>NW_025222181.1:2200658-2258895 GCF_014066325.1 Apis laboriosa
CCAAATTTAAAATAGCCAGACTTAAAATACTGTTATTCAAAAAACGAAAAAAATTGACAATAAGAGAAATTTCATTTTTTATTCAATTCCATTTTCCCATTCCGATCCGATAAAAAGAAAAGATTAAAAATAATTCCTAAGAAAAGAAAAAAAAGAAGAAGAGGTCCATCGATGAGAGGCCAAATTTAAAATAGCCAGACTTAAAATACTGTTATTCAAAACGAAAAAAATTGACGATAAGAGAAATTCCATTTTTTATTCAATTCCATTTTTCCATTCCGATCCGATAAAAAGAAAAGATTAAAAATAATTCCTAAGAAAAGAAAAAAAAGAAGAAGAGGTCCATCGATGAGAGGCCAAATTTAAAATATTCGAAACGAAACACGAAAAAAATTGACGAAGGAGAAGAAAGGAGGGAGAGGAGGAAGAGGTAGAAGAAGAAGGAACAACGATAGCGAAAATTGGACGAGGGAAGAGGGAAGTGTATGAGTGCATGTACGTGTGTGTGTTCGAGTTGCTTGTTTACGGGCGAATGAAAATTACACGACGGTACCAGCCACCCCTTGGTTCGACGCGTCCATTCATTAACACTTCATATCCCGTTGCGACGTGGCTGGTAACGAGCCTGTCATAATTATCCGCGCTAACTTTATTACTGCGGATACACGCTCTCCTTGCCCGGGCTATGATACTCGTGCGTCATAGGGCAAATCGAGCGAGCACCCCCCCTCGTTTCCACGAGGAAACACGTTCTGATGAATTTAGAACGCACACGCTCTACTTATAAATAATAGGGAAAGAAAACAAAAAAAAGAGAAATAATAAGAGGTTAAGATGAAACGATGACGAAGGCGTTCTTTTATTTTGGGGAAAAGGGATGATGATGAAAAAGTGAGATAACCTGTTACTTTTAATTTCAGGAAGGAAGTGATAATAATTTTGAAGAACGTATGGGAAGATAATTACTTTGCGCGGGGTGATTAATTACGAGGCGAGTTAAGTCTCCTTTTAACCTCTCCTTTCGAGATTAATCAATGACAATGTGAAAAAGAAAATTTCATAAAAATTTTCGCCCCTCGAACGAGAACGAAAAATAAAAAGAAGGAATCCGAGATATAATTTACAAGGTTGGGAAATTCTGAATAAAAAGCAGGCGAATCGATCAAAAAAAGAGGCTATCTTCGAAAAGAGTGATTTGAGGATTGGATGGAAAAATTTGGATCAATAATTGAAATCGCCCTCCATTCCCCCTCTCTCTAATTACATTTACTCGATATTTAGATACGATCAAAGAGCGAGTATGGTTCTCTTCCTGACGATATATCTTCTGTAATTAGAAAATGTTGCCCCGTTTCTTTGTAAAACTCGAAATTTTTAAGTTCGAGCGGAATGAAATGGAATTAAATTCTTTCGTTTCTCGAGAAAAGAAGAGAAATTTCACGTTTAAAAGAAAAAAGTAATCTGGAAATCATTAACGAATAATATCACGCGGTTTCCATTCGTTTCTGAATTAAAATTATGATTAAACCTCTTCTTTCAACAGAGGTGCTATTTCTTCGCGAAAGAATTCATAGAAAAGCATACACACACACACATACTGGCGCGAGCCATTACGAGATTCCATTTCCCTGGCTAGCTCGTTACTTCGACCACTTCGATGGAAAGAAAAAAGTAACGCGGGGATTCGCGTGCATTCGGCAAAAATACACGCTCGATTGCGCTCGCATTCGTGGAGAGAGAGAGAGAGAGAGAGAGAGAGAGGGGGGGGCAGAGCCACGGTTATAGCGGCAATCGAGCAACTCTCATACCGAATGATCGATGACTCCATTGTGCGCCCTTTCCCATGTCCCTTGCCACGATTCCGTGCGAGCGGCATACAAAAAGCCGGCCGCCATTTCGAAAATGGCCGGAATTATGGAAAATTCGGGCCTGGAAGATCGATCGACCCCCGTGATTTCATCCCTTGCAATACGATATTTCTCTCTCTCTTTCTCTCTCTCTCTCTCTCTCTCTTTCCTGTAAATCCCGACGAAACATTCGACAACGAACCTCTTTCGTCGCTCTCTCTCTTCTTGGCGACAGTTTTGGCGGAGGAGAATATTTCGTAAAAAAAAAAAAAAAAAGAAAAGAAAAGAAAAGAAAAGGGAAACATCTGGACGGTGTTGAAAAGGAGGAAGGAGAAAGGATGGAGAAAGATGTTACGAGAAGAGGGGGAGAGGGGGGGGAGGGAAATTGCGAATCTGAAATGTGGAAAGTGGTTCGAGGTTACATTCAGGTTTGACGAGTCGAAAGAGAGAATTTTATTCGACCGATTCTGATCAAGTTACGAAATAGTTGCGTAGAATTAAGTAACCGTTTAAGTTAGAGAATTACACTTTAAATTCTTTCAGCTAAAATCCGCAGCTTGTTACAATTTTTCAATATAGAATTCCATTACGATATACACTTGCGAGATCATAGATATCCAATTAACAGATGCTTGGAATTTTTCAAATTCTTTCTTAAAATTTGTTACAATATAGAATTCCATTACGATCATCCATTTGCAAAATAATAAATATCTAATTAAATGCTTGGAAATTTTTAAATTCTTTCAGTCCGCGAGTTTCAATATAGAATTCTATTACGATTATACTTATATATATATATATATAAATTTCCAGTCGATAAAATAGGCCTTCAATTAGAATCACGAGGTAATCCGCGAACGAGGACAGGCGCAGGAATTTCATTCGCGTGAAATAGAAAAGGAAATAACTCGGTTGCGAAAGTAGTTGGCTGGAGGATCGGGGTGGAGCAGGAAGCGGGCGCGAGTTCCTCGAGGGAGCCACCTTCCCGTCCAAATTCCGCCCATCGAGGAACGAGGCTTTATCTGTTCGTTGCTCGAGCAAAATAGAGACGATCGAGCGAATAATAGGGCCCGATATCTTTGAATGAAGACAAACCTCTTTGGCGGAATGGCAACCATCCCTCTTGTCCGGATGGACAGCTGTCCGTCCATCGGCAACCACCCGCCGGATTGTTGTGACTGTGGATGTTTGAGCGACAAGAGGATCGACTTTTGAACGACTATAAACGTGACGCTTGAAATGAAACGTCAGGTTCAACTATTCTTCGAGAGAAGAATACACCTTGCCTCGATATCTGTAATGCCGTCGAACGGCATTAGAAACTCGTCCAAATGAAAAGAGAAAATGTAGTAATAAATCTATAAACTTTGTTAAATAATTAATTCGAAATTACATGACACTTCAAAATAGAATTTAACAAGCAAAAAGAGATATATTATATCAAGAATATATGCAATTTCAGGATTAAATTGTTACAATTTGCTCGTTAATGCGAATAACAAAATATATGAATGTTTCAATCGTAAGACGTAATCGCAATCGTAAATCGCGCTTTCTTTCTTCCTTCGTGGCAAAATAATTCGGACTTGGGAGTAGCGAGTTCGAGAACGAGGAGGAGGGGAGGGGAAGGATGTTGTTGGTCGCGGATAAAAGGCGACCAAGACCAAGTTTAGCATGACAATGCAGGTGCCGCCTCATCCCACGTCAAAACGCAGCGTGGCGCCACGGCCAAGATACGTACCAGACCGATCGACTGGTTTGTAATTGTTTAAGAGGATTAGCCGGGGGTAAAGTTTACGCGTGTCCAAAGAGTGGAGCCGCTGATATTTATCCTCGACATTAGACCCCCTGTCTGATCCCGGAAAATTCCATTAAAAGTGGCTGGAAATTGGCGTGAATCATCGAGCCCCCACCTTCCGCTTGAAATATCCTAACCTCTCTGGATGCATATTCGAACAACGCTTATTTATTCTATGTGTATGTATTATTTATACTATGCGTGTGTATAAAATCAAAGTGAGGAGGAAAAAAGATCAAAGCTTACCAATATCTCTCTTCCAGATAGATTCTGAATTGAAAGAAGACGATGAATTTTACGAGCGAAAATCAAACGATCCGTCCATCTATTAACGAATATCGACGTGTGCAACCTCGTACGACGGATGTACGGAGAGTGCGTTCAAGTGAAAAAGAAAGAGGCCGACAGAGAGAGAATCAGAACTATGAGAAGTTCGATCAAGATGAAGAAGATTTCCTGATCTGATCCGCGCGGGACAGGATGTCGCGGGTGGCCGCAGGTGGCGCCCCCGATATAAGCTTCTCTGACTGAACCGCTGATACAGGGCCAGGCCTCTCTCTCTCTCTCTCTCTCTTCTAAAACTTTTACGGCGGAATGTGTCATCCTGTCACTGAACCCACATGGGGTACGAGACGTCCCATGGGCCCGTCACAAGTTCCCCCATCCATTCCTCCAGATCTTCTCCTTCTCCTTTTCCTCGAGATAAACGTTACTGTTACGCAATACGAATGATACATTTTTTCGCGATCTTTATTTTTTTCGTAACTTTTAATTTCTTTTGTAAAATTCAAAAATTCTCTACTTTTTCTAACTCGTATATATATACATACAATGAAATATTCGAACGAAAATTAATTTTTTGCATTAATTTCGATGCGCGAACGTAGAAAATTAAGAATAATACGTTACAAAGAAATTTCCCGTTTTTTTTTCGAGAATCTATTCTGGAACTACCTGGTCAGGACACAGGTTCCCGGACACGGTCGACTTTCACGGCGTGGTTTCTATCCGTGGTCCGTAATTAACCCATCAGACGTCAGGCGTTAATGAAAGTGCAGGAGAGACGGCACCGGTGTGTCCCGTGTCCCGGGCAAGGACAGGTGGGAGACACGCGTGTGTACACAGAAGAAGAGAGCGAGCCGGTGTGAAAAACGAAAAACGGTGGAGAAGGGAGAAGAGAAACTCTCTCGCTCTCTCTCTTCCTCTTTTTCTCGTGGACGGGGAAAAAGAGGGAAGGGGAAGAAGGATGCTGGAATACAGCGTTTCGAAGGGAATACAGGATAGGAGGCGAGGGCTGGGGCTATCCTGGAAGGTGGGCACCACGAGATATAATACCCGACTACCTCTACCAGCCGCGATAAGTGTCAACTGCAGCGTGCCAGATAAAAAGAACGTAGGAAAAATAAAATTTAGCTCGGTGATCCATCATGAGGCTACGGACGCCGGACGCGCAGGCTCCATTCCCATTGGCTGGCTCCGCCCAAACATGGTCACGTGGCCCCACTCGAGGATACGCCCACTTTCCAGAAGGCAGCACCCCTATCTATATCTCAGCAGCCTACGTATGCCCGAGAATCGAGCGAGGAAGAGAGAGATAGAGATGGAGAAGGAGAATGGTGTCCGTGGCGAGAAAGAGAGAGAAGGAGAGAGAGAAAGAGAGAGATCCACGATAAACTGGACGCACAGCCAGACCCCCTCAGGCTCACCTGCGTGCTGCCTTCGACCGTGCCGCCTTTCCGCCAGTCCACTCCACCTAGCCAGTCCACTTCAGCGACCCTCGTCGATCGGATCGACGACGCGTCCGCTTCTCCACCGTTTATCGCGACTCGAGTATCGACGAACGAGTTCCTCGCGCATCTATACGCGGTAATAATATGGATCTGCCTCGGGATCTGTAACGCTCTTTCGCGAGAGAAAAAAAAGAGTAAACGGCGGATTGATTTTCGACGAGTGGAGGAACTTCGACCCGAATAAATAAGAACAAGTGCGCGAGAAGAAGCTGTGTGATATCTGTGTGAATCGAAAGTTGAAAGGAAGGAAGAAGGGATCGATCATCGCAATTATTAAATATCGAATTAATAACGAACGGAGTGTAGTAGCAAGGGGACGAGCGATAGAATAGGATAGCGCGTCCCGTCCATCGCGCGATGTGAGCTAATTGGCCGATTGAATCCTCTTCTCTCTCTCTCTCTCTCCCTCTCTTCCCCCGCGCTTCCCTCCTCGCGAAGAGCGCGCGCGTCAAGGACACTGGGCCGGTGGTGGTCCGCGGGCCAGCAGGTGGCGGCTACCGCACAATTGATGCATTCGCCTCGACGCGACGAGGATGATGATGATGGACATGGGCATGTACGGAACTTACGGCAAGCCTGACTCGTATCCCAACTACGTTTGCACGGGTCAAGGGAATCATCATCACCATCATCATCATCACCATCACCACCAAACCACCGCCGGGGGACACGTGTCCGTCTCGGCCTCGCCCGACCTGGCCCCGACCCACTACTTCCCCCAATCGGCGGTCTCCCCTTACTCCTCCTCCTCCTCGGAGAGTTTCCTCGCCGCGGAATCCGCCACGTCCTCCGGCACCCCGCCCCAGCAAACCTTCTACTCCCCGTCGGCCGTGTTGCACGAGGACGGATCAACAACGGCGATCATCTCGTCCGAGAACGGGCTGAGTTACACGAATTTGGACTACACGGCCACCGCCCCCTCCTCCTCCTCCTCGACCCCCTCGTACGGCGCTGGAAATGGATCGGGGCACAATCCTGGATCGCTCGATCCTCACCACCAAGGCTACCACCACCACCACCACCACCACCACCTCCAGCAAACGGGGTACAGGGATCACCACCACCACCACCATCATCATCATCACGACCCCCAACAATCGGCGGGGAACGGTGTTCAGGGCGCCTCGATGATGACCCACCCCGCGAGGACGGCCGAGCACGAGAACAACCACCACCACCACCACCAGTTGCACCACCACCACCACCAGTCATCTTCTAGTCATCACCATCACCATCACAACGAGGCCAACGAGTACCAACAGCTTCCGGCCTCCAATTATATTCACCAGATACCAACGGCGTCCGAGGATTCGTTGCACTATCACTCGCAGATACGTCAGAACGAATATAACGTGGGGGGGCATTACAAGGAGGAGAGTCAATCGGATCCCTCGTGTTATCACGCGCTCCAGCAAGCGTCAGCGGGCCAGCATCCGCAGCATCTTCAGCACGGCCATCATCATCATCAGCAGCAACAGCAGCAGCATCCGCACCATCCTCAATCGCAGCAACAGCAGCAGCAGCAACAGCAACCGCACGTACCTACGTACAAGTGGATGCAAGTGAAGAGAAACGTGCCCAAGCCAGTCGGTACGTACACGTTTTTTGACTCGATTCGAAGACAGGATTCGTTCGTTTCTCTATGGTTTCTACTCGAGTTCTTCTCGGATGAGTGTTTCCATCGAAACGTGTCTCTCCCTCTTTCCCTTGATTTTTATCTGCTGAGAAATTAATGATCCAGGCTTGGATGGTGCAACTTCTTTTACGACTACTGGCAACTCGTAACTCGATGCTCTCCACGGCTTTATTTATATATATGTATATGTATATATCAGGCTGATGAATAATTTCTCGAAATAAAATTTACTTCGATTCGAATTATTTCGATTTTAATAAAAGTGAATAAGAATAATTGTAACGAGTTTACTTACGAATCTATTTTCTATTATTCTGAAAAATCCTAGTCGATAAATCGAATAGGAATGGAAATCGCAGAGGGAGAAAGATGCAGGGATAATTTTTCTTCGAAATAAAAATTACTTCGATTCGAATTATTTCGATCCCGATAAAAGTGAATAAGAATAATTTTAACGAGTTTATTTACGAATTTATTTTCTATTATTCCAAAAAATACGTCGATAAATGGAATAGGGATGGAAATCGCAGAGGAAGAGGGATGCAGGAATAAATCTTCTTCGAAATAAAAATTACTTTCGATTTTAATAAAAGTGAATAAGAATAATTGTAACGACTTATAGCACGTCGATAAATCGAATAGGAATAAAAATGGCGGAGGGACAGGGATAAATTCTTCCTCGAAATAAAGATTACTTCGATTTTAATAAAAGTGAATAAGAATAATTGTAACGAGTTATAGTACGATAAATATAGTCGATAAATTGAATAGGAATAAAAATGGTGGAGGGACAGGGATAAATTCTTCCTCGAAATAAAGATTACTTCGATTCGAATTATTTCGATTTTAATAAAAGTGTATAAGAATAATTGTAACGAGTTTACTTACGAATCTATTTTCTATTATTCTGAAAAATCCTAGTCGATAAATCGAATAGGAATGGAAATCGCAGAGGGAGAAAGATGCAGGGATAATTTTTCTTCGAAATAAAAATTACTTCGATTCGAATTATTTCGATCCCGATAAAAGTGAATAAGAATAATTTTAACGAGTTTATTTACGAATTTATTTTCTATTATTCCAAAAAATACGTCGATAAATGGAATAGGGATGGAAATCGCAGAGGAAGAGGGATGCAGGAATAAATCTTCCTCGAAATAAAAATTACTTTCGATTTTAATAAAAGTGAATAAGAATAATTGTAACGAGTTATAGCACGTTGATAAATCGAATAGGAATAAAAATGGCGGAAGGACAGGGATAAATTCTTCCTCGAAATAAAGATTACTTTCGATTTTAATAAAAGTGAATAAGAATAATTGTAACGAGTTATAGTACAATAAATATAATCGATAAATCGAATAGGAATAAAAATGGCGGAGAGATAGGAATAAATTCTTCCTCGAAATAAAAATTACTTCGATTCGAATTATTTCGAATCTCGATCCCAATAAAAGTGAATAAGAATAATTGTAACGAGTTATAGCACGTCGATAAATTGAGTAGAAATAAAAATGGCGGAAGGACACGAATAAATTCTTCCTCGAAATAAAGATTACTATTTTAATAAAAGTGAATAAAAATAATTGTAACGAGTTTACTTACGAATCTATTTTCTATTATTCCGAAAAATACGTCGATAAATGGAATAGGAATGGAAATCGCGGAGGAACAGGGATGCTACTCGAGGAGAGCACGTGCAAGATTAATGACGTGTGTCATTAATGAACCGGAATTACGTGTCACGTTTTATTAATCTCGTTACGCGTTGGTTTCAAAGGCAGTAGGTCGTCGGCCAATGAGTAACGCCAACATTTTTACTTGTCCGTCAATCTTCATTTCGTCGCTCACCACCCAGGCGAAAATCTCGCTTGCCAAAGTGTGGCGGACTCCAGAGGAATCGACGGCGACGGCGGCGGCGGCGGCGGCCATTCCAGATCCACCGACTTGCGTAAAGTGTCGTCAACGAGTGGCAATTGAGCCATGTCGCGACACTCGAAACAAGTTTAAACAAATTGTCTCGTTCTGAGAATTAGAGAGATGTTTATCCAGAAAGGAATTATTTGTTACTTATATTCGTAATAAACGAATAATTATCGCGATTATTTTAAAAAGAAATTCAGAAATAGTTGCTTACAATGACGTTTACTTTTCTTCTCTCTCTTTCGTTTTTTTTTTTTTTTCGTCGGAAAATGACGCACGTGTTGCGTCGCCGATATTATTCTTTTTCTTGGAGCAGGTTTAAAGTTAAAATTTACAATGTTTGGCGAAAATTACAAAGATTGACGATTCTGTAAATTGATCACAATATTATTCCTTTGAGCGCGTTTAAAGTTAAAATTTTCAATGTTTGGCGAAAAATATATAATAATATATAATATATAAAAATATACAAAGATTAACGATTCTATTATTCTTTGCTTTTTTGGAGTTGGAAGAATTGAAACAATTACAATGTTACTCCTTTTCTTCGAGCTATTTAAAATTTCCAATATTTGGCGAAAAATACAAAAATTGACAATTCTGTTGTTTTCTGTTTTTTTGGAGTTGGAAGAATTGAAACAATTACAATGTTACTCCTTTTCTTCGAGCTATTTAAAATTTCCAATATTTGGCGAAAAATACAAAAATTCTGTTGTTTTCTGCTTTTTTGGAGTTGGAAGAATTGAAACGATCGCGATATTATTCCTTTTCTTGGAGCTGTTTAAAATTTCCAATGTTTGGCGAAAAATACAAAGATTGGCGATTCTGTTGCTTTGGATTGAAACAATCGTTGCAGCTTTTCTATTTAAAAAATCCTTAAAATTGAGATTAGGTCTGTAACGTTTATTTCAACTTTCGATATTAATTGTTATCAAGAAACGATAAGGGAAAATAATCGCTATGCTTTAAAACACCAATCGTTCTGGACGATGATTGGCAATTTCATCTCTCTCTCTCTCTCTCTCTCTCGATTATAATTTCAAAAAAAAGAGAAACGATGTGTTCGAGAACGTTCAAACATTCGAGAAAAATAGGCGCGATAAAAATAGGATTCTTCTTCACCTACGAATCAAAATTCGATAAGAGGGATTTATTTATCGGATATTTATATCCCGGGTTGAGGTTGTTTAGCCGCTGTTTACGTTTATGCGACAATCGTAAACGCGCCCGATAAGATTATGCACACAGCCAGATAGATACGAGCCATTTTACAAGAATATCGTAGACCGGTAACCATAAATCAACACAGTTGCGAACCTCTCTCCTCGCCTATCTCTCCAACAAATCACTCTCGATTATTCCACTTACGTATATCTTTGATATTTTCATTCGTGGCGCCTACTAGTCACTCTTTCAAGATTTTTGTATATATATATACATATATATATATATTTTATGTGAATATTTCAAATAATATCAAAATAATAATTTCTGTTTCGCGTTATAAATTTCGTGATCACGATGTAAATCATTTTTTTTTTTAGTAGTAGAAAAAATCAACGTCCGCTAAATCGAGGAGAGAGAATATATTTTTATAATATGTTCACAGATTTTTCGAAATTTTACAAATTTGGAAGCTTGATATTAATATATAAATATTGGAGATAGAAGAGAAAAAAATATTCTTCTCTTGGAAAACACGCTGATATCGCGCGGATTGAATTCGACGATGGCCGCGCGAGATATCGAAAAGCCTTCCCCCCCCCTTCCCCACCCTAAGNGCGGATTGAATTCGACGATGGCCGCGCGAGATATCGAAAAACCCTCCCCACCCTAAGATAAGATCCGCGCTTAAGAACGAAAATTCTTGCACTGTGCAGTTATCTGATTATTTCGAGGGAGACTACAACGCCGATAACGGATATCTCGTCTCCCTGAGGCTTTAATTAAAAGCCGATATATTCTCATGACGCGTACGTAGTAAATAATCTATCTGGTCGTTGTGAAAATTAAAAATGTGAAGAGAAAAAAAAAGTAGAATAAAAACCAAGTCCGATTGAAAATTAATCGAAACGAGTTGGAGCGAGAGGAGGAGGAGGAGGAGGAGGAGGACGAAAGATTAAAAAAGAATAAGGCAAGCAAATAAGAGATCAGATTAGAAATACTGACTGGATAAATACACGATAATGTAGTACCCGTTACGCAAAAATTGAATGTGACGGAGGAACAATTTATCGTTTCGAAAGTGGCGTGATCGTTGAACGGCCGACGATTTGCATAAATGTGTCTAATTAGTATTAAACGTGGGAGGGAAAAGCGTATAAAAGTCGAGTTGTCAAATGTGGTAATAACTCGTTCATACGGATCGATCGAATTTCAGGCTGAATTTGAAGTAAAAAATTTTTCTCGCTCGACCGGTAAAAGAATTCTCCGCGTTACCCTGATATTCATATATCGCGTTTCGAATTTGTCGAACAGGAATACGATTCGCCCGAATACCTTTGGAAATTGATTCAGTTGATAAGGTAGAATCGAGTCGAGGAGACGATCGAATGGGTAATAGAATTTTCCGATTCTTCTGAAATTTCAAAAAATTCTTCCACGCGAAAATAAATATCGTGCAACAAGGAAAGGGGTGTTGAGAGAATGATAAAACACAAAGAAGGGAGAATTTGAGGTTGAGTAAGTTTGGAAAATTGTTGGAAAAAATTGAAATCAACATGATCGTAATGTGAAATGCGATAAGAGGATGCCGGTTCAAGCAAGGGCTCCCCCACTCGGGGAGCTAATTTGCTTAACAGCGAGGCAGGGGTTGGAGGGAATCGGCGGCTAAGCCTGGTATCGTTCAAATGGAGCTTGTCAGGATTACCAGCGTTTCCCTTAATAGCTCATTATAATCGAATTAATAACACCAGCCGAGAAGTCACCGAGGGTGACGCTTATTACACCGAGACATGCAAACGAAACTCTCTCGTCGAGTTCCTTATCCACCATTTCCACGCTGGAATCGAATCTAACGGATCTCTCTTTCTCTTTCTCTCTCTCGATTGGTGATTTTAGATTTTTAGTGAATTTTTATTTTCGATGTTGCTTATATATTTCAACAATATGTTATTTATTCGTGTGAAAATAAAATTTAACAGAATATTTCATCGATGATTGCAGATGACTTTATATTTGCTATCATTTTCTTTTATAAGTTATTGGTTTGATAAGATTTTTGTGATTAAAAATTAGAATTGATTCTTCTACTTGAGTAAAAATAGTGAAGTTTATTTTCTCTTTGTAGATTCAAAAGTTCTGAAATTAGAAATGAATTAAATTTTGAATATAATTAACTAGAATTCTTATTTGAATATACCTTCTTACATTTGCAATGATATATGCAATTAATGAAATGAAAATAGAATTTAACAATCTTCCATTGATGGATGATTTTTTCTTATAAGTTATTGGTTTGACAAGATTTTTGTGATTAAAAATTAGAATTGATTCTTCTACTTGAGTAAAAATAGTGAAGTTTATTTTCTCTTTGTAGATTCAAAAGCTCTGAAATTAGAAATGAATTAAATTTTGAATATAATTAACTAGAATTCTTATTTGAATATACCCTCTTACATTTGCAATGATATATGCAATTAGTGAAATGAAAATAGAATTTAACAATCTTCCATTGATGGATGATTTTTTCTTATAAGTTATTGGTTTGATAGAAGATTTTTGTGATTAAAAATTAGAATTGATTCTTCTACTTGAGTAAAAATAGTGAAGTTTATTTTCTCTTTGCAGATTTAAAAGCTCTGAAATTAGAAATGAATTAAATTTTGAATATAATTAACTAGAATTCTTATTTGAATATATCCTCTTACACTTGGAATGATATATGCAATTATTCGTGTGATTTTATATTTTCTATCATTTTCTTTTTTAAATTATTGATTAGACAAAATTTTTGTGATTGAAAATTAGAATTGATTCTTCTATTTAAAGTTTATTTTCTCTTTGTTAAGGCGTGTAGACTCTGAAATTAGAAATGAATTAAATTTTGAATATAATTAATTAAAATTCTTACCTCTCACAGTAAAAAATTTCTTCTGGTCAATAACTTAAACAAAATTTTCTTTCAATCATGAAAAAATGTTTTCCTTATCAACTCCTTTGAAAATGATTAAAATGAAATGAAATTTTAATCAATAGAATTCTTCAATCATGAGCAAATATTCTCCTTTCTCTTAAGCTTCTTTATTAATTTAAATTCCAGAACCAACTTTGAAAGTAACTGAAATAAAATGAAATGAAATGAAGTGAAATGAAATTTTGAATAAATATAATTAGAATTTCTTATCTCCCTTTCAAAATTCTCTTTCAAACCACGAAAAACCGAATAATATCCAATCTCTTTTCAAGACGAATCCATGGAATCGTCTCTTTTAACGCAAGAGGGTTCGCTCTTCTTTTTCCTTCTCCATCCGTGTACACCAATCCCGTACACCGATCACGAGAGAGAGAGAGAGAGAGAGAGAGAGAAGAAATCGAATGGTATAATGATAAATCGGGAAGGGGCTGACAGCGTGCGCCTCGTGTGACGCCCCCCTCCCCTCCTTCCCCTCCTTCATTCACTCGCTCGCCCGCTTCTCCACCACGTCCTCCACGGGAAGAAGGGTGGTCCACGCGTCCCCTGTCCACAGGCCTCCTGCACCCCCCGCGTGGAACGCATTATGGAGGCAACGAGGGAAAAAATACTACTATTGTGCGTCCCCTGGCCAACCAAAAAACTTCTCCACGGCCAAAATCTGCCCGAAAACTCTCCCCCCTCCCCTCTTCTCCTCCTCCTGCTCCTGCTCCACTCCGCTCCGCCCATCTCGTTACTTCGAGAACACCCTTCTCCCTTTCCGTTATCCTGCGCAGCTTTCCTTTTTTCGTCGACATCGTCCTTCGATTATTTATTTCGAAATCGACTAATTTTTCGTTTTCAAATCGAGTTAAATTTAATCTTATTAAAAAATATACAAAATTATGTTATATTATATTATAATATAACAAAATTATATTATATTATAATATATATTATATTATATTATATTATATTATATTATATTTCCTAAGTTAGGTTAGGTTTTATATATATATATATATGTATAATCTAACCTAACCTAACTTAGGAAATATAATTTTGTATATTTTTTAATAACCTAACCTAACTTAGGAAATATAATTATAATATAATATGATATAACCTAATCTAAATATATATATAACCTAACCTAACCTAACTTAAGAAATATAATTTTGTATATTTTTTAATATTTTATTATATATAAATTATATTTCCTAAGTTAGGTTAGGTTAAGTTAAAAATACCTTTCGATTAAATCTCGAGTAAAAAACTTATCGCGAAAGATAGGTTAGAAATAATTATTGAACAATTCCTATCGAGGACTATAATATTAAATATATATATATATATATATATATATATTTTTCGTTTCAATCGTCTTCTACGATTTCCTTTTTTTGAGAGAGAGAGAGAGAGAAAATCAATGGATTTATTTCGAAGATTGGCGATCAAATGGAGTTTTCCATTTTGATCTTATGGAGGCAATGAGGAATCGTAGATATTTTCAGTGATTTTCCAAATTTTAATTAACTTTTTACGGAAAATCAAAAATCTATCGAAGGAACGTAAATCATAGATTTTTATACGACTTGGAAAGAGAATTAAAGAGAGGAACGAGATCCAGGCCAATATTTAGACTCCGTATGATTGGCCAGAAAAATCGGTATAAATCAGGTTTCACACGGAAGCGAAGGAAAAATCAATCGCTGACCTGTGCTGCTCGACCGGTGTTTCTCGCCATTTCAGTTTTACGGCACACATTTCTCGCGACACTCAGGAGCGGAAGGCTCGATTGCAACGCTTGCTTTCGTTCCTCCGCTTGCGATATCCACGCGTACGCCGCGCGCTTTCTTCCAGCAACTCCTGTTTTACGACGTCGCGTCACGTATCGAGGCAACCTTCGAATCGACTCCGTCGATCGCCACGCTGCTTTCCACTCGGCTCCTTCTCGGAACCGATTATGCCGGTTGTTGCGCTCCGCTTTTCGTCACGTCGTCCATTCGACGATACTCTCTCTCCCTCTTTCTCTCTCTTCTTGAAGAATTTTCGAATATTCGAGCGTCGTTGATCGATCAGAAAGATAGTCTGAAACAATATTAAAAACAAAGGAATTAGAATCAAATTTCTGATCTGATATAATTGGTGGAAACACGAGGCTCTCGTGAACTTGCCTGATAACGATTCTACATTTATATTACCTACCAACACTGGATTAAAAATAAGAGAACGAAGAAGAAAATTGGAAGAAGAAGAAGAAATTTTGTGAAAAAGGGAAAAAAGAAAAAGCAAACGGAAATGTACAAACGATAAGGAAAATATATATATATATATATATATAACTGGATAAGATGCAACAAAATTGAAAAGAGAAGATGAACGCGGATATCTGACGAGTTTCTCTACTTTAAAAAAAAAAAAAACGAATCAAACCTGGCGGATAAAGTGGACGAGAACAGGAAGATGAGGAGAGGAAAAACACTCAAAAGCTACGATGACGAAGAAAATTTCAATTCTCCGAACGAGAATTATCCTCTCCCTATTATAAATTTCATCAATTCCTCGAGCGGAGAAAAAAAAAAAAAAAACCTTTGGAAAATCCTCGATTCGCAAGCGGAAGGAAAAACAAGGAACAGAACAGAAGGAATAGAGCAGCAAGTAGTTGCGCCGTACGGTCGAGCGTAGGCCGTAGCCGGCCAAGCAAGCAAGCAGGCAAGCAAGCAAGCAAGCAAGCAAGCAAGCAAGCAGTCAGCCAGGCAGGCAGAGTGTTACGACTCGGCTAGGGCCGTCGGTGGACGCGTGAGTGAGTGGCCGATATCTCGCGAGGGGATCTCAGAGGATCGCTCGCGTGTTTCCACCCGGGCTGCCACCCGCCGAACCTGGCAACCCCGGATCCCGCAACAACCCTGCCTAAGTAACTGACGACTCCCCCCTCCTCCTCCTCCTCCCCTCCCCCACTTCCCTCCTTCGCTCGCGCCGCAACGCGCCCGACGCGATCAACGGCCACCCTCCCCCCCCCTTCCCTCCCTGTCCACGTGTCTCGCGCAACGGTGATTTTCATTTCCGCGGCACTTCAGTAGGAAGGATATGTATCGCGGCAAAGCGAAAATACGTGGGCCCCATCGTGAAAAAAGTCGTCGATTATTGGGAGGAAGGGAGGGGGAGGGGAGGAGAGAAACTTTGGGAGGAGGTTAGTAATTTCGTGATTTGTCTATGATTTGTTGAAGAGGAGCTCGAGTTGGGGAACGTTGAGGAGTTGGGATGTGTCAATTGACTCGTTCGAAAAATCGAGCACAAGTGTTGTAATGGTAGTTTAAATTGAAGTATTATAATGGGTGGTTCGTTCCATGTGAAAAAAAATTATGAGAGCAGGCATCCGATTTCGAATTTGGGGATTGTAGAGGGAATGTTAAAGGGAAATTGAAAGAAGTGAAGAACGAAAGAGGTGTTGAACGTAAACAATGTGATAATTTTTTATAAAATATGTTGCAATTACGAGGATAACTCTTTAAGATTCGTATCTGGTGTTGAACTTCTTGATCTTGTATCAAAGATAAAAATAAAATCAGAGAATCGCGAAGTGGGATTAGAGTCATCTTAACATGGACGAGAATGAAATTGCGTGTAATTCCAAGATCGAGGATTCGATGTTTGAACGACGATAAGCAGAATTGGAATGGATCGAACGGATCGAGAAGAATAAGAGAGACTTAGGCGATAAAACAAGGCCAATAAAAATGTGACTCTTAATACGCCAAATCGACTGACCTCGGAGCCATAAATAAAACTGACTGCACGCAATTCGTTCGGCAATCATGGATCATAAGAAATTCAGATTTTTACCTCACTAAAAAGCAAAACGTTCATTGTCAAAAAAAGAGGGAGGAGGGGAAAATGGAATTCATTATATAATACTAATTGTCCTATAAAAATATCTAATTCAATTTCATTATTATTTAATGCTAGTTTTTTTTCTTTTTGGCAACAAAAAGATTTAATTTAACAATAATAAATTTTATGTAATTGCTCTAATAAGGATTAATTTATATCTCCTTTGTAAAAACCAGTCGTTTACACTATGACTTAGGATATATCGGCTATCGCGATATTTAAATCAAAAGTAATCATCATGATGACAAGGAGAAAAGAAAATTGTGTCGTTTCTTAAGGACATCAGCTGTATCGAATCGATCGATAAGATATGAACGCAAAGATATTGAGAAAATCGATCCAACAAGATTACAAATATCTTCAAAAATTGATATTTCTAAAAAAAAAAAAAAAAAAAAGAAAATTTTCCATCTGTACACACAATGTGCCCTCCTTTAATTAAAATTTCTCATTCAAGTTCCAACTCACCCTGTATTCGACCCTTATCGCACGATCGACCACTCCGCAATATCTAACAATATTCACGATAAAAGCTGTCAGAAATTAAAGGAAAGGGAGAGGAAAAGCTACAATTAATTCGTGATCTAGATTTTAGATTCGAGAGTAATACGAGAGTCCCTTTTATCGTCCCGAATCGTACAACCGTGAGAAAATATTTACGCAGCCAACACGAATTTCATGTATTTATTAACACTTCAAGAAGACCGATATACGTATTGATAAACACATTGTAGACAGTTTACTTACGCTCAATGCCATCAGATGATGCACATGGATCATATCTGTTCATATCTGATACAAATAAAATCACTACCTATTTGTAGACTTCCTTTTTTATCTTGTATCTATAATACATACGATATTGTCGTCTCCCAAATGTAAATTGATTTTCATTTATATTATTTTCATTTTTATTTAACTCTCTTACGCACTTTTATAATCAAAGAATACAAACCAATCTTCATAGAATTTGACTCTACATCAAGCCAGATATATATCGATGCACTCAGACCGTTTCCAAACGATATCTCTCTAACTGTGAACCAGCCTTTAACTCGAGAATGTTAGCGTCGTATCGAGCATAGGCTTCGTTACCGAAGCACGCGCCCAACGGTGAAACACGATGATCGCGCTATTGACGCCGTTCAAGCAACAATAACGACTTTACGACGCTCGTTAAACGTCTCGATATACCTCTTATTGCCGTTCAACGAGAATCGAGCCTCGTTACGGGAAAAAAAAAAGTTTCTTTCGCGCAACAAGAGGCCGATATTTATCGGCAAAACGCGATATAACTCTGGGAATCGTTTTTTTTTGTTTGGTGCAAAAATGAGCGACGACGTTTTATGGAGGCCATTATAGGATAGGCTGAATAAGGCGGTGCGTATGAGCGCGGGATATTTAAAGGCAGTAAATTAGACAAGTTATTATAGTATAGGAACGAGATGGGTACGAGGATGGGTGACCATGCATGGGTTAATGGCTACTGGAATGTATCGCTTGTTTGATAATACCGGGTCTCAATGGCTTTATTCTTGTTAGAGCCACTTAAAAGCATTTTTCTTTTTTTTTTTTTTTTTTCTCCCGTTTGCCTCGAAGCTCGGTTATAGGAAAATTGTTATAGGCTCGTGGAGACCTCCGTGTTTGCAAAGATTCAATTATACGTACGGAGGATGCTACGGGGAGACGAATATTTGCTCGGGAGAAGAAGTTGGGATGGCGTTCTACCGTGTAATCGGATGTGGAAATCAGATAAGTTCAAATACAGCTGGATCCTGATCTGGATACTTTTTTTTTTTTTTTTTTTAGTCTTCTGTTCAGGTAGCTCGTTAAAATCTCGCATAGCACGCATCGGAAGATATTAAAAAAAAAAAAAAAAAAAAAGAAGAAGAAGAAACGATCGATAAGTAAATGATAAGTAAGAAATTAATACATGCCTTCGTATTTATTTAAAAGTTGGATATAAAATTTTTACGTGGAAAAAATGGATTGAACGATGATGAAGAAAATCCGAAGAGGAAGGAAACTGGTAGTATCCTTATCCAGGTCCATCTTTCCGGTAACATAATACCCCTGTGGCTGCTCGCACGTACACATTTCACCCCTCTGGTTTCCCCCTTCCACGTCATCTGCGCCCTCCCCCCTAGCTTTTAGCCTTTGAATAATATTTGAATTGCGTAATGCTCGCCTAACAGGGGCACGTTTCGAGGCCAGATGATCATCCCGCCTGATCTACCGATTATCACTCTCTTATCCAGATCGAAGAAGGTTGAAATCGGTGTATCTACCAAATTGCTACCGTGAAGTACAATTTTTGATAATTCGATTTTCTCGAAAATAAAATTTTAAATGATAAAATTTTTTCTGTTTTTTTTTTTTTTTTTTTTTTTTTATTTATTCTCACATGTAGAATGAGAATATCGCCATCTTATCGTTGATAATTCATTCGTAATCGAATTTTACAAATTCAAAAGGTAAAATTGAAAATTATTAATGATTAAAGTTCTCTTCTGATTATTGAAATGTACATTGGATACGAAGTTTCACGATATTCCAGATGTTCGAATATTATTACGACAGACAGAAAACGAGTTTCCATTACGCAATAAAATTTTTCACGATCGATGATGTGATTCTACGTGATTAATAAACGCTTCCTCGAAGAACCGGATCGAGAATGAGTTTTCATAGAACTCGCTCTTATTTATCTTCCCGATCTCGCTTTACTTTCCTTCATTGAATAAACCAAAATGATTACAAGTCGTGGATAAAATGTAAGCAATTAATCAAAGTATAATTAGCATGTTAAAATTTATTTCATTTTAATTTTCTTATTAAAAAAAAAATCTAACCTATAATTACACTATACATCTCTCTATATAAACTTAAGCTCTTTAATTAAAATGTTACATAGCTGCATTCTTGTGTATTCACCTTAACCTACATCCAGATCGAAAAGATTAAATTTCAACGAAATCCATTGGTCTCAAAATTACGAGAGACATCAATGAATATAAATCTACAACTACAAATCCGTGTACCAATAATCCGTCTAATACAGGATATTAAAGAATATAAATCGTACGTTTCGTTCGTTTCCTTAGTCGAGAAACTGGAACTCGATTGCAGGAACAGTTTCTACTCACGAACGGGCGAGACGTCGAAGAAAGGGTTAAATAACTGGAATTACGGTTCCATAGATGGTCGCAAAGATCGTGAACAATATTCGGCCGGTGTTTCCATTTGCTTTTATCCACCCGCATTATCCAACCGCCTCCCCCTCCTCTCTCTCTCTCTCTCTCTAATTTGGCCACCCTCTCTCGCTCGTTTTCACTCGTGCACAGACGTGCCACGAGTAAAATAATAATATTAAGCCAGGTGAGATTTAATCGAGGGGGGGCCTTTGAACGAAGCCTGGCGACTGGCATGCATGCCTCGAAACCGCGGCCGCATGTGTTTCACCAGGTATATTATGCACAAGCGTGAGCAGGAACGTGTGTTACGAGGGACATTACATCCGTGTTCGAGCTTTAAAGTGCGCTCACTGTCGACTAGCTCGCTGTTGGCCGCACTGTTGTAACGATTCGATCTTCTAAATAACTTCTTTCGAAAGTATAAATATTTCGTATTTATAACCGTGAAATTTTATTTCGAACGATGTACGTCTCGTCTCGTTGCGTGCCTGATTAAAATTCAAACCGATGACTCGATATACTCGTCGTGATATCATTCGCCTATTGTGAACTACGAATTAATTATAACAAAAATGATATATAGATTATTTGGAAAATCAATAATTTTCATATCGTTCAAATTTATTTGTACGTAACAAATTTTATCTATCTACGATCGTTTTAAATTGTAATTCAATATTGTCAAAGTGACAAGTATTTTTTATAAAAATTTCTTCACATATATATTATTACTTGTCAAAGTAGTATAATAGTTAAAGATTCAAGAAAATATCGAACGAGATTTAATTCTTGGGAAGAATTCACGTTATTATGTATAATAATAAATAGTACGATTATAATGAGAAAAAGAAAAAAAAAATTGAAGAACAAAAAAAATTTATAATTAAATTGCGAATACTTATTCATTTATGAAGATTTTAAATGTACGAATAATACGAATCTCTTATTATTTAAATTCCATTCCTTTAATTGTATTCCTTTTATTTTCATTCGTATGAAAATTCGCAATCTAATAATAATAAATAATAAGAGATATGAAATAATAATAAATTAGAATGAGAAGAAAAAAAATGATAAATTAAAAAAAAAAATGAATTGAACAATAAAAAAATAAATAAATAAAAGATATAATCTTATTTCTAATTTAATCCTATATCTCAGTAACTATTGTCAACATTACTTATTGTCAACATTATCTAAAAGGCAACACGATCGTGCCATAAAATTTAAGTGTCGTTAAGTATGCTAATAATTTTAATCGATGCTATTAACGTCCATCGCGAAAGAACGTCATAATTACCAATATATCGTGGTAATGCTTAATCGAAAATGATTCATTCATTCACGTCCAAGCATGTTTTCATCCGACTCTAGGATTTATCTTTTCAAGAAATGAAATCAGACATAGCTACCATAGCAAAACTGTACACGATATCCTCTGAATTAAAATTTTATAGGTTATCCTACTCTCGAATCTAATATAAATTAATGTTCCTTTTTATTTTCTTTTTTTATATTATATAATTAAAAAGTAACATCAATTTTATCTTGTATAAATATGTTTTCGATTAACCAATAACTTTCTTATTTCGTCGAAAATGCATAATTTGATTTATTATTAAGGTAGAATGTTTTCTGAAAATGCAATATTCAAGATTCCAAAAGAACTTTGATGCGAGATTAATGATCACTGATGTGTATAGAGACTTTGGTCGATTTGACGTACGGAAAATCAACGGTAGCTCTGTCCTCCCGTTAAAGTGCTAAATTGATGAATGAGTCGCGAAAACGAAATACATTTCATTGTACCACATCGGCTCGTGGACTAATAGAACTTGTCCAACTCGATTATTCGACTTGAAGATGCGTGAGCTTAATGGCCGGCGGCCAAGTTCCGGACACAGTTTTTAAGTGACTGATGTTTTCGGAATTATACGAAAAATACGTGAGATAAGATCTATTCGTGCTATTTTCTCGAGATAAATTGATTGACTTTAGTTAGATTAAGTTTGGATTTAGGTTATGTTTGAGTATAGATTAAATAGTTGTAATATCGGATAAAATATGAAAAAGATGATGAAAGGAAGAAATGAAGCAATACAGGCAAACACGAGTGAAAAAGAAGATGTGGCTCTAAGGCGGTGGCTTGACAGTTTCGTCCACCCTGTGCCATTAAGTAAATTGACTTCCACATACCGGTAGACTAAATAACAATCTAATTTCCATAATGCGTAAGTGACGCCACCTTTTTTTTATCGGAACGCATTCCTCACTATACTTTATTTCGTTGCATTTCGTTACGTCTTAAAATATTTTATATTTAATGAACACACGTGTAAACAATTTGAAAAAATTCGTATCAAATTTTAAGATTAACTTTGTTCGAATTTATGATCCAATCGATATCAAATATGTAGAAGAAAATATCATACGTATACGTAAATTGAGAATGATTTCAAAATGAGGATAGTGGTCAGTTGATAAATATGGGCTAAATAAAATGACGTAACAACTTACCCTTGACAACAGCTGATGCAATTTGATCCAGATTTAGGGCTTAACCCTATCGGTCTTCGATAGAGGGTGGACAGGTTCACTTCTTAGAACACTGACCAGCTGTGTTGGACAACAAACGGCTGTCGATTGGTGGACCAAAGTTGAGTTTCATTCTGTACAGATTACTTTTAACCTCTTTCTTGCACACGTTTGACACGTACGAAGGGCATTGACATCTGTAATTAAGATGAAAAGGAATTTAAGTTAGATACATTAATTCTTCTAAGTCATATAAATTAATAATAAAACATCTATCTAATTATTAGAATTTTATAACTTAAATTAATTATATGTCGTAATATTTACGACAAAACTTTTGTTTGCTAACAATTTTTATTACAAATTGTTTTTTCGTATTATGGTTAGAAAGAGAAAATAAAAGAGAAAAATCTTTATAAATATAAAATATAAAAGGAATTATTTGAAATATGAAAAATATACTTTGAATGTACCTTGCAAAAAAGTTTTTCAAATAAAAAGAAGAATTTAAATTTGTTGCAGCAGCAAAGACAAATCCAAATGTTGGAGAATATGGCGGCAGCACTGGTGGGAATGCGTCTCCGTACGCCACCACGGCGAACGGTCCAGTGAACTGTCTTACCGGTGGACCTATGGCCGGTATTGCAGGTAGTTTCAACAATACCGGCCGAACCAACTTCACGAACAAGCAACTTACAGAACTCGAAAAAGAATTCCATTTCAACAAGTACCTGACTAGAGCGAGACGTATTGAAATCGCGTCAGCATTGCAACTAAACGAAACACAAGTGAAAATTTGGTTCCAAAACAGAAGAATGAAACAGAAGAAGAGAATGAAGGAAGGCTTAATACCAGCTGAGAGTACGACTATAAGCTCACTCAGTGGCGCCAGAAGTTCAAGTAATTCGCCAACTAGTTCTTCGAGTCATGAAACCAGTGGACTCGGTTTATCTAGTTTTACAAGCGATAACAGTCGGGAATCGCCACCTTCTTCCTCAAAAGATTGACGCGTTTCTTGCTGCAGCAACGAACGTTTATATAGCCTACGACTTAACGATGATTGGTGAAAACTAAAAGAATAAAAAATGTTATTTTAAATCGCGTGATTTGAATTTACATTGACTTGAATTTTCTTGCTGCAGCAGCAATAGTAATTATAGTATTTCCAATTTTACTAGAACGAAATCATTATAATAATATATAATAGTCTTTTGGCGATCTTGAAAATTATCAAAATTAATCGAACATAGATTAGAAATTGAACGATGTATGTACTACTTATGTGAATTATTTATTTTTGATTGAGTTATATACTGTAAAAACAGTGTGAACAGAATTCCCGAAAGGTTACCATATACCTCAGTTTGTGTAAATGGTATAACAATATTTATATATAATTATAAATACCAATGATATTGATCACGGCATATTAAAAAAAAAAAAAAAAAAAATTACGAAGCTATTTTTCTTCTCTAGATGCTTATGATTAATGGCATCTAGAAAATAGTCTTTTTTTTGATGAGAACAATTATTGTTTGATGTTATCATCCTTATATTAAAATTATTTTAAATATTTTTTATTCATTTGTTCTTATTTTATCTATTATTAAATTTTAGCACTAATTAATTTTCATACCAATATGAATTGCTATAAAAATTTACATTTTCAAAGAAAGAATTAAATTTTGATAAAAATAAAAATCTTCGTAAGCGTATTATTATTGTATTATATAATAGATTATAATTTATTTATAATGATAACATAAGAACAATAGTTGTGCTCCCAATTTGAATATCTTCTGTATGTATATGTACATAAAATCTAATGCAAATCTTGTACGAATGTCAATGCACATCACTATACAATAAAATATCATTAAAGTAAACAATTATACAATAAGAAAAAAATATCATTGTAGAAACTTTAAATTTATCGAAATGTATAAAATAAATAAAAAAATAATGAACTGTATGATGAATTTTAAAATAAATACAAGATTTGCATTGATTCTATTTAATTTAATTTGACCATTTAAAAATTAACGAATTAATATAATCGTAGTTATATAGATTATATTGTGATTATTAAAAATTCTGTACCTAAAATGAATTTGGATATAATAAATTGTGATTATTCTGTAGTGTTATTTAGAATTCTGTAGAAAGAATAAAATATTAATACATTACAAAAGAAAACTTATAAAATTCACTCCGAAATAAAATGATTTAACTAATTATGATGTTATTTTTTTATAATGTATTCACTATTTCAATTCACTATTTCACAAACCCAAATTCAATGCACATATTTCTTAATGCACATACACTTTTTTTCATATTTGAAATCTAGGCTGATCAACTTTATAAATATATATACTGAATTTTAAATATGTTCAAATATTAAAAATGATTGGTAACACTGCAATACTATTAGGTAATAGTTAATAAAATTAAAAAATCTATGAATACAATTCAATGCATAATATAAATAAGCATAGAAATATTTCTGAAAAAGTAATTTCAAGAAAATTATTTTTAAAATCTTTTTAAATTTTTATTAAATTTTGTGATTGAATTAAATATAATTTCTAAACCTACCACTCTAAATCATAGAGGGCATATCAAACATTCTTTTATGCAATCGATATTTTAGAACATAGAATATGAAGTTCCATGTTTAATCTATCGTATATTTCGTTTGTGCCATAACCTTCAAATTAGGTAAAACAAATTTTCAGAAGTGAATATGATCGAGTAATTAACAAAAAATGGAAGAAACTGACGATTTGGAGGACAGTATAAAAATAAGTGCCAATGAATTATTGGCTTTCCAAAGAGAATTAAAACAGGAGAAAGAACTTCTTCAAAAGATATTAACAAAAATTGATGATCAAGTACACAGATTACAGGTAAATATGATATTTAAAATTGTTTTTTTCATTTGTTTTAATACAAAAACTATTTTATATATAATATAAAATATTTAGGTGGAACAACTTCATTTATTGGGCCTAATGAACAAATCATTAAAAGGCACAACAGAAAATTCCTCCTCATATGAACCTGAAAATGATATTCAACAAGACTCTACAAACAAATCATTAGACTTGTCTGTAGCATCAGCCTTTAAACATTTTGAAGAAGAAATTGAAGATGAAGATGATATTTAGAACGACGAATAATTTTTGTAACTTAAAAATATTAAAAACTATACATTTTATACATATTGTTATTAATAATTTTGTCAGTTTGATAAATTTGTTTACAACTGAAAAATATATTAATTCATTTTATAAATATACTTCATATTAATAAATTTCTGTCTTAATACATTTTACCTTATTAACAATTAAATAAAAGTACAAAAACAGCATTAAATAAAAACCAAACTATTATTATTTCTTAAATCAAGGAGTTGAAGAATTGTCTATACAAATTTGATGTACTGGCAATGATAGCTTTCAACTACTATCGTTTCAGAGAATATGAAACATTTGTACTTAATTAGTGGTGTGTAATTTAAAATGTCTAAATATTTATATGCTTTACGATGGATGACCTTGTTGTCTTAAAGGATTTGCATCTTCAGTAAATGATGGTGGCTTGAATTGTTCTGCAGAGAGACGAGTAATAAATATTCCTACACCTTCTATTAAAGCCAATAATACTCCTCCAATAATTGCACTACCAGCCATGGCTGGTAAACCATTTCTTGCTGCTAATATTCCACCTGTGGCTGCTCCACTAATAATGGAATTCCATGGATCTTCTTTTTTTCTAAGATGAACCAATGTGCAGTCTATAGTGGAAAACATACCACCCCATAATGCAAAGTTTCCAGCAATAATAGGAGACTTTTGCTTAATAGCTGTAAGACTTCCTAAAACTCTTTTGTTTATTCCACTGGGTGCATTACGAAAACCTTTAATAGTTTGAAATACTGCTCCCCCAATGGCACCCATGGTAAATGCACCACCACAGTCATCTATTATACGCCATGGGCATGGTTCTCTTGCGTATTCTTCCATTCCTCAATTGATAATCTACAAAAAAAATATTTCTTAATATTTAAAATCATAAAATAATTATTAATAATAATAATAAAGTTATTATTATTTTATTGTTTATATATATATAATATATATAAAATAATTGATATTATGATATAATAAATTATATATATTACGAAAATATAATTAGAAAAAAAATATATTTAATAATTAATAAAAAGTGACTGTAAATATTTAATCTATATGCATATTAAATTTTTTGATTCAATATAAAGTGCAATAAAGATGCTTATTAAAAATAACCTTTAACCACATAGTTTGTTATAATTTTTATTCTGATAGTAATATTTTTTTAACACTCTATTCATATTTATTTTGTTCATATAAATATATTACGTAAAAATTATGTATTTATATGTACCTATATAAAGCACAGAAAGAAATATAAGGAAAATAATGTATGGCATAAATGAGGTTATGTGATTAATTTTCGTGCATACTAAAATAACATGTGTATAACAATTCGAAATATTGGTGTACGTTCTTTAAAAATCTTATTCTCGTTACAAATATAAAAATTCTTTACGTATTTACCATAAAATTCGTTTCAAAATTTCTGCTACTGAGGAAGAAAATGCCTCGAGCACGACACTGTGGTGAATGTAACTACGTTAATGAATTTTCATACAAATAAAAGTTCTTTATAATTATATAAAAATAAAGAGATATTTTACAATTTAATACAATTAATAATTTTTCAAAAAATGATTTAAATGTTTTTTATGATTATTTCATAAAATCATTTCGTTTTTGCACTTTTCATGATTATATTTGAGTTCATTTGTAGAAACGATGTTTTAATTCCGATTCACATTGCGTGATATATAATATATTTCGAAATAAAATTATGTACGAACAGATTCTAATACGCATATATTTCGTCATAAATAACCGCATAATCAATAATATAATTCGAACGAATAATCAATGACAAGTTTTATGTACTCGATTTAAATATACGGCTTATAGTTTGTTGTGCATACTAGACTGGCACGTTTAAATGATAGTTTAAAATAGAATCAAGCGGACAATGTCCAAAAATAAATCATACTTTCTGTTATATAGTTCTGGATATCCAGTTGTTTTTGCGTGATAGAAACTTTCATTATTTAAAGAAAACATCAATTTTTAAGACTTAACCCATTGTATCTTACCTCTTTTGGTAATTAAAAAATTGATATTATTAACGTACTTCAAGATTCATAACTACGAATTCAAATACTAGAACTAAATTTAAATAAAAAAATTTATACGTAAAAATTTAGATTCCGATCGCGTGCACGCATTACCTAAACAATCAAATCATAAAAATGAAATATATATATATATATACATATATTATAATATTATTTTGTGCATAAGAAAATTGTTCGGCCAGTAATTTAGATAACAATGAACACAGTGAAAATATATCAGAAACGAATTCGTTTTTCCTCTGTTTTTCATGCTACGTATGCATATGTATAAAAGTGACGTTTCTTGCAGATAAAAATGTCAGACAATAAGACGCTCAAATCAGTAACTGATCAACACTCCTATCTATCTGAATCGGCAACGTCCATAACAGATAATGTAAAAAACGAAAGTGAGATCGAAAATTCAGTCTCGTTAACAGAAGAACAAAATGCACCGATGCAAGATACGGAGTGTAAGATGTTGTGCAACACAGAAAGCGAGACCTCAGAAATGCCTATTAAAGAAATAAATCAGACTGTCGTTGAAGATATAGAAGTTGCCTATGAAACCTCGCTTGCAGAAAAAGAAGTGAAGGATAGTGTAACAACCGTGAAGCAAAATGAGCAACTGGTAAAGTTAAAGTGTATATGAATTAAAATAAAATAATATTCGGAATAATTTTATTATCTTCCGGTTATTAATTTTATTTTCAATTTATTTTCCAGTCAAATGTCCAACAAACCATAGGCGCAGGAGACACTTGTTTCGCTTTCTCGCCAAAACAAAATGAAAATAACGATTTTCAGAAGATAGACGAGAAAATATCATTTACTTCAGAGATGGAACAGATTAAATTAGATGATCAGGGCACGACTGAGAATGAACTTACGATATTGAAATTGAAAGACGAAGTTTCGGTATGAATAAAAAAGATCGATCGATACTAATCCTATATCTTTTAATGGAATAAGTAATTGTAATAAGTTTATAATTTTCTGTTTCCAGAAAGTTTCTATCGAACGAGATTCTTATCAAAAACAGTTGGAAAGCACGGAGAAAAAGCTAACCGAATTGCAATCGTCCTATGATACCCTGATGAAGGGTGAAGGTAACGAGGTGATGCTTCGTCGGATGGTAGATCAGTTGAAAGGCAAACTTATTCAGACCTCGTTGCAATTAGAGGATCGTATCCGTACTGTAGCTAATCAAGAGAAACAGATTAGCGCATTGAACAGTCAAGTGGCTTCACTGAAAGAAGTAGAATCTCTTACTAGAAGTCTGTTGCAAATTCGTAACATGGAAGTGAAGCATTTGCAGGTAAATGGATATGAGATATCAGATCGAAATGATTATTATTTTTAAATTAATTGTATTTGAACGTTTAAGATTTTTGGAGAAGGAGAAAAAAAAATTAATTTAATTCTTGTGCAATGATATAGGCAGAAGTGGATGACATGGAGGCTCGAATTTCAGAGGAACGAGAACGATACAATACAATGATTAGTAAAATGGATGCTGCGGTGAAATTGAATGCGGATTTAAAGAAAGAATACGAGACGCAACTTTGTCTGTTCCGAGATTTACGAGAAAAATACGAGGAAAAGGTTTCATTGTTATCGGAAGAGAAACGGGCGCTTGAGGCTAACGTGCAAGCAGATTCTAAATAAAAATGTGCCTTAAACTGTTTTATAATTAATACAATTTGTATAAAATTAATAAAAATAGATAAAAGATAAGATTTACAGTTGTATTCTTATTTCTTTTAACCAACTTTCTTTATTAAAAAAAGAACGAAGTTCTAAATATCAATATTTAACGTTTTAATAATAATTATTTGTTACAATGAAATTGTTTTAATTATAATATATATAAAGTTACCACCACTTACCAACAGTTTCCGTGGTGTAGTGGTTATCACATCCGCCTAACACGCGGAAGGTCCTCAGTTCGATCCTGGGCGGAAACATTTATTTTTTTCTATAAAAATAAAATTTGATATAATAATTAAATAAATTAGTAAAAAATTTTAATTAAAAAATACTTAATTATGAAAATTTTTTTAAATATTAATTAATTTTATATAATACTTAACAATAATATATGAAATATATAAATTAATATTACAAATTATTTACATGAAAATAAATTGAATTATTGAGCTAAATATATGTAAGAATTCAATAAAAAAAATCTTATATTTGCAAATCTTTATCGCAAATTTGCGGTAATTTCCAAATGATCAATACTCACAAAGATACAACTAACAATAAGTACATACATGCTTGATATATTACAATTAAAAAATATATTTTAATCTATAAAATGATTATAGTAGTTTCTATTCGACTAACTTTTAAAAAAATGTTATAAAACATTAACCTGTTAATCGAGCAAAAAACGAAGATAACTTGTCATTTGATTTGTCAATTTTTAACTCTTTTACAGCTCGAAACATATTATATGCGAAAAATGCCACAATCGATTTGATATATATATTTTCACAAAGAAATTTATAAAATTATTTTCATGAATAATTTTTTTATTAATTATTAATGATTCGATACGTTGATATAGCAAAAGAATTAACACTTACATCTAATTATTTATCTGTCGATTTTTAATTTTTTAATTAACACATTTTATTAGTGATTTGACTAAAATTAATTTTCCAATTATTCATACTAAAAAAAGTTTTTGATTAATTATCAATTTGATGGAAAATTTAATTTCTATAACAATAGAAAATTATCCAAAAGGAATATAACTCAAAAAAATACAATAATGATAAAAAGTATTACATTTACAAGATGATTTATTAACATGATTGACTCAGAAAGATAAATAAGGAAGAAAAAGAACATAAAAAATATGATATAAATATTATGATAAACGGTGATTCCCAAACGAGTACTGTCAAGCCTTGAACTTTTATGCATATAAAGATTAACACATCAAAATATGTATAAATACCGTGGAAACCGCTATGTTCAGTATCAGTATCTCTTCATCCATAGAATTAGTGTCAGTTGAATAACTATTGGTAAGAAATAATTATATATAAGAAATAATTCTTAAGAAACACATTGAAAAATATACAATCTATGATTTCATTAAAAATCACTTATTCTGTACGATTAATTGTTAAGTAACGATTTCATTATTTATTTTCTTCTCTTTTGTTTTTATCCAGATAATCATGAAGAATTTTGCCTTAGCAATTCTTGTTATTACCTTTATAGTCACGGTACTTGGGAATAACAACCCAGATCCGCCTACTCAACCTGCGGTAAGATCAAAGACATATTTTCGAAAAAAAATTATTTATAATTTGATAATTATCAAATGTATTATAATTTAAACAAATTTTTAATTTAATTTAATTATGAAATAAAAAGTTTTTTTTATTTTAACATAATCAACGTAAATTAAGAAATACGGCGATAAATATTTAAATATTTATGAATTTTGTTGAAGAATTAATAATATAATAGTATCCTGTAACAAATTTTATATTAATTTTTATATATAGCGTATTCGTCGTGAAGCAGAACCGGAAGCTGAACCCGGTAATAATCGGCCAATATATATTCCACAACCAAGACCACCTCATCCGGTAAATATTTAAATATAAACTATGTTACAAATTTAAAAATATTATAATTTTAATAATAACATGATAATATTTTTTTTCAAATTTTATATTAATTTCCTATTAAAAATTATAAATTATATCTATTTAATCTTATTTTTTAGCGAATCTAATTTATGAAGAATATGAAGCAGTTCACATGAAATACCAAATATTTAATAAAATATTTTTAATCAATTCATTATAAAATATTGTATTTAATGTAATGTAATTTTAAAATAAAATTGATTTTATTATTATAAAATCTATAAAATGTTATATTTACTAATCCTTATTCAAATAAAATTCCATATGCATATAAAAATTATTAATATATGTATATATAAGAATAAATATATTACTTTTATATCAAACAGTATTTTTATACAAGTTACAATTATTATATATACAAACTTATTCTAATAAAACAACGACAGGTGCATCATCTTCAGTTTCTTCTTGCAAATTAGAAAAATCCCATAAGAATTTTGTTGATAATCGTTCGCTAAATCTTTTTGTATAAGATTTCAGACGTCCATCTAATTCAGAATTGATTTCAATATTCGCAAATAGTTTATGTAAATTATGATAAATAAAATTATTATTAGCTACAATATCACAAAGTATATCTTCAGGTACATGCATTAATTGAATCTCTATTGCTTTCATAAATTCAACATAAATAGCACGACGTTGCGAAATTGCACAATCAGCACCACAAATGAGAGAGACAAGTTTTTTCCAATGTTCAAAAGCATCAAGACTTTGTCCAACAAGAAAGCAGACAAATGTCAATTGCATTTCACCAATTAACTCTATAGGACTAGAAAAATATTATTAAATATAATAGAATATAAATATCTAATCAAATATTTAACCAGTTGCTTACAGTGTTAAATCATTAAGAATAATATCCAATACATAACTTGAATCCAAAGAATATTTTGTAATTTCAGTTGGTGATGCTCCATCTGGATATTGTTTGTTAGGTATTTTAGAAAGTCGAAGTTCTGTACCAGGTTTAGGTTTCATATCAGGAAGAAGTTCATCTTCTTTTTCTTCTACAGTAATTCCACTCCTTCTTTTTTTTGGTTTTGATTCTCCACCTCTTGGTCTTGTAGCATCAGAACAATATTCTAATTCTAAAGCTGATCTTACAAAGCTAAAATACAAAATTTTATTAACAATTATTAACAAAAAAATAAATATAATATTAACAATTAATATTTACAATTAACTTATGAAATTAACATACCCACATATAGGTGAGCAACGTTCGACAAGAGAAGGAGTAATATGATTTGTTAAATCTTTCCACTGTTTCCATATATCATAAGGATAACATCCTAAAAATTTATCCAAATCTTTCAAATTCTTCTTCAATCTTTCAACTGTCTCTTGTTCTACAACTTTAAATAAAAAACAAAATTTTATTAGTAAAAAAATCTTATTTTTTTTCATGCTTTTTAATGCTCATTATATTAAATATTATTATCATACTTTCTGAACTCAAATCTTCTTCTGTTGTATCCCAATGTTTAACTAAAAATTCAGATTTCTTAAATGTATGAAAAAAACCAACTTTTGGTTTTGCTTCTCCAAATTCATCTATAGCACTTTAAAAATAAATGTATGAATAAGATGTATAAATACTAGGAAAAAGAAAAATAACAAAAAACTATACAAACTTACCTATAATGGATATAATGAAAGCCTGGTGGAATCATTTTAATACCTTTAAATTTATCTGCTGTGTTCCATGATTTTAAATCTATTCCAAATTCTGTGCCACTGGGTACATTTAATGTAATTAACGTAGCACCTTCAAAAAAAAGTCTTTGTGCCAAAGTTTGATCCATTTCTATTCCTTCACTTCCCATGATTGGTTATTAAATTATAAAATTCGATTTATGATTATTAAAACTATAAACCGAATCTGTTTTTTTACATATATAAATTTTATATGTATATTATGTATATATATATTATTTATTATTTTATATATTTAAAATAATGATGTAATATTTTTTTCATTTGATAATTACAATAGTTTTCGAAAATTGTATAAAACACACACAGAAATATTATAGACATCTAATGGTGAATAAATGGAATTAATTAATCCATAAAAATAACAAAATTTAAATTAAAGCTTAGATTTTTAAAAACTTTGAGTTAAAAAATTTGAGATTAATTATGTCTAATCTAAATATTTTCTTTAATAATTTAATTAACTTATTCAGAAAATTTTTCAGAAAGTACATTGTGGTGTCATCTAACGGTGAGCAGATTAAACTAATTGTCATATAAAATAAAAAATTATGAATTCTAAAACTTCTACGCAAAATTTAACTTTTAAAAACTTAAATTAAAATTCAAATTTTCAAAAATAATTTGAGATTAATTATAGTCCAATATTCTCTCTTTATCTATGATAATTATAAATTTTTAAATCGTAAAAAATATATTAAATATTTTAATTTTTTATATATATGAATATTTCAAAACATGATATAAAAATGTTATTTAAAGTTAGGTCTATTCTATACTTTATCTGTAATATCACTTTTATAGTGAATCTAGGGATTCTAACCGTTACTGTAAACATTAAAACGAGTGCCGGATAAACGTGTTTTTGATCGGCGTTCAAAAATATAAAAAAATCTAAAACAATACTGATTGTCATTTTAGTTAACATGGATAATAATCTTCCAGATTTAAAATTAAATGAAACTGCCAAAGTGAGTATTTTATTCTTAAAAGTTTTTTCTTTTAATTAACATTTAATAATATTAAGTATTTAGGTTAGTTTAAGGTTATATAGAGACCTATAAATTTAATATTATGTTTTATTTAAGAAAAATTTAATATAAATTGAAAGTTTAACATTGCATTTTATATATGCAAATTTATATTTTAACTATAAATTAATTCTAAACTATAAATTAAATATTTTTCAAAGAGATTTTTTATTTGTTATTATTCTATTCCTAAATCTTTTAGGTTTTAGTCATAAATATTTATTTTATTGCAGGAAGGTATATCTGATTTAGACAAATTAACACAGTCGTATTTGTTGTTAAAAAAAAGAATATCTGGAACTCAGTAAGTTATTTAACATATCCATTTTAAATTTTTCTTTCATATGCAATACTTATTTCAATTATCTTTTTAATTAATTTATTTATTTTTAGTGAATTAATTAAAAGATATAATGATAAGTTAAAAGAATGTGATAGATTAAAGCAAGAGGTAGATACATTAAATAAACAAACAAAAGAAGTAACATGTAACTATAATTCTAGTTTAGCAAAAGTTATTAAATTAGAACTTGTAAGTAAAAAGATATATATATTTGTAAAATGTTTTTTTTTCTGGATAATGTTTTTATTACTTAGAATCATTAATATTTAATTTATAGCAAAATACGGAGTATAAAAAAAACATTGAAACTTTAAGTACACAAGTAAATGATCATAATATAAAAACATCAGCTGATCAACAATACATACAACAATTAATCTGTAAAATAAAAGATATAGAAGAAAATCAGAATGACAAAATAATGCAATATGACTTAGAAAAATCTTCACTTCAAGGTATGTTATAATGCAGATTTAAATATTTTTTTAGAAAAAAAAAAAAATTAATTTTTTTTTGTAGTAAGAATCAAAGAATTGGAACAAGAATTAAAAACTGTTAAAAAATCATACGATATGAAAATGAAAAAAATAGAAAAGAAATTATCTACAGAATGTGAAAATAGTAAGTTAAATAAAATTAAAAATTTATAATTTTTAATTAATATGATTAATGATAATATTAATAATATTTTTAAATGATGTAATCTGATTTCTTGTTATAGAAACAAAATTAAAAGATATTGGAATCAATACAACATTGACTAAAGATATAATAATACAAAAACCAGAAGTTACTGAAAAATCTGTATTAACTGACGAATTTTATAATGTCAAAAGTGATTTATATCCTATATTTTGTAGCAATTGTGAAATTCTATTAGAACCGCCTCCTCTTGAGAAAATATGTAAAATTATGAGTAATTCATGCCCAAAATTGATTGAAAAAATCTCATCTCCACCAAAAAGATCTATATCTCCTATAGAAATATCAATAGGTAAGATATTAAATTGTTTAATATGTAATGATGGATTTATAATAATTTTATATTTATATACTTTTAGATGTAAATAATGAACAATGTAAAACAGAAAATTTACCAATATTGTCAGATACTTCTTCTTCACATTCGCAAAATCAGAATAGTCATATAAATTTTAATTCTACAAATCTATTACCTTCTCATACAATTTCATTAAATCACACAGATTATTGTAATACTTTTTCTCCGACGTCGAATTTAATAAATCAAAGTGCTCATTATATCGAATCGAAATCAATTAATTCTTTATCATTAACAAATTCAAATACAACTAATAATAATACTTCTTGTGCAAATATTATAACAACAGAATCTTCTTTGGCGATTATTTCCTCATTACAAAAGAGGATTGATACATTAGAAAAGAAAGTAAAAAGAAAATTGAATAAAAAAAAATCTGATCAGAGTAATAATTGTTGCCATAACCATTATCCAAATACTCTGTCCATGTATGATATAAATAATTCCATGCAATTCAATTTCATTGAATTATGGAAGAAAATGATTGATTTTTCTGAAAATAAGAAAAGAAAAAACATTGATATGCACAAGACATTGAAAAAATACAAATTATTTCAATTAAAACGTAAAAGATTGCGAAATACATCTACCAATTCTTGGATAGTTGAATCAATTGGAAAAAAAATTGAACAAAGTCCCGTTCGGAAAAAATCTAAAAAATGTAAATATCGATATTCTTCACTTTTTAATAAATCGGACAATTCGTTAAATAGAACTAAAGATTTAGAAAAATCAAACAGTGAATCTGATGCAGACTTTGGTGAATTTAACTCTATCAATAGTAAAACAAATATTAATTCGGAATGTGAAAGCATATCGCATATAGAAAGTTCTAGTTCATTATCGAATTCTAATAATACAGATATAAATGAAGTTGAAATAGAAACAGTACAAAATACAGTTGAATGTAGCAAATCAGTAGGAGGTGAAACCGATTCAGGAATATTATCGGATTCTATTGAATCTAGTAAATTAATACAACTTGAAACGGATACTGAAATATATTCGGAATTAATAGAACAGAAAAATCTGACAGAAATTAAATCTTCCACAGAAAATGCATCAGATTCTATTGGAAATATTAAACTTATAAATGAATCGCCAGTAAAAACAGTATCGCATATAGTAAAATTTATCGAACCAATTGAAAAAAATAATACTTTAAATATCTCGTCACAATTCGATAAAAATATCCAAAAAATTGAACATACAAATATATCAAAAACATCGCAATGTGAAGAATTTGTGGCTCAAATTGAAACAAATAATTCTGATACACAATTAGCGAGGAAAAGAAAAATAAATAATTTTCGTGAAATAAAAAAAATCAGTAATCGTCAAAAATTATTGAAAAAATTAAGAAATTTAAAGAAGCGCAATAAAGTCATGAATCCATGTCAATTGTTGACGTCAGAACATCGAGATTTGGATAATTATGAAAATTCTAATATATCTCAAAAAAAAGATTCTAATATCGAGATAATTAAAGAAGATGATTACATACCTAAAAAGAAGTCTCGTATTGCACACGTACCTAAAATTGAACATGAAAAACTAAATGATACTTTACACTTTAAAAAACAATTAATAAAAGATATAGCAAATATTACTAATTCAAATAAAGTAAAGGAAGATAACAATGAATTACAAGAAATTGATAGCAATAAGATAGAAGAATCTCAAATAATAATTTCAAGTATACATTCTAAAAATATACAAAATACAGAAGATAGTTCTATACCTGCTCACGCAATAGTAATTTCTGATGTTAAAAATTCATTAAGTAATATAGATAATAAGAATTCATTCAAAACAAATATGAATAATTGTGATCAATCTGATACTGTATTTAATAATATTGACTATAATTTGAAAGAAACAATTGAACCGAATGAGATAAAGACTGAATCAAGTAAATATAATGAACATAAATATGAAAATAATTCTTTAAATATAAAAGAAATCAACAAAATGGATAATATGAATGAAAAAGAATTATTAAATTCTAATAATAAGTCTTCCACTGATATTTTAGAAATAAATTATGTAAATGAAAATTTAAAAACTAAAGAAATATCTAATAATATCCTTGAAAAGGAAGAAGATTTTAGTATAGAACATAAAGTGAAAATACATGGCCCACTTACACATTTGAAAGAATATATTGATGAAAATAAATGTAAAAATAAGAAGAGTAAAAATGATTATAAAAAACTTGTACATGTTTTTTTAATAACAGGTAAAATTATTTTCATTAACTGATCATTAAAAAAAGTATAAAATCATCGAAAATATGTTTTATTTATTTTAGATAAATTCGTGAGGAAACAATTGCAAAGGCTTATAGATAGTGATTGGAATAATTCCATACATTGGGACGTAATTGAAAAATTGAAATCTACTTGTAGCGATCGTATTATAGCAAAGTTAGTATTATATCATATTAACAATCAATTTTTAACATGAATAATTAACAATATATAACATATATATATAATGTGATTTCAGAGGAATTATAGATTTCCTAAGTATAGAACAAGAATGTAATATAAATTTAGATAAAAACCATACACCACCTGCACCATTAATGTCAAAATCACAACAAAGGATCTCAGCATTATTAGTTGATTTAGAAAAGTCAAAATGTATGGCATTTCCATTTGTTCAGGCTGGAATAGAATATAAACTTTTCAGACTTAATCAATCAATAGAGGTTTAACTTTTTCTCTATTACTTTAAAATTATATAAAATTAGAGAACATAATTAATTAATTTTATATAATTATTTTTAATTTATATAATTAATTTTATGTTTAGAGATATGCTGTAGAATCTCTTGCTAGAATGTATACAATTTTAGCGCGAATTAAAAAAGATCGAGAAAAAATAAGAATATTTTGTTGCGATGCTTTGTATTGTTTGGGACTTAATGCGATAATTATTTTATATACGGTATTCACTTGTTGGCCAGAAGTATTTCGACAGAATAACGACGTAAATACTGGTGCGTATAACTTTCTAAATAATTTTAGAATTAAATTTTTTATACGATATTTTAATCTGTTATTAGAATTATTGCCAAAATGTATGGCACATCTAATCTTGATACAACAAGGTAAAGATTTTCCTAAACTCAATGCCTTAAAAAACTTGGTATCAGTATTTTATAAATATCAAATGACGTTATCTCAAGATCTACTCAAAGAACTTCTAACGGCATTTCAAAGTGAGTAACAATTACAATATTTTTAATTTATCATTTAAATAACTACTTGATTTGTAGAAAAGTGTTATGGTGAAGTAGAAACCGCAATTATACTCCTTGCAAAAAGAGAAGGAACTGCATGGACGTACAAGCATATTATTAAGGGTGCATTGTTATCAATGATAATTAATAATAAATTTCCCAGTACTTATCGAGCATTTTGTTTACTAGGTAAGTATTCTATATCAAATTTAACAATTTTATTAATTTAATTAATTGTAATTCAATATTTAAGTTATAATTTTTATTATAAAATTTATAATTACAGGCAATCTCATGCGTGTATTTCCAATAGAAGATAAAGATAATTCAGTTGGTGAAATTATAGAACAGTTGTGTGATTTAATTAATTCTGGTGAAGGTATATTTTTATTATATATTTTATTTATGTTTAAAATATAATATTAAATTGTTATTTATTTAATTAGGATCGGATGACCAAAAAGAAGGGGTTGTATCGGCATTATTAAGCTTGGTGAGACATAAATTTGAAGAAGTGACGCGGAATATCTTAAAATGGAATTCATTTGTACCATTGCATGATCGAACGATAGAACAGATCAAAGGATTATTTAATATGCGTGATATAGACTTCTGGAAGTCTTATTTAAAAAAAAACAAATTATTAATGAATTCTTAGAAAATGAAAAAATTTAAAGTATAGTTTTTTAATGAATAATGGAAATCGTGTGATATTCATTGTAAGATAATTTATATTAATTAAAATTTTGTTTTTTTTGTTATTTTTCAATATGTTAAAAATTTTTCTTTAATATTTATATTATGTTAATTTTGAATATCTTTGGATTTTTGTTCGTTAATCAAAAGTTAACATTAATCGTGGCAATAATCATTAATTTTCTCCTATTTTTTTCTAATTTTTTTTTTTACAATCTAAAAATAATGCAAAAACAATCTTTTTCTTGTTATTTCTATTTATTTAATTTAAATTTTATCATAACAAACTGACTTTAATTTTAATATGTAGTTCCTTCCTTTCTATTTTCTAAAGTGTACAGTACACCATATGCGTAATTTTTTTTTAAATTAAAACATTATTGTATTATGTATGTATATATTACAAATGTTAAATAGAAGAGCATTAGGCTCAAATTAATAAGATAATTTTGATAAACCAAAGAAGCAATTTCATAATAAATGAAATAAACATTTCCGCAATATCACTTGTGAAGCGTTTCATCTATATTTAAGCTTTTATGTAAATGTTTTTATTTTGAATTCTTCAAAAAAAAAAAATTAGAAACAAAAAGAAAAGATCGTTTTGTTATATCATAAAATAAAAGATTGATTTTCTATGTTTTATCTTTTGAATAATAGTTTCCTTACATCCTTTAAATAAAAATTTTAAATAGAATAAATTTCATTTATATAACATTAATATAATATCGTATTTTTTAAACAAAGAAGATGTAATAATAAATAGAAAATAAAATGAAATGAAATATTTATTTCGAATATTTATAAAATAACAGACTATCAAACATATCAATTTAGAATTTATTTATGTATATTAAGTAATGATTTATATAGCTTATAGATTTCTTATCCACAATTATTTCTTTGATGAAATTTTAAACTTTTTAAAAGATTCATTTCATCAATTTTAAGTGAATTCAAATATAAATTTTTGTTATTTTAACTCGTACGATGATAGCTAATTTTCATCATTTAAATATATTGCATTGGAAGAATGCGATCAACATTAAACTACTTACTTTCCACGAAAACTCTTTAAATTCGAAAATTGCATAGTGTCACTTAAGATTAAATTTTTTTGAATAATTTATCATTAATATACTAATTTAAACACGAATTTAAATATACTTTTTGACGTGCACAAATTACTAATTCGTAGCGATCGAATCTACGGTACCGGAAGTAATATGCAGTTAAATTTCAAAAATAATCTTTAAATATATATTATGTTTTCTTCGATGAAACTTTCAACTATGTTATATTTTAACGTCTCTTTTTTTTTTCTTTCAATTCTTTTTTATTTATATCTTTTAATATATAATAAATGTTTTAAAGTTTTATAAAACTATATTTAGATACTTATTTTCCTCACGTATTGTCATCTAATCGTAAGGGAAAGGAACGCGGAAAACAGTGGCGCAGCCTATGGGACATCGATCAAGAATGGCGGGAAAGTATTCAAAAAGGATGATAAGAGCAACATGAACATACTTATGATTTCGCTTAATTTATACTATTTAACCATTTCGGGAAACAAGATTACAAGTTTTTATTCCTCTTTCAATATAATAATAATCATAATAATAATAGATAATAATAAAAATAGATAATAATAGCAATAATAATAATAGAAATAATAATAATAATAATAATAATAGAAATAATAGCAATAATAATAATAATAATAATAATAATAGTAATAATCAACATATCGTAAGCTTCCATACGCAGAACACGCTAAGATAATACATGTACATGGTTTCTTTACAAAAATAATAACAATGTTTCGATGCAACATTGCGGATCCAGTGATCAATCTTTCTAGCTAAATGACACTTTAGCAACATTTTTATTTTTTTTATTTTTTATTTTTTTTTTTTTTCCTTTGGATAGACAACTCTCATGTATTAATCCCCTTTATATCATTTCGTTCATCATTCTCATCGTTCGAAATTTTTTTTTTTTTTTCCTTCTTTTTTATAAAGAGGACACACGCACACGCGTTTCCGCGTACGGGCCACACCTTATCTCCTGCCAATTTTTCTCCCTTTCTCCCTTCCCCTCTCTATCTCTCTATTCTCTTTCCTCCTATTCATCTTTATAAATAAACTACCTTTATTTTGTCAGTTAATCGACATTGTCTTTGGTACATTTACAACGAACAGCATTATATCGCGACAGAAAGTACGGATTTGGTATGTCGGACGGGGTACCTACCATCCGCCGTCATATAAAAAAGCGCACGCAATTCACGAAAAAAAAAAAAAAAAAAAGGAATTAATAATGAAATCGAATTTCACTTGGAGATCTTTCGCGCTGTCCTCGGAGCGCGAAGATTTCCGTCCGGAAATTAAAACAAAAAGAAGAAACTAGGGAAAAAAAAAAAAACGGAAAGAAAAAAAGAAAGGAAAAACAGAAAATTAAGAAGAAAAGCGAGACAAGCGCAAACAAAAGAAAAAAAATAACAAAGGTAAGAAGAGAATTGTTAAACGGGTTACAGCGGCCAAGAAGCGAAGAGACAGCCAAATTGTCGATCGGAACAATCGTCCTTCCCACTGAGAATTTCGCGATTCCAGTGTTACTCGAGATCGATTCCGATCGACCCGGCCAATGAAAATCTCAAACTAACTCCCGGGAGGATCTCTCTTCTAGGACGAGACCTCGGGGCCGTTGATGACCCGAAACGGAAATGGAAATTTCTTCCGAGATGTTTTTCTTTCTCTTTTTCTCTTTCTCTTTCTCTTTTGTTTTCTTTTTTTTTTCCCCCTCTCGACCGAATACAACGTATCCTTCTCGCGTCTGCTTTTTTCCTTCCTTCCCCCCACCCTTCCCACCCTCCCTCCCTCCCTTTTTCCCACTCTTCGTCTTGATCTTCGCGATACACGGCCACGGCGCTGTCTGATGTACTAAAATGCCACCACTGTCTACGCTTAAACGGTCGCTAATAAAGTAACCAGGCCCGAGTCATCGCTCTCCTTTTTTTCGTTTTCTTTCCTTCGTCTTCATTTTTTAACCTCTATTGACAAGATCGAAAATTGAGAGAAATCAAAAAATCAAAAAAAAAAAAAAAACCTCGATCGATCGATTGCATTTAAATTAAGAGAATTAAATTTAATAGAAAAANAAAAAAAGAGAAAAAAAAATAATACGAAGACGATCGGATGATTGTCGCGGAGCAATCACTCGGACGTGACTGAGTGATTTTTAGTTTTTAGTAAGAAGCTGAGACACTCGTAATCTACCTATGAACTTATTTTTTCTCGACGATCGTAACATTTTTAAGAAGATTCCCTCCCATTGTTCGACAATCGGCCAATTCGTTGGAAGCAGATTCGAGTAATAGCTCGTGTTGTCGTCTCGATACGATCAAAATCGCAATTGATTAAAGAGGAACAGTTAACGATCGTTCAAAAGCAATTACTCGAATTTCATTCTCGAATTATTACACGTTTCGCGCGGAATTAAATTGCATTTGTCTCTGTCGATTGTAGAGAGAGAAAAAAAAAAAATGACTTCTTCTAAATTGAAGAACAAATACGCAGGAACCTTCTTCGTCGTATCTCGCGCGATTTTTTCACAGGTAAACTCGCGTCGAAAATTGCGTGCTTTTCTTCGTTTTTTCTTTTTTTTTTTTTTTTTTATTTTAAATATAATATATATATATATATATTTAGATTTATATATACTATATCGTTCTTTCTTTTCTTTTTTCTTCCTCTTTTGTTCGTTCGTTCGTTCGTTTTCTTTTTTTTTCTTTTTATAAATAATAATAATAAGTGCGTGTCCTTAAAAGATAACCGTGTTAATCAAATAATAACGCGAATAGCGATTAAGGAATAAACTGATTAATCCGTGATCCGATGATAATAATAAAAGGAGAATAATTAAATGATCGTAACTTAATGAATCGTAAATTAGCAAGTTAATGATAATAATAACCGTGACAATTAATTAAAGGGGGACATAGAATAATAATAATAATAGTAGTTGTAGTAATAATAATAATAATAGTAATAGTAATAATAAATGTAAGAATAAATTAGGAACCAAGTACAAAGTTACGAGAGAAGTAAGATTGGGGGGATAATTAAATTAAGAGTTTTTTTCCTTCTTTTTTTTTTTCACGCTACGATTTCTTCACGTTAATTAGGACTATTTATAATAAATTACACCGTACGAATTACGAGGACGGCCTCGTAAAACCGTGAGAAAATAATAATAATAATTATTAATAATAATAATAATAATAAAAATAAAATAAAATACACTTTAGGCCACCTAGCTTCACGCGTTTCCCGTCTCGGATTCTGCCTTTTTTTTTTTTATTTTTTTTTATTTATTTTTTTTTTTCTCTAAATTCTACGTATTTATCGTAATTATCGATTATACACTCTCTTCGTAGCGCTTTTCTCGTTTCCTCCGTTCGTTCGATTGCCTTCCTCGATATAGAAAAACCTCGATCGGGAACGAAAGAGAGAAACGCGGGAGACGAAAGAAACCGGGAGGCTTTGTCGGGTCACGATCTCGCGCGGCACACGTTACGGTTTACGTCACGTTTTTACACACGAAGAAAAAAAAAAAAAAAAAAAAAAAGAAGAAGAAGTACATTGGACGACGATTTCACCTTTCTTCCGTTATCTTCAAAGCGTTTGGAAGCTTGTTCACTCAACAACCACGGCACAGTGTATCTACAAATGTACAAATAAGCATCGAATATCAGGACCGATCATCCCAATCGATAATATCGTTGCTTCCCCCAGAATCTCTCGAGATGGCGTTACGGATGGCATTTTCGATTCCTCAATACCTCTCGAGTTACGAAGGAAAAGTTTCCTCGTAATAATATCGTTCGTAAGTAATATTCTTCTCGAAGAGGAGAGGCACGCAACGCCACAACGACGAATCTCCGTCAGACTCGTCTCCCGATGAAATATTTATTCGTCAATGGTCACCACGAAGGAGGAATTGGAAACCCGGTTAGCGTCGTCATAATTGTAGTTTGTCCGCTACAATGGCCCAATCGCTCGTTTTAAATAAATTTGACACCGGGGACGAGTCGGCTGGCCTTTGTACATATATACATATACATATACATATGCATCTACACATATATGTATACATATATATATATTATCCAGGATAATTTACTATTTACAAGAGGAGAGGCAAGAAACAGAGATACGTTTCACGTGGCATCGAGACGCTCTCGTGATTTTTTTGTTCGTCTCGTTCGAAGAATACAAAGATATCCATCCACGCCATCTCGATTCGTGCAATTATTAGGATTCGATCGATCCTTCTTTCTTTCTACACCGAGGCTTAGCTCCTTTCTTGCTAGGTTTGAACACGCCACCGCGCAGAGACCTCGAGTCCCTTTTCCATCTATTTCACACGCCAATTTAAATTAAGTTATACAGTTGTGCGGACGAAAATAATACATGTATATATATATATACTTAAATTAAATTTTCAAATAAATAATTACGTACGTGTTGAACGAACATTTTACAGTGAGAAAAACATTTTCGAGTTTGTTTTTTTTTTCTTGTCCCGATCACGCGGATCAACGTCGAATTGTCGCTGTGCTCGATATATATATATATACATACATATATCGTTTCATCTAACGAAAAACGAACGATACAAAAGTCACGATTTTTCATCTTTTTAATCTCTTCTCGTCTTGGACGAGGAATATATAATACGCTCAACGTAATTTGCATTAAGTTAAATACGATATAAGTGACTCGTTCTATTTTCCATGTTTCGATGGAAGAGATTTAACTTTGTGGGAAACTTGTATATATATATATGTGTGTGTGTATATGTTGAATTGGGAACTCGGATCAATCTCGGCGTGGTTGGTACGAAATACGAGGGGTTCTAATGTGAAAAAGAAACGAACGAAATCGGACGAAACAGAAAATAGGGCATGGGAGGGAAAAAAAGAAGAAAATGAAAAGGAAAAAAAAAAAAAAAATAGTAAAAAGCAAAAGTGAAAAACTCCTTCCCCTCTCCTCCCCCTCCCAATGCCAGAGAGGAAAGCTTATTTCCGCGCGTTTCCTCGGTCGAAAGATCGAGGAAAAAGAAAAAAAGAAGAATGTTTCTACGAGAACGTGGCAACGTTTCTACTTAGAAAAAAATGGATTATTTTTCGTTCGAAACTTAACTCGATACGTTATTATCTTAAACCGACAACTAATATAACGTTACGTAATTATTCTCCGGTTATTATTGTCTGTTCTAAACTATATATCTCGTATCTCCGATAGGAACAAATTATTTTATATCTTCTTCTCCTTCTTACGTTCGCGCTAAATGTTTCTTTACTCTCTCTCTCTCTCTCCCTCCCTCCCTCTTCACACCTCTTTCTTTTTTCCCCTTTCTATTAAGAGAGTCACCTATTCAGTGGTTAGAGGCTTTATTTTTAAGCTTCCCTTCTTTTCTACTTTCTTGTCCTTTGTTCTTCCAGCTGTTCAGGTCCAGCTATTTAAAGTTACCAGCTACGTACTTCTTTTTCTCAGTTAATCCTACGCTCTTCTAGATCTATCTTGCCCCTGATCATCGATCCCGAGGATCCCGATCCACGTATCGATTTATACAGCGAGTACGACGAGATCGTTTCTTTTTTTTTCTTTTTTTTTTTTTTTTTTTTTTTTTTTTCTTTAATATAGCCTTCTCTAATTGTGAACGAACACGAGGAGGAGGAGGAGGCTCCTCTTCTTCTTCCTCTTCCTATTCCTCTTCTTCTCTTTCTCTCTCCTCTTCTTCTTTCTTTCTTTTTCTTTTCCTTCTCTCGGCAGAAACGGATAAATTCATGCGGGAAAATGAAACGTCGACGTGACAAAGGCTCGTGTAAATAAGAAAGAAAAAAATTCGCGGAGCGGAAGAATGTCGTTGTCGGTTGGTCGCGTTCACAACGGATTTTTTCCTCCCTTCCTCTGCCTGTATTTCCTCTCTAATGCTCGCCTAATAATCGCGAGAACGTAGTCCATGGACGGAGACAGATAGCAGAGGTTGAAGGTGAAGAAAGCGATTTCTTTTCCCTTCCGTCGACGACGTCGGTTTCGGTGATCTCCACCATCGAGGTGGACTGGGATTATCAGGATCCTTTATCATTGATTGGAACGCTTCCCTTCGCTGATCGACGCCATTCTCATTGACTCCGCTTCCGGGCAGTTCCATCCGGGCATTCTCGTTTGCTCTATAGCCGCCTGTGGATAGAAGAAATTTATCATTATTATGAAACAATAAATACTACTTCCATTTCCCTAACTTCTCATAACATAATAATATTTAAGGTTAACAAGGTTTATATATTATATATTATATATTATATAGGTTTATATATTATATATAATATTTGTACAGATGCACAAAGATCTGTGGTCACTGTGCCGCTTCCCACAGACTTTTCTAAAAATTTATTTACAATGGCCAAGGTGAGAGAGAATTTCAGAAAAGAAAGATCTTGTTACCATCAGATTAAGAGGGATCGTCTTCCCCTTATTTATATACATTGATTGTTTTATATAAATAAAGATTAGAAAGTTAGAGATTATTGGGTACTTTGAGTGACACGGCCATTATTATCAGGGAATCGTGTTCAAAGTACATTTACGCGTGTACAAGTGATTCTTCAGATTAAAATTAATTTTCAAATTAAAATTCGATATAAGTGAATTTACCGAGCTATTGGGATTCTTGGTCATGAAGATCATGAGGGAGCGGCTACGGTTGCTAAACGGCCTCAACTCCGGATCTCGGCCAGGACCATCCACCGTGTCGACGCAGTTACTGTTGGCATAGAAATAACGTCGAATGTGAAATCCCGTCCATTTGTCCGACTATACAATATCATTCACACTTGAAATGAAAACGATAAAAATTCGATTACATCGATTACAATTTCAGCATTGTCCATTTATTTTTTCTAACCTAATTAACTTCATTCAACTAGCATTAGTTAATTTCCGATTCTAGTCGACCTAACATTCCAATTAAGATGTTTAACATTTTGTCAAATTAAATCCTTCCTTTCAAATTTCTGTTCAAAACAAAAAAAAACAAAAAAAAAAAAAAAACCGAAATATTCGCGAATATTTCTTCGAGCACGAAAATGACACGACAAATCACTTTTCACCCACAATTATAACCAACTGTATTTTCGAGTTTATATCTCGTGATTTCGATAAATCGTTTTACAATTTATAATTTTTCGAGATTACACACCTCGACCGCAATTCCTTTTGCTTTCGCTTACAGTGGATGTAAGCCGCTATGCAAATGATAACGACCAGGAATACTGCTATCGTGGCACCGCCGGCGATGCTTGCCGTCTCCAACATTACACGTTGCCGGGAGGCTGTAACGAAAAAGAAAACTTATTGTCACTTTCTTAACCAAACAAGCAGCCTCCTTCGCTTATGCTCACCGCTCCACTCGCGCACACGTTTCAAGAAAATGGACGTTAAAAGGAAGAAAGGAGGGGGTAGAGAGAGAAAGAGAGATAAGAGGAGGCTCGTTTCGAATTCACATTGTAACGAGCGCGTTATACACACTCGACATTTAATGGCTGTATAGACACCGCCTATACACGCTATATAGAAACGGTCTAGAATGGAATAAAACGATACGGACGGCGAGCGTGCGAGAATACAATGAGAGAATGAAGAATTGGATACTTACGTAAATAGGAACCATCTAAATCCTTAAACTCGCATCTCTGCCCGATATAACCGTTGGCGCATCTGCAAACAAAAGTATTCTATTAGACGCAGTGTTCATATAGGTGTTATATTAGATCTATTACATGAATTTAATCGAATTATTAATAATGAGTACAATGGTAGTATCGAACATTCGCAATATTAGGATAAATATTAATCGATGAATTTATATTATAGAATGTTTTATATATATATATATATAATATATATTATATTATATATATATATTATATTATATAGTATATTTTAGACAGTGTATCGGATAGATGTTTATGATACAATGAACATGATACAACGTCAGTTGGATAATGGATATCGACGTATCGCTCAACGAATTTTATTAAAACTCGTGCGTTATTAAAGAGTGTACACTGTGCAGGTGTATCAACCGGATAGAAGAGTAGTGGAATGCATATGGCGGGCTTTATTGTTCGAACGTGGCACTTCCGTAAAACGCGGCAAGAAATCCAGGAAGCTATAAAACCTACTCTTTAGGCACGAAACGCTTTTAATATCGGGCATTAATCAGATGGGTACGCGATCGTTCCACGGCCACCCAATTAGTACGCTTAATTATTATCAAAAAAAAAAAAAAGGAAAAAAAAAGAGACAGAGAGAGAGAGAGAAAACAGAGAGAGAAAGAAAGAAAAATTGCAGAGAAAATAATGAGAGATAAAAACGAAAGATAGAGATAGGATTGGTTTTAAACGTATCATCGATTCTGTAATTAAAAAGACTCTCACGGTCGATTTCATCGAACGGTATTCCGTGAACGATGATTCGCCCTTGGAGCGGAATTAATTAACCGAAATCACGGCCGAGATTGAAGAAAGGAAAGATTTCACAGATTAATTGAAACCCATGGTCGCCGAATTAACGAGATCGACACGCTCGATTGTTCCTCAGACTCGCACTCGCTGATGCACACGATATATCGCGTATATACACCGTTGGCCAAAAGTTTCAAAATTGAATTAGATCGAATTTTAACCATGGATTAAATTTTTTTTTTTTTTCTCGAATATAACTCATCAAATATACGCCATTTCTATTTATATAAAATTTCAAACGGAAGAATATTTTTTTTGTCCGCGAAAAATTATTCGATACGCGTAAAATAAAAGATTCTTCGAAACTTTTGAACAACGGTGTAATAAGCGCACCGCGCAGGCTCTCGTTTCAGCAAGCCGCTCATTCTTTTCCTTCGCGGTACCGCGAGCACTTGAGCAACACGCTTCCGTTACTCCCACGCAACGAAACGTTAACTCTTTTTTGCCGTATTTTCAGCTCGAGATACCGGCAAATCGTTCCGGAAGGTATCTATCATCGATCGACGTCGAGGTCTCTTTAATAATATTTTATAACAACAGCGACAGTTTTCAACAATGGATACAGCAAAAATTATAGATCGACAAATAAAATATCGTAGCTGGCACCTTTTTAATTTCCAACGCGCTTTTCATCACATTTTGTAATTGTAATAATAATATCATCCAGATGACAAAAGGTAGTATTTTTTTTATAGGTTAATAAATCGATCGTGGAAACTTGATTTATGTAAGATACGATAATTTTTTTTTTAATTTACGACACAATAACACGAAGGGACTGGCGGTCACGTCCATTTGGCGCCGCGACGAATCGTAGGAGGGAAGCAAGATTTACGGGATCTCTTTTCATCCTCGACATCGGTTATAATTAAACGCGGATCGCTTGGGAAATCTGCTCGAAGGTCTTTTGATTAAATCGATAAACTGCGCGCGCACGCGCTCTGAAAGCAAGTCACGTGTGTAAATCGTTGCGCCACGATCATTGGATGTACCGATGAATATCGGCTTCGTCGCGTACAGCGTAATAACGCGTCAAATTTTCCTATCGAATTGTCGAAACGACGAATTTATTTGAATAATTCGATGACTTCAGTGCGAAAAGCGTGAAAGTTCGAAAAAAAAAGAAGAAGAAGAAGAAAAATGTGACGTGTAAATTCACGGTCGAAAGTTGGGTCAGTGATCTTGTTAGGAAATGTCATCCTCGTTGCTCGTGACGGGCTCGCACACAACGCAAGAAAGTGGAAACGTTTTATTATCCACCACTTTCCACCGCAGGAATTTTCTCCGTCCGTTTCACGGAATCCTCCTGCTCGTTCCGCGGAAATTATAGGAGCGCGAACGAGGAAAAAGTAGCACGTAAGAGGAGGGAATCGGCCTTCAACGAGATTGTTCATTCTCTCGTCTCGTTTTCGGTCGGTTGCACGATGACTGATGAATTAATTGGCGATATCCGAGGTGTAAAGAATGGTGGATTTGACGGGTGGGATGAATTGATGTATCGTTTCACGGTTTCACGGTATGAAAAATGTGCGTGTAATAATATTTATAACTCGTTTTGAAACTGGAATTATTCTTGTTTTCTGACGCCAGATCGTGTAATTTTTTAATTCGCGATTTGTATCAATTTGGTAATTCAATTGCGATGGAGATAATAAAAAAAAAAAGGTACTGACATATTGACAAATTAACATTTGATAAATGATTTATAAAATGATTACGATTTATGAATCGCAAAAGTGGTACGGATTATTTTCGTTTCGTAATATCGAATGAAATTTTCATAATTATTAAATATAATTTCTTATCGACGATCGATCTTGGAATACGTTATCGATGTAATTTTCTGAAATCTATTAAACTCTATTTCGCTTCGTTTAAATTAGAAATCGCGGATCAATCAAAGGATAGCCAATTCAAATCTACCGCGGTTTCTATGGAAACTTACCTTAACCTAACCTAACCTCCTTACCCTAGAGAGCATAGAGATCGTGTCGAGAGAACGTGTCGGTTCGTGATCACCGTTGCAATAAAAGAAAATAAAGGAAGATAGATTCGTACAGTCGTCTCCAGAGATGGTTTTCCATGGGATTCTCGTAGGAATTTCCTAGGTACGTGTCATCGGCACGTAACCTAGGATTAGCGTGACGAAAGGATAGACGATCCTCTTTCCCGACCTTTTCTCGCCTCGAATTCATTTCGATTGTTCCAGTTCCAATGTCAACGCGATTCTCAACCGTGGAAAGTGTGCGTGAGTCGAGAAAAAAGTCGGCTCCCGTGTAATGTTCACGGGAACACCTTTCATTCACGGTGTACACGTGGTCGGGCATTCGTCAGGAATATTTCGAGATTCTGGGAAAATTCGTTCTGGAATTCGTTTCGAAGAATAAGAAAATTTGACAGAAAATTGGCTCGAAATTGGCTTGGTGTGTAAAAGGCACAGGTGTAAAAGTAAAAGTGTATGCGTAAATTTATGTGTATATACATGTATATTGTGTTTCTCTAGTAAATAAATTCGATTTAAATAAATTTTGTGTTACGTGTAACGGGAAAAATATAAAAGAATATAAAATTGTAATTAGACTCCAATGACCTTGAAAAAAACTCTTAAACCTAACAATCGCGATTAGTCTAGCGTAAACTAATTTTCTTTTATTATTTCTAAAAGATCGTTAAGATGATCTTGAACAAACTTTTTCAATTATTTTTTTTATTATTATATTTAAACGTCGTAATAAAGTAATTAAAGAAAATCTCATTAACTTTCTACGTTCGAGCCCATTTCCTGACATCTATAAAAAAAATGTAAAATAAATCCTTCTTTTAATATATACATTTTACGATGAAAAGTAAGAAAAATAATTTTAGTAACGATAATAAATGAAAATAGAACACGCAAGATAACGGATAAGAATTAAAATCCACGATTTTAAATTAAACGAAATAATTCTGAATTATCTTTGAATCGAAAGATGAAAACTGAAAGATCGAATAGCGAACGATCGCGGGAACGATATAGTCGAGTATTTTCGTCGATCACACGCGATTGCTATTTACCGAGGGTGTGTCTCGTTACGTAATATTCCAAAGTGTCTTCCAAAGCTGAAATTCCACGCGTGATACGGCCGTGTCGCAATCCTTTCCACCGTGAGATAGTTTCGCTTCCTCTTGGAAACTTATATATCGTTTCACGTCCTCTCTTCTAAACGATCACGAAACTCGTGTACGAAACCTTGTTTTTATGCAGGGGGCGAGCCGTGTTTGCGGATCGATCGATAAGCCGACGAAATCTTGATCGAGCGTTGGTAAAGTGAATTTCCATGTTATCCGTGAAAAGGCAAAACGTTCGTGGAAAATAGGTTGGGGCAGGATAATCGAAGGGAAGTGGAAATAAATGGACAGTGGCGTTACACGGTCGTAAATCATTCTCTACGGTCGTGCAATTGGTTCGAACGTGAGTAATCTTGGAACAGGTAGGTAGAGAAGGTACTCGAGAAGGAGTAAGGTTGATTACAGGGGTTGACGATCGATGATTATCGGTGAAAATATGTTAAGAGGTGCTCCCGAGAAAATGTAACGAGGTTACGGAAGTTAGAATTTGTCGTTTCTTTGAATTCCTTGAATTTTTTTCTTCTTCTAACCGCGATAGACTTAATCCTCTATTGATATAACGTGTGACTTTTAAAGTCATTATTTTTTTTTTTTTTTTTTTTCTTAAACTAAGTAAGCAAATAGAAAATAAAAATAATTACGATACGCATAACGATATTTACCGCATGAAATTTATACCGTGTAAACCTCGATACATTCTCATGAGCGCGCGTGATCTTCGAGCATGGCTATATTTCGAAGTGAAAATCGTGTGTGATTCTTTCTCGAAAAGGTCTCGAGGAATGTTGTAGAATGTTACGAAAGGTTAATAGCAGATTTGATAGTGAAAGGTATTTTGCTATGCGGCGAGGGGGAGGAGCATACATCAACACACGTATCCATCATCGTTACTAATTACAAGAAAAATCCTGCGTTTATCATTTTTCCTTCCATTTACATTTTCGTTGTTTACCGCTTTATGTAACATTTTATACCGTTTCAAACGAGTATTTTGGAATACAATAGAGATCATGGATAAATTATATCTCAAACTCGATTCTCCAAAGGTAACAGTAAATACACCGGTGGAACGTGATATAAACTAACACGGTATCGCGAAACACCTGATACCTTGCACACCTATCGTCTTCCAAGAGTGCCAAGAGTCTCTCTTCCTGGGCGCAAAGGGTAAGGGAAAACGAGGAAAGAAAAATTGTCTCGCTGTACTTACAAACAATTGTAAAGGAGGGAATCGACGATTTTGACAGTGAAACACGTGGCACCGTTCAAGCAGTAGTACTCAGCGTAATCCGGTGGACACGTGTACATGTGGAATGTGATGTTCGGTCGAGGCGTCGGCGTCGGTGGCCGCGGTTTCGGCGTCGACCGCGATGAACAGGCGTCTGTCAACAGAAATCATATTAAAAATTACTTCACTCTTTATATTATCGCTCTTAACTCTTCGATTTACTACTTTTATCATTCTTATAGATTTTCCAAAAAATTTGAAAAAAATTTTTGTCGCGAGTTATTTATATCTACTATTTTTTTTTTTTCTCTCTTTTCGAAAAATCTCAGAACACTCATTGAAATCTCCTCTTATATATATATATGTATCAAACGTATAAAAAGCTGCGAAAGAATTCAAAAATAAAATTTCAGTCCAAGTTACTACTTCCTCCACCGAATATTTGGCCCATGACTATACTTTTCCTACTATTCAAAAAAATGTAAAAAGAAAATTGGAATATATATATATATATATACACACACATACATAAAAGAAAGAATTCGAAAATAAAATTCCAGATTGCCTACACTTCCACTCCGTCAAATATTTGGACGTTGGTCCCCAAAGTGAAATTCACCGGTGGAAGAAAAATCGTGGAATTCTGAAAGGATCCATTGTCCCGCTATCACTATGGCGGATCGATAAAAGCTCGGGCTCGATTAAGTTGTGTAACGACCAAAGGCCAAGCATCGTTTATCCCATTACCAAGGTACAAGGGAGAGGTGAATTGTCGAATGGACGCTTTAGAAATTCCAAAGGCTTCCAGGTTTGGCAAACACAAAGGGCGGCCTCGTATTTTAGGGCTTGCCTAAGTGCTCGTGCCTGTACATCCCCTCTCTCTCTCTCTCTCTCTCTCTCTCTCTCTCTCTCTCTCTCTCTCTCTCTNNNNCTCTCTCTCTCTCTCTCTCTCTCTCTCTCTGTCGTTCTCCTTTCTTCGAACCCTTAAAAACCGCTCTTATCCTATCGTCTTCGTCTTTTGTGACGTTTTTGACTCCAATGCTATTAATTCGTGATCAAAGAGGCAAATGGTTCTTTTTCTTTTTCCTCTTTTCTTTTTTCAACCCTCGTGACACGTTTGGCCGTTTTTTCAACCCTCGCTTGACTTAAGGGTTAACGCGATAACATTAATTGGATAAAGGAGAATTAGATCTTGGCCGTTCGAGAGTTGATGAGAAATAATAAGTTAAATAATAAGGAAAATTAGATAAGTTGTAGGATATGGGTCACTCTTCTTCACCCGCCCTATATATTAAAAAGATATCCCTCGATCTTAGAGTAATTATCAATTGGATGCCATTCTTTGGAACGTTGATTGAAAAGCTCGGATAGAAAAGTTAATTAATATGGATGTCCATTATATATATATATATATATAAATTAAATTAATTAAACGAATCGTTTTTCATAGAAATTGGAAAAGTATCGATCTTTTGTTCAATTTTTCCGTTCAATTTAGAGCGTAAAAAAAAAAAAAAAAAAAAAAAAAAAACCCACTTTTCTCCACTGGTTTTTCTAATTTTCTTTGCCCATTTAATCTTTTTCGGACCATATTGGTAAAAAAAAAAAAAAAAAAAAAAAGGAACGCGAGGAACTCGAGTCTCGAGGCAAATACCATCGAACAAATTCGGAAAATATCCAAACGTGAAACGTGCGTTCACCTGGTAGAGGAGAGGCCACGAGCTGCCTCTCGTGCAACACGCCCGCGCCGCACGTTGCATCCGCCCCGCTATCTGTCACCTGTTATAATTTTTGCAACGAGCCAGCCAGCCAGCCAGCCAGCCAGCCCCCCCGACCACGCCAGATGATTCCTCCCCGCTCTGTTTTTAAATACCTGTGCGCCGAAACGAGTTATTTAACGAGCAGTGAGGAGGGGGGAAAGAAAAATAAAAACAAGATTTTCCAAAAATTCGGATTCGAGCAAAGAATATCGATACAATTTCGAATTCGAATTGAAGAAAAAAATGGCCGCCTGCAAAGGACCTTTTCTTTTCCTTCCTTACAAATAAAAATTATCCGTTCCTTTCTCTACTCCGAGCGGCCACAAAATTCGAGGGAATAATCGACGCGTATATTTCGTATATTATACACCCGGTAATCGTCCCAGGACACGTGTCATACCCCCTCTCTCCACCTTTGCGAAAACTCGAGGTCTTTCCAACTCCGCACTTACGTATCTTACTTCGAAAAGACCAATCATAAAGGAACGAAAGAACTGTAGTTTTACAAAAAAGCCAGGAAAGAAAGAAAGAAAGAAAGAAAGAAAGAAAGAATTAATATCCACTAACCTGCTATACCGAAGAGAGTGTAAGACAGGATGAGTAGCGTGGCGAGGTAGGGCGGGATCCTGCATCCCCTCGTCATGGCAGTGACGGTGGCAGGGTTTTTGTCGTCGGTAGCATCCGCGTTACGGTCGCCCCTGGCAGGACCCAGGACGCGGTCCACGCACTCGTCCCGTTCGCAGGGAGGTGGTCTGTCGTCCCGCGGCCGGTGGTGGAGATGGGGGTGATGGTGGTGGTAATGGTGGTGATGGTGGTGGTGGTGGTGGTGGTGGTGGTGGCGGCAACGATGATGGTGGCGAAGATGGTGTTGGCGACGGCGGCGGCGGTGGTTGTTGTTGTTGTTGTTGTGGTGGCGGTGGTGGTGGTGGTGGTGGTGTTGTTGGTAGCAGTGGTGGTGCAAACGGTGATGATGGCGTCGAAGGCGGTGGATCTCTCGGTGTGGTATGTCCTGGCGAGGAGGGGGGGCGGCAGCCTGGTCCTTGCACGCAGCCTCATCGTCGGCTTCCTCGTCGACGACGAGCTCGTTCCCGCTACCCGCGTCCCCGTCGTCCCTTCGCTCCTGCCATCGATCCGATCCCTTTTCTCGCTGTTGCTGCTGCTGCTGCTGCTGGCGATGGCTGTGCATGCGACGCGCGTGGTGTACGCGGTGGAGGTGATGACGACGGTGATGGTGGCTGTAGTTGACGGTACTGCTGTCGCCGCAGCAGACCTCGCCATCCGCCACCGGTGAGCAACTAACCTCCTCGAGCACGCTCGTCCCTCCTCCTACCTCCGCCTCGCATCCTCCCTTCTTCCCCCTTCCACCCTCGTCCACCCCTCCTTCCACGTAGCCTCCCACCCCCGCCGCCGCTTGCTCCTCTGTTTCCTCAACGGCACGAGCTCCACCACCTGGCCCACAGCTCCGGCGCACGTGCCGCCGCCTCCCTGTAACCAAATATCCGACCGGTCGCCCGTTTACACACTGTGTTTTATCTCGGCCCGGCTCCGCTTCATCTAGGCCGGCTGATCCACGCGCCCTTCGCCCCCGCCCCTCTCCCCGGGGTGGTTGTGAACACGCGGCGCGCCAACCGGCCACGAGCGGATAATGCGCGCTTAAGAGGGGCAGAGGAGGGGGGGGGGAAGGAGGAGGAGGAGGAGAAGGAGAAGGAGTGTGCACGTTTCTCGAGAGTGAAATTTCGGCGATTCGGCCGAGCGGAAAGGGAGCGCAGGAATTTTCTTCGATCGAGTTGTCGGTCGAAGATTTGTGGTTTTTTTAGGGTAAATTTGGAAAGGTAAAGTTTTATATATATATGTGAATGTATTTCGCATTGAATTTTCTTTTGCATTGCATTGTTCTTTTGTCAAGTATTTATCGTAGGATATGTATATTAAAAAGAGAGGAAAATTTGGTATTACGTTATATAATTTTGCAGTGTAGAGTTAATTTTTTTTTATACTGCGTTCTTTTGTGAAATATCTATCGTAGAATATATATTCGACAAAAAGAAGGTAATACATTTTGCTGGTTTCCTTTTGTATTGCGTTCTTTTGTGTCTATCTATCGCAGAAATCTATCGTAGAATATATATCTATCGTAGAATATATATATATATTAAAAAGGGGTAAATTTGGTATTACGTTATATCGGTAATACATTTTGCAATGTAGAGTTAATTTTCTTTTATACTGCGTTCTTTTGAGAAAATTTGATATCATCTTGCTGTGCTAATTTTCTTTTATATTACGTTATATTGGTAATATATTTTGTAGGGTTAATTTTTTTTATGAGATATCTATCGTAGGATATATATTTGACAAAAAGAAGATAATACATTTTGCAATGCTAATTTTCTTTTATATTACGTTATATCAGTAATATATTTTGTAGTATTAATTTTCTTTTATATTACATTCTTTTGTAATACATTCTTTTCTATTGTAGAATATATATATATTCTACGATAGAAAAGAATTTACGATAGAAAATATATATATATATATTAAAAAGGAGAAAATTTGGTATTACGTTATATCGATAATACATTTTGCAATGTAGAGTTAATTTTCTACTGCGTTCTTTTGTGAAGTATCTATAGGATATATACTCGAGAGGAGAAAATCTAGTATCACGTTGCAGTGCTAATTTTCTTTTACATTACGTTATTATATTATATTATATTATATATAATTATATATATTATATATATTATTATATATAATATATATATAATTATATATATATATATAATAT
>NW_025222181.1:2259373-2511040 GCF_014066325.1 Apis laboriosa
TATATATATAGGGGAAAATCTGATATCAGGTTATATCGGTATTAGAATAATGGTATTCCTCTGACGAAAAAGAGGAGGAGGAGGAGGGGGGGGTTTGATTAATGATCGCGAGAAGGAAAATTGCAATGTAGATTAGCGGTTCCTAAAATTTATCGAGGGGGGTAAGGTATATTACAGTTTTGCGAATAAATCTTTTCGGCCTAGATTCCCCTTATCGGGAGTATCGAGCACCGCGGTTAATCCTTCGTGACGCGGGCAACGATACCAATTCGAAACAGCCAATTTAAACGCTGAATACGTATATACCTTTTGATATCAGCATCGTCGATTTAATATTCCACTTGCACGCGACTAATCTCTTTCCTACGAGGTTTCTTTGACCTCGATATATCTCTAACCTCGAATTAATATCTTGGACTCTTTTTTCTTTTTTCATATACGAAACTCGAAATTCTGTCCTCTCATTCCAGATTCGCCTCAGAATTATCGGATCATCTAATTTCCTTCTCGCGTGGATAATTATAATATTTGGTTTATTTCAGCGATGCTGATATTTTTTATATCTCTAGTAATTTTATTGTATTATTTGTATTATTAATTTTAGGAAAATTGGAGTTTTATTCGAATTTCGAACTGTTGATTTATTAGATTATTTTTTTTTTTTTTAATTTAGATTAATGTTATCAAATTATCAAATTTAATAATATCAAATTTGTAATTTTAGTTTATCCTTTATATTTGAAATCTTTTTCCCTATATTAATTGAATTAACTTTCGAACACCATTTCTTGATTCAATCGAGTCGATTGTAGAAGAATATATTTTTTAATCTGAATATTTCTCTCCCTATTTTATTTGATTGATATTTTACAATCGAGTTTTCGTTAAAAACGGGAGAAGAGAGTATTTAGAATACGAGTGTCCAAGGGTAAATATTTTTCGTTAGATACGAGGGTGCCGTATATACTTTTATGCAAGGCTTTTTCCAAACCATTGTGCCGATACGGAGTCCCATTGTGCGCATGCGCATACACGCACACGCTGTTCGGAGTGTTAAAAATATTTGCCACGAAAAGAAATTGTTTTCCACGTTTGGGCCCCTTTTTAAAAACCACATCTGCCCTTTATATACATCGATTGGGGCTTGGATCAGGTTCCACAATCCCGATCTCCCTTCCGTTTCCGTTTTTCGCCCGATTTTATTCCTTTCTGTCTTTATCTCTCTCTCTCTCTCTCTGCAACAAATATGGCGCACAAGTACTTTCCTCTTTTCCTCTCTTTTTACAATTAAACCTTCTCCTGAAATAATTCGAGAGACGAGAATCAAGAAAAATTTCACAAATTCTTTCGTATCTCGAAAGAAAGAGAGAGAGAAAAATCCTGTTGCAACGCTTTATTAATCGAATCGCTTTATTCATTTTCGAACCGATCATCAATCCAATCCCAGTGCCGTTCCGATACGATCTCGATGCAGGAATCGTTTTTTCAGAAGACACATCGCTGCTCTCCCGACTACGACCTTGTCCCACTAACTGAGACTCACAGCAAATCGATCTCCTCGATTTCAATCCGAGTTCAACAACGAATTAATCAACGAACTTTCGAGTCGAAATCTTTTTCTTTCCTTCGTAAACAAGAAAAATAAATATATATATACATATTTAATATTATAGTCCTCGATAGAAATTGTTCAATAATTATTTCTAACCTATCTATCGCGACAAGTTTTTTACTCGAGATTTAATCGAAAGGTATTTTTAACCTAACCCAACCTAACTTAGGAAATATAATTTATATATAATAAAATATTAAAAAATATACAAAATTATATTTCTTAAGTTAAGTTAGGTTAGATTAGGTTATATATATATATTTAGGTTATAGGTATTATATTATATTATATAATCTAACTTAGGAAATATAATTTTGTATATTTTTTAATAACCTAACCTAACTTAGGAAATATAATTTATATATAATAAAATATTAAAAAATATACAAAATTATATTTCTTAAGTTAGGAAATATAATTTTGTATATTTTTTAATAAGATTAAATTTAATAAGAGCCCATCTGGATGAAAGAGGTTTGTCGAAGGTGGAGTCGAGGGAGACAGAGATTCGTAGAGGAAAGATAAAAGGGGGGGGATTAATACGTAATCGTTGTGATTCATTGGATAGATATAGGTGGACGGGAAATTGGTTGAAAATTATCGCATACACGTTCGATTAACATTCTATTCGCGCGAAACTGACACCTTGCGTCAAGCGATTGATGACGTCAATGTCGTCGTTGTGGAAACGACACGTTCACGCTTTGGAGAACAAGGAGAGGAAGAGAATAGAGAGAGAGAGAGAGAGAGAGAGAAGAGAGAAATCGGGCTCTGTTGCTCTGTATTTGCATGACAAGGGACGTTGATCTCGAGAAAGGGGAATTTCTACTAATGAAACGAAGCGAGACGAGTTCATGGGTGCGTCACGCCGATTGCGGATTTCGTGAGCTAGATCTAGAAATTTCGATCGTTGGGGGTGGATGGAATGGAATGGGAAAGAAGAATTTGTTAGGGGATTTGCTAAAACGAATTTTAATTTTCCAATGGATTTTATCGAGGAGGTAATATAAATGGAATATGTATATAGAAGAGGATTTAAAGATTATTTATGTGAATTCGCTATTGTTAATGGAAATAAAAAAAGAGATCGATCTATATCGTGAAGAATTACTATAAGAAATAATGTTAGATTTATATTTTCTACAGTTGAGTTTTATAAATCAATCGGTGGAAAGAAAATGGAAGAATCGTACGTGTGTTGTTAACGAAAAAGATTTCAAAGAAATATAATACCACTTTATCATTAATTATTATTTTTCCCCATTCTGAACATTATAGGATTCGATTTCTAAAGAAAAAAATCTCTATCGAAGAGTAAAACATGAAAATATATGCACACAGAATTACATTTTCTAAGTTAGGTTAGGTTAGATTATCTTTCAATTAAATCTCTCTTAAAAAAAGAAACTTGTCACAAAAGATAGGTTAATTATTAAATAAATATTATAATATATAATTATAAGTAATTATTATTAAATAATTTTATTATCAAATAATTAATTATTAAACAATTATTTAACAATGAAAAAGGATCCCTGTCAAGGAAAATATATATATATAAAATATACAAAATTTAAGTTAGGTTAGGTTAAAAATACCTTCCAATTAAATTTCCCTTAAAAAATATATAAAATTACATTTCCTAAGTTAGATTAGGTTAAAAATTCGATTAAATCTCGAGTAAAAAACTTGTCACGAAAGATAGGTTAGAAATAATTATTGAATTCCTATCGAGGACTAAAACATAAATATATATATACACAAAATTATATTTCTTAAATTAGGTTAGGTTAGGTTAAAAATACCTTCCAATTGAATTTCCCTTAAAAAATATACAGAATTATATTTCCTAAGTTAGGTTAGATTAGGTTACAAATAAATCTCTTTTAAAAAAGAAAAAACTTGTCACGAGTCCCTAGTCGAGGACTAAAACATGAACCATGAAACATGAAATATATACATAAAATTACATTTCCTAAATTAGATTAAGTTAAAAATACCTTTCGATTAAATCTCGATTAAAAAAACGAAAGAGGTTGAAAATATTATAGGTTGAAAATAATTATTAATTTAACGATGGAAAAAGGATCCCTGTCGAGGACAGGAGAGCAACGTGTAAATTTATTGTGAGAACGGATGCGTTCTAGGTGAATCTTGTCAAAAAAAAAAAGAAAAAAAAAAAAAGAAAGAAAGAATGGTGGAAAGAAAGGCGCAGCGAGCGTGGAGAGGAGCGTGCACGGAGAGACCGGAAGTTACGGTAAAGTGCGTGCAATTAGAAAATAACCTAAATTCAAGGCGGTTCGCGATCCTCGCGTCGGGAACGAGATCTGGACGCGAACGAGCGCGCGAGGGCATAAGCCGTTTAACGCCGCGTCGACGAGGGAAATGATCAATTATCAAGAGCAGACCACGTGGGCCGATGACTTAAATCATCGACCACGATGCAACACGCATCTCGACTCACCTCCAGTTTTACCAAAGAATTTCATTATACCCTATACTATTTCTAACAAGATATAATAAAATCCTTCGTCCTAGCGTTTCTTTCGGAACGCTATTTCCTTCTATTTGCAACCAAGTTTTTCCTTTTTCTTTTTTCTTTTTTTTACAACGAATTGAGAAGAATTGATCGGTTACAAAAGTTTAACCTAACCTTAAAAAATTATCTTAAAAAATTTTCAATATAGAAATATATGTTGATTACAAAGTCGAAATTAAAAAAAAGCTGAAACTCTAATCGCGCATTTTGGCGCGAAAATTTAAAATTGACAACGAAATTTAAGAAATAAAAAAAAAAGTAGAGCAAAGAACTCTAGGTCCCTTTGGAATTTCAAAAATTTTTCTCGACGAAAGGAAAAATAATATCGAACTTTATACTATTGCAGAGAAGACGCGCAATTGTACATTTTGGCGTGAAAATTTAAAATTGACCAACGAAAATTTAAGAATAAAGAAAAAAATAGAGTCGCAAACAGCTCTAGAATTTCAAAATAAAAAAATATCTCTCATTTTTCTCGATCGAAAGATTCGATTAAGAAGAAATATCGAACTCGCGGCGAGGAGAAGGCGCGCAAGGCAATTAATGACTCGAACGACCGCAAAAGACGTATATAAACCGAGAATGGAATGTTTACATCGCAGCGACATTCTCGAACGATACTCGTTTGACATTTATCTCATCATCGCGAATAGATTCGCATTAGATCTCGTTTCCTTCGCTATCTTTTTTTTCTTTTTTCTTTTTTTTTTTTTTTTTTTCACGTTATATCCAACAACTAATTGCTGCGCGCTCTGTTGATACAACGCTTGATTTACCGCCGGCACGCTGCGTGCAATCTTATCGGTATGATAATATCCGCTACACACAGGAGAGCGGGCGAACTGAACTGAGCGTATTAACGAAACCAGGTTGAACTAGGTTTCACACATCCATCCCACTTTTTTAAAATTTCTGATTTCTCTTCAGGATCTCGTAATAACAATTGAAAACTTTCTCTCGAAATTATTTAAACACCTTACTCTTAATTTCTATTCTTCTAGCTCGTGATTATTATTTACGGTAGCCGGGAAAAATAAATAACGAAGTAGAGGAGAATTTGAACAAGGAGAAAGATCGATTTATTCGTGCTGGTCGCCCCGCCAAGTGTCAATAAACGCGACGAATTCTGGCCGTAGTCTGCGATCCGTCAACGCCCTCCGATTATTCGACGGGCAACCGCGCAACCACTCGAAAAGCTTTTTTATCGGGCCATAAAGAGCCTACAGCAAACGACAAATGACCTTAATGATTCTCAAGATCATGGATTGTGTACATATTTTTTTTACAAGTTGTAAAAATGATGATAAGATCAAATTTCAATTTATTATTAACAAGTTTATTAGTTTTTAAAATTTTTTAAATATTTTTATTTTATTTTCGAGTACTAAGAATTATCCTAGCTTTTAATCTCTTAACTTATTCTCCACGATCGGACGTGGATTTCAATTTTTCTCCAATTCACAATTTTCTAGAACGATCAGAGTTTTTTTCCACGTTTCGTTTTTTCATTAGACGTTAGAAAGCGACGACGCAAATCGCGGTGCCCCATAAATCGAATGCGTTGATTCTTTTTTTCTTTTTTTATTTTTTTTTGCTTTGTGTAAATATGCCGATCGTGTCGCGACGTCCCGCCACGAGACCATTATGAGGAAAAAGATTCGTAATTACTCTTGCAACCTGCGTTTACGCGGCTTACGTAATCGATATTCCTCCTATACGTTCTATTTATATATACGCTTTTCGTGGAACCGACACCTTCGAACGCGACACGATACACGCGAGGATACGCGTGTAACGAGTATATGAAGTAGACTCGCGTAATCTTTACGATTGTAAAGGACATAGAAGAGGAATTTTATTAAACTCGCTTTTTCTAAAAACCTCAACCGAATTAAAGTAAACTTAATTTTTTAAAAATGAATATATACATGTAATATACTATAATATAATATAATATACATATAATATAAGGAGTGTATACATATTATATAAGAAGTACATAAAGCAGACTCGCAAAATCTTTACAAGTTAAATTTTCTTAAATTAGCTTTTTCTAAAAGCATTTGAATTAGTGAATTTAATTTTTTAAAAATGAATATATATAAGGAGTACATAGGAAGATTCGCTTTAAGAGAAAATATAATCTTTTACAATTGCAAAGATTCAGAAGGGGAATTTTATTAAACTCGGTTTTTCTAAAAACTTCAACTAATTAAAGTAAACTTAATTTTTTAAAAATGAGTATATATGAATATATTATATAAGGAGTACATAAAGCAGACTCGCAAAATCTTTACAAGTTAAATTTTCTTAAATTAGCTTTTTCTAAAAGCATTTGAATTAGTGAATTTAATTTTTTAAAAATGAATATATGAATATATAAGGAGTATACGAAGTCGCTTTTAAGAGAAAATTAAGAGGAAATTTTATTAAACTCGCTTTTTCTAAAAGTTTTGAAAAAATTTAATTTTTTAAAATTAAGAGAAAAAGAAACTCAATTTATCAGATTTTGAACATTTTAAAATATATACTTTTTGCACGCGTTTAATATCAATTAATATCAATAATTTTATACACGTGACTTATATACGACTGTCTTAACATTAGAAAAAATAAAGAAACCTATTTACTCTTCAACACTCTTATCAATCCACAAGATTAGAAATCTAGAGATAAAGAATAGCGAGGGAATTAAATTAAAAGAAACCTCAACCTCGTCGAAACCGTGAATGATTCCTTAAAATTCCGAGGAGACGAAAGGAAAAAGTAAAAAAGAAGAGCTCCTAATTTGTTGAGAGGCTGCTCGAGGAAGGGGGAGGATCGACCCCCTAAGAGCTCCTCAGGAGGAATACGTTATCGAGAGGGGGAGAGGCAGGCATCGACACTCGATTCTCGAATTATACCAGAAATTTTGGGCGTGTCCGGTCACGTGTCGCTTGAAAGCTGCAACCACGAGAGATGGACAGGGAGAGACGGTCTTCCCTCCCTCCCCTTTGGTCCTTCCGGGGACCGGTCTGGTATCAGCTGCGCCTCGTTTAAACACGGAAATTCGTAATTCCGTTGCGTGAAAAACCTCTTCTTGGCGGAGGAGGAGGAGGAGGATCGAGTGTCCATTATACAAATTTAATTTCCACATAAAGAGAGAGAGAGAGTGTGTGGAAGAAGCAAAGAACCAGCTGAACCGAAGAAAATTGAATTAAAAGTTTAAAATTTAAAATTAATCAAATCTATCTTAATTTTCTTTCTTCATTTTCTAATAAAAGAGCCAATTTCCACATAGGAAGAAAATTAAGTTAAAATTTTAAAACTTAAAATCAATCAAATCTCTCTTAATTTTCTTTCTTCATCTTCTAATAAAAGAGCCAATTTCCACATAGAAAGAGAGAGGGTGGAAGAAGCAAAGAACTAAGGAAAATTGGGTTAAAATTTTAAAACTTAAAAGGTCAAATCTTTCTTAATTTCTTCATCTTCTAATAAAAGAGCCAATTTCCATAGAAAGAGAGAGGGTGGAAGAAGCAAAGAACAAACTGAATAGAAGAAAATTGAGTTAAAATTTTAAAATTTAAAAGATCAAATCTTTCTTAATTTCTTCATCTTCTAATAAAAGAGCCAATTTCCACATAGGAAGAAAATTAAGTTAAAATTTTAAAACTTAAAATCAATCAAATCTCTCTTAATTTTCTTTCTTCATCTTCTAATAAAAGAGCCAATTCCCACATAAGAAGAAAATTGGGTTAAAATTTTAAAACTTAAAATTAAAATCAAATCTCTCTTAATTTCTCCACCTTCTAATAAAAGTGCCAATTTCCACATAGAAAGAGAGAAGGTGGAAGAAGCAAAGAACCAAGGAAAATTGGGTTAAAATTTTAAAACTTAAATTTAATCAAATCTCTTTTTCTTCATCTTCTAATAAAAGAGTTAAAAGAGTTTGGATTTGAGTGGAGTCGAGGGTTGAAATTTAAATGGAAAACTTTTATCCGGACGAATGGAAAGATTATTTTGATTGATATCAAAAAGAAGGGGAGGGGGATGATTCCATAGGCAAAATCGAACTAAGCTAGAGGGTTATTGTGATCCATATCGTGTGGAAACGGGATCCTGGAATCACCTTTCTACAAAAGAATATTCCTTGCCCCTATTTGGGACACTGGTATACCTAGTAGAGATTCTAATTTTGATTAGTTTGGAGATCGGATTTGGTGTGTGGATGGACACCCTAATAAGCTGAGGTATAAGAATCAAATATCAGAGTTTTGGAAGAGTTAAAAATTGAAAAAGTGACTGGTTAAAAATTTAATTTAATTTAAAATTACGTTACGCTGTGAATAACTTATAATTTATAATCGATTTTCGTATAATCTCGATCGTAACTTCAATTATTAAATTTTCCCCATTTTACTGATATCAATTGATGATTCTTGGAAAAAAGAATTCGAGAATTATCTTCGAAATTTTTAGCTCAGTTGTGAAAATCGAGGGTGAAGAAAGTGGATAAAATTCGTTTAAATTGGCCACCTATGAAATTTAAAATCTCTCGAAAACTATAAAATAAATAATTTCCAACAATAAAGTTAAATAATTACTTATTGAAACAATATGAATTTTGAATTTATATACGATATTATATACAAATTATATACAATAATAATGCTGTGAACAACGTTATCAGTTATTTTTATATTATATATTAAATTTCAAAATGGCGACTAGTCTTTCGAAAAGTTTCGATTTATAACCTTCATTCGTATATGAATTTTGAATTTATATACGATATTATATACAAATTATATACAATAATAATGCTGTGAATAACGTTATCACTTATTTTTATATTATATATTAAATTTCAAAATGGCGACTAGTCCTTCGAAAAGTTTCGATTTATAACCTTCAAAGCTCAGTTTTAAGACGAACGAATCAAGAATCTAAATAAAACTTCATCAATTAACTTTGAAATTTAAAATCTCTCGATAAAAGCTACCGATTATAAATATTTATTGAAACGCTGTGAACAACATTTACAATCGAATTTTTCCTATTATCTCGATCAATTACTTTTATACGATTGTTATTACGTTTTGAAATATTTATTAAATTTCAAAATGGCGGAAAGTTTCGAGTTTACAACCCGATCCAAACTTTCAAGACGAAGGATCTACCCTCATCAAGGGGGTGAAGAAATCAACAGTCTAGATAAAACTTCACATTTCAATTAATCTTTGAAATTTAAAATTTCTCTCTCTCTCCAGAAACCTACCCACGATTCAATAAAATTTTCGAAAATCATTTCGAGAAAGGATTTCCCCAATCTCCCCCGCCGATCGATACCATCTGCCCTCCCAACCACCCCTATCCAACCCCTAGACCGGCGGCACAATAATGCAGGAAAAGAAAAAAAAAAAAAAAAAAAAAACAGATATACTTTTCTCTTAGCAAGAAACCTCTCCTCCTCTCCTTCCTCGTATCGCGGGGGGGCGAGAGGGGAAGAGGAGTACATATTTTCGTATAATCTTTCGTAGACGAAATTTGGCTCGAGCCAAACCGGTATATATACAACGAGAGAGAGAGAGAGAGAGAGAGAGAGAGAGAGAGAGAGAGAGAAAGAGGGGGGCATATATACAAGCGCATATGCCCCACGTAGAAAAGCGTGGATCGCACATGCTCTCGTGGGGCACGTCCCATTCAGACGGTCGCAGCTGCCCACCTCGTGGGACACGTCGGCAGGCACGCGCCTTCTTGCCTCTCTGTATAACCTGTTTTTCAAAATTCCGCTCCCCTACAACCCTGGAGGGGGCGCTCGAGGAGAAGAAAAGATAGAGAGAGAGAGAGAGAGAGAGAGAGAGACCCATCTCTTCTCCTTCTTTTACTTTATTTCAGGGTGTACAGGGCGATTCGTAAATTCTTAATATTCGATCGATATAATTCTTTCTAGTGTTCATCCCCTATTTGGAACGGACAAGAAGAGTTTGGAAATTTGGAAATTTTAAGAAAGAGAAGAAGAGAAAGAGAGAGAGACCTATTTCTTCTTTTACTTCAGGATGATTCTTTCTTTCTACTTTTTCAGGATGATTTGTAATATTCGATATAATATCGATATAATTCTTCCTAGTGTTCATCCCCCATTCGGGCAAGAAGAGTTTCTTCTGTTTGGAAATTTGGAAATTTTAAGAAAGAGAAAGAGAGAGAGAAAGAGATCCATCTCTTCTTCTCCTTTTACTTTATTTCAGGGTGTACAGGATGATTCTTAATATTCTTAAATTTTTAATATTCGATCGATATAATTCTTCCTAATGTTCATCCCCAATTCCATACAAGAAAAGTTTGGAAATTTGGAAATTTTAAGAGAGAAAAAAAGAGGGAGACTCATCTCTCCTCCTTTTACTTTATTTCAGGGTGATTCGTAAATTCTTAATATTCGATATAATTTTTCCTAGTGTTCATCCCCCATTCAGAAGAATTTTTTCTATTTGAAAATTTGGAAATTTTAAGAAAAAGAGAGAGAGAGAGAGAGAGAGAGAGAGAGAGAGAGAGAGAGAGAGAGACCTATCTCTTCTTCTTCTTATACTTTATTTCAGGGTGATTCTTAATATTCGATATAATTTTTCCTAGTGTTCATCCCCCATTCAGAAGAATTTTTTCTATTTGAAAATTTGGAAATTTTAAGAAAGAGAGAGAGAGAGACCTATCTCTTCTTCTTCTTATTTCAGGGTGATTCTTAATATTCGATATAATTTTTCCTAGTGTTCATCCCCCATTCAGAACGGAAGAGTTTCTTCTGTTTGGAAATTTGGAAATTTTAAGAATAAGATAGAGAGAGAGAGAGAGAGAGAGGGGGAGGGGGGTTCAGCTGCTCGAACACACAGCTTCACACGAGTGGCCTTTTCTAATTGCCCTCCCTCGATCGTTGCATTATTATATTCACGGACGCGCAAGGACGAATACAAGGAGAGGGAGATCTTTGGACGATTTGCGTGCGTGTAGTGGTGGTCGCCCTGACAGACGGCAGCTGCGGCACCACCCCCTCTCAAATCTCATCGACTGACTGCTCGCCACCGTCCAAAGAAATTTCTACGTCTTCCTTCTATCCACCCCCCCCCCTCTCCTCCCTCCTGATCGTGAGCAAAACAACAGAGGGAGAAAAAAAATCTTTGTTATTCCTCTATAATCTCGAAGAAATTGCAAGAGACAGAACGAATGAATTAATAAAAAATTAATAAATTTCACCCAAGCTAAGTTCGATATCGTTGGAGAGAGGAAAATTTTCCACGGGTGGAAAATAATTTGGCCAACTGGCCCATCCGCGCCGTCGGCCAGATGGCGGACGGGATCGAAATAACGCGATATCGAATCGAAATCGGGTTAATCGGACGGTGGCATAACTCGAGACCGATTCGTTTCTCTCGAGAGTTAAGAGATTAAAAGGGGCGGGTGGCCAAAGGCCGATTTCCATTGTTCCCGACGCTCCGCTTCCGTGTGAACATTCTCGCCGATGGAACGAGGATCCGTCGTGCTTAACGAGGACCGATTAAAACTCGACTCTCTTTTTAACGAATTGCTCTAAAGAGGAACTCTTTTCATTAGTTAATGCATGGAAGAATTTTTCTAGTTTTTTTTTCTTATTATTTTCTTCTTATTATTATTAAAAGTATATATATATATATATATATATATCTTATTATTAAAAATATATATATATATATCAAGAGTGAAATGTTTATAACAATAATTGGATATATAAATATCTAGAATGAAATGTTTATAACAATAATTGGATATATATAAATATCAAGAGTGAAATGTTTATAAGAATAATTGGATATATATATATATCTCAAGAATGAAATGTTTATAACAATAATTGGATATATATATATATCTCAAGAAAGAATGAAATGTTTATAACAATAATTGGATATATAAATATCTAGAGTGAAATGTTTATAACAATAATTGGATATATAAATTGGATATATAAATATCTAGAGTGAAATGTTTATAACAATAATTGGATATATATATATATCAACAGTGAAATGTTTATAACAATAATTGGATATATATATATCTCAAGAATGAAATGTTTATAACAATAATTGGATATATATATATCAAGAGTGAAATGTTTATAACAATAATTGGATATATATATATATATATAAATATCTAGAGTGAAATGTTTATAACAATAATTATATATAGTGATATGTTTATAACAATAATATATATATATATCAAGAGTGAAATGTTTATACCAATAACTGGATATATATATCAAGAGAAATATTTATAATAATAATTGGACCATCGAAGCACCGAACGAGGGCGGTCGAATGAAGTGGGCGCTCCGCTGGAAAAGGTAGAGGGTGGCGAGTCGATCAAAAACGAAAAGAGGAAGGTTGTCTCGAGAAATTGTCAACGATTTTCTCGAAAGAGATCGGATTAAAACGGAGATCGAAGGAGAAAAAAGAAGAAGAAGAAGAAGAAGAAACGTGGCGCGTGTATGCGTGTATTATATTACGGGTGTAGGAGCGTTTAACGATAGGATAATCTCGATATACATCACGAAAGATTATCCTCAAGAGGAGAGGATACTTTGCACGCCTCTTCACCGGAAGAAGATCAACGAGGTGGCCCACTAGAGAGATACAAAGAGGAAAAAGGGACGTCGAGAGAGGGAGAGAAAGAGAGAGAGAGAGGGGGTTGAACGAGGGTTCGTGCCTCGATGGTATAAAAAAAAGAAGAAGAAAAAACCAGCTAACGAACCGGCAGGGGCATTTATCCTCCCATTAAGATCCGTTTCTCCCTTTCCCTTTTGACCCCTTCTACCCTTACCGCCCACCGACGAATCCAATATCCAATAAAAGAGGGGGAAGGAGGGGGGGGAGGGATAAATAATATTCGTCGATCGATCTCGATTCGATTGGCGATCGTTTATAATATTCGCGCTCGATGTTTTTTATTTCCTTTCCTAAACTCTAAAATGACGAAATATGCTAAAATAAAACATTTCCTTTCCCGAAAAATTTTCGAAAATGACGAAGATCCGATTTAAAAAGAACGTTAAAAACGAAGCCATTAAACCATGCGTGAAAAATTTGTTGCTTCTGCTCGAGTCGTGCGCACTTTCGAGTTACCCGGTACATCCAAGGAAACGGAATTCATCGAAAAGGGAGGAGGGAGGGAGGGAGGGAGGGAGGGAGAGGAGGAGGAGGAGGGCCAACGAACGGCTCGTAATTGAAGCGTGTCCGCGGCGAATGAAATTAAACGAGGAGGCTCCGTATTCGAAAGTTTCCGTGAGCTTGCCACAAGTACAAAAGCAGCAGGAAATACAGCTCTCCGACCGAGGAAGGGATCACCACTACACCATAATTGCGAATAAAATGCGGACAATTATCGTTCGCCGTAAAAAAAAAAAAAAAAAAAAAAATTCAAAATCTCGTCCCAAATCGCTATTATATTTCTCCTTAAAAAAAAAAAAAAAAAAGAAAAAAATATCAATAATGAATATAAAAATTATCCAAAATATCGTACGTATCGTCACGGTCGATAACAACGCATTCTCCTTTAACGGCAAATCACATCGAAGTAACTCTATTCTTCTCAAAACTTCATCTCCGAAACAACTCTGAATAATTCTCGATATAGAGAGAGGAAGCAAGAATCAAGAAGCAAGCAGAGAAAAAGAGAGAGAGAGAGAGAGAGAGAGAGAGAGAGAGAGAGAGAGAGACGTGTGCGCTGAGCAATAATAATACACACACACACACGGGCGCACACGTACAAGCTCGATCGATGAAGAAGATAAAAAACGTAGACCTCTCGATACCTCTTCTCTCGATGTATAATATAATACACGAGGCCGGATAGAGCGTATCTTTTCCACTTGATGGGGCCCACGAAGAGGGCCCCACGATGCTTCGGCCACCCCGTTCCACGCGCGCGCGGGTCCAAAAGAAGACATGGGCTCGCACATGTTCCCCGCCTCGTGTGCGCAGCGCAGGGTATTCATGCACGGTATTCATGGCGCGCAGCTGCCGAATGCACTTCAACGCCATTACCTGTTTTTCGCAACGCTCGCTCGTTTGCGCCCGGGCACGCGCCCATCGCCTAAGAAACGTAACGCCCGAAATCGAGGCGGACCTCACTCTCTCTCTCTCTCTCTCTCTTCTTCTTTTGTCGTTATCTCGTTCCTCGGCGTGTGCCGGAATAATAAGGCTTCCGTCTCTCTGTCTCTCTCTCTCTCTCTCTTTGCGGGGATCAATCGCCGATTTTTGGAGAGATACTATCAGTTTCGAGACGAGAAGGGGGGAATTGGAATTATTTCGAAAACAAGGTTTTTTTTTTTTTCAGTATTCTTGGAATTAATATAGTGGAGTGATTGAACGTGGATCGAAGATATTTTTTTCTCGTTCAGATATTAATGCGCGGAACGGATAATACGGGGTGAATAATTGAAGAGAATGGACGGTGGTGAAACGAGACTAATGCGCGCATGGCCCTTCTCGAGTTTAAGGGAGGCAAATAAGGCTTCCACAGGCACGGTGCAGAACAGTATCGTAGCGATACTGTGGAATAAAGAGTGGAAAAAAGAGGAGGAAAGAAAGAAAGAAAGAAAGAAAGAGGAGAGTGGCTGGTTATTACGGAGCAATTGTTGAACGTGAAAAAGAACAGGTGGCGAGAAAGAAACGCTCTTCGCGTGATATTCGAGGCTCGAATGAAACGAAATTTCTATATACCTTCGAATTTTCGAATTCTTCTCTTCAAACTTCGTAATCGATCTTTTCTAAAATTTTACCATTCGAAAAAATTGGTTATCCGCTAGTCTCGTCGAAACTACGACGATCGAACACGACGTTTTCTTTGCCGTGGGAGCATCGATATATATATATACAAAAATAGCGGCCGCTTATTTTCCACGGCCGATTACAAAACATCTCCAATCTTCCGTTAGCGAGGAGGAATTGGGACAACGACAAAATCTTTGACGGCATTGTTCGCCAATTTGACACGCGATAAGGAAATATTACGTTGTATTTCCTTAATCGGCCGCGCCTCGCGGCCAATCTTCGCGCGCGTGCGAAAAGAGGAAAGAAATAAAGGAATAAAAAAAAAAAAAAAAGAGGAAAAAGAAAGAAAGAAAGGAAAAAAAGAGTTATTGTTATCGTTTCTTGAATAGATGAATAGGTTTCGTTAGGATTCCTTCTGGACAATGAGTTTCCAGAAAAACCTCGAAAGAATCCTCGCCGCGAGGAAACAATAGATCTCGTACGTGTACCCGGTTCACGGTGTATTAATTTCTCTCTGCCCTCCTTCCAGTTGCGACATAATAAACGAGTACGAATACCAGCAATCGACATTTTTATCTCGAGATGAGAGAGAGAGAGAGAGAGAGAGAGAGAGAGAGAGAGAGAGAGAGAGAGAGAGAGACTCCGAGGTTCAATGATCGGAGATATATATTCGAGAACAGGTGGCAATTTCTCACTCTTACTACTTACTAGTCAAAGTCTTGTCGTAACGTAATAATTTATGAGCGTACTATGTTTCGTTGTGATTCTACCTTGTTACGAGTATGTTCGAGTTTGCGATACGAAGACGAAGAGTTTTTCTTTTTTTTTTTTGCAGATAAGATCGACCGATTAAAGATCTCCTCGTTTGCTACGATAAAAAAATGTAAAAATGTTAAGGAAAGATAAGGTAATATTTATCCGAATATACAGTCCGATACACAAAAACAGGTTAAAATAAAACTATTTTATCCAGGCATGTTGGATACGATACTAAAAATAATACAAGAATGTACAAAATTCCTCCAGAATTTCGCCTTCATTCGATACGAAAGTTAATTCCTCCAGAACCTTGTTCAAAAACAATTTCGTATAGCAATCGTATACTCCCTCCACATTCCATTCCAAGAATTCTCCAAATACCGCACCAAATCCCTGACCGAAAAGAACAGATCCGAGAGAAGCCTCTGTATAACCCCGCTCGTTCCAAGCTCGTAAAAAGTCGAAGCTTATCACTTTTAGGCCGAACGATTGACTCGTATAATTAAGGGATCCTATCGGGAACCGTTCCTATCTAAAACAGTGTGCGCACAGTGTCGCACGTTAAATTGGCCGAATCGAGTATAAGAGAATATCGTGGACGCGTCTCCGTCGTCCCTAATTAAACGAGAAACGATGCGAATGGGTTAATTAGCAAGGATATAGGGAAACGAAGGCGCCAGGCGTTTCGATTTTCGATTCTACTTTTCGCTATCTCAGGTATACGTATATATGGCTTATCTTGTTCAACGTTTCTATCTGCCGCGTGAAATCTCTTAGATAAGCTTGACAAGCTTATCTGCGATGGCCGAGGATGCAGGAAAGCGGCGCCACCTGTCGCGTGTAATAACAAGGCTATTGAAGTCGATACGGGACAATGCGAACGTTGTTTTTCGACGATGAATCGTAGGCGGAAGGGAGGCTCTGTAAATTGTGCATAAAACATTAGATACGTTTCTTTATTATGTATGGATGATTGTATATATGTGTACAGGTTAGGATCGATCAGGAACATTGTTAGAACGTTTGGGATTAATTGAGGAGAATCGGGAAGAAAATATAGAGAAAAGTTTGGAAAGAAATTGTGTGCAAAGCATTCGAGATGGAATAATATCATTAGAATTTGTTTGCAATTAATCGTTAAAGGAAAAAATTATAATAGAAAGAATATGTAACACGCGTGCGAATGGAATTCTACATCATCTATGAACGATCAAATATGCATTGTATAGGTTAGGTTCGATTAGGAACATTGTTAAAAAGTTTGGGATTAATCGAGAAGTCGAGAAAATATAGAGATTTGGAAGGAAATTCGTGTACGGAATATTCAAGATACAAGTTGTTAAGGGGATGTTAAATAAAAGAATTATAATAGAAATACGTAACATATTCTGGAACTGGATTCTGTGTAACTGGAATTCACTTCTCTCCCACAAATTTTCCCTGAAATACAAATATTTCTATACACACTCGAAATATCTAAAACTGGACAAATAAACTATCTCACTTAATTCTATAAACCAAAACTAAATTCTTTCAAAGTAATTATTACAACGAAATAAAAAATATATATACACACAAACGCATACTCGAAACTGACCTATCGAGGTTACACGAGCGCGCACGGTATATAGGTGTGCAGAGGTGTGGAGAGGAGAGGAGAAAGAGGGCAGCTAGGTTACCGATGGAGGCCTCCTTGCGTTGGAAGGGTATCGTTGGCAGGCGGCACATGGTCCGCATCATGATTTTCGAGCCCGCAGATGGTTCCTCCTGCGGCACACGATTATGGTTTTTTGTCAAGCATGCCGGGAGCAGGCGGTAGGGCACGTTGTACTTCTTTCGATCAATTTTCGCCGCAAAAATTGACGAGCGACTTCGCCTCCGCCTCGATCGAGGGACCGTAACTTCGAAAACGTATACTTCGCTCACGAAATTTTTTGCAACTGTTAAACCTTCTTCGTGGAAATAACACGTATATACACGTAAAATTTTCGAATAAAGATTATTATTTTCTTCAAAGGTAATCGTTTATTTAAGATTATTTTCGATAATAATTCAATAAATATTTCTTTCTTTCTTTCTCGAAACTAAAGAAAACTCTCCATCGAACATCCATATACATCCATATACCCCTCGCTTGCAATCCCCCCCTCCCCTCCCCCAAAGATCAACATACTCTCGAAGCAATAAAGAAAAAGCAAAAAAAAGCAAAAGAGGATCTCGCGCCTCGGCCCGAAAGCGCCTCGTAAATCACGGGCAAGTGGGTTAAGGGTCACTGGGCCTTGGCTTGGGCCTGAAAGCGCGTCGATAATAATTGGCGGTGCCGAGGCGGCATGTTGTTTGTGCGCGTTTCAATGGTTCTCTCTCCGCTCTGGAAGCCACGGCTAATCACGCTCACCGAGAAGGTAACTGACGAACGAGGGGCATTATGCCCCGCCATTCCGCGCCGGTGGTGGGCCAGCGACAATGGCCAAGCCGGCAGCAGGACACACACAGGAGGAAGTGGATGGGAGAGAAATATAAAAAAGGAGAGGAGGGGAGGGGGGAGGGGAGAGGAGGGGGCGGGGGAAAGGGAAGCAATCTTCCTTATTTCTTCTTTCGTCTCGTTTCGCCGGCCAACCCTCCGTCCCCTCCCCCCCCTCCTCCCTCCACTCTCTCTCTCTCTCTCTTCCCCCCTCCTCCAAGTTCCACCCCCTACGGTCGACAATCTCGTTCGGAGGATGACCGGCCAATCCTCTTATTCCGTTTCATTTGCCGATCAGAGACGTTATTATTTCGTATTGTAGCGCGATTCAATGGACTAATCTACTTTGCTCGCTTTTCTCTTGCTAATAGGCTGGACCTGGTCGATCATTGATCGTTTCTTGTTCTTTTCTTTTCTTTTTTTTTTTTTCCTCTCGTGCAGGGGGGGCCCCCCCCCCTCCTCCTGTATTGAAAAGACGCATGGGAAAATTTGAATCGTGGTTTTCGATTTTCGATTTAAGGATTCTTGGAGGAAATATGAAACTGGATTTGAAGTAATTATGCTATGTAGATTTTTATGCAAAAATATATACGTTCGTATATATTTTCTTTTCTTTCTTTTTTTTTTTTTTTTTTCTTTTGTTTGTTTGTTGAATATTCGAGCAAATGTTAGTTCCAAAATTTATAAAATAGAAAATCTTGTCGTCAAACGACACCAAACGAAAGCAGATTCGAGGCAAGAATTTTAATTCGAAAATACGAATAACTTTTTTTTACGAAGTAGGTGTTGTGCACATTATATATTTCAATTAATTCGATGAACATTTTTAGAGATAGAAAGCGAGTTTGGAGTGTATATACTTGGAACAGATTCATCTTGATTCGAAGCGGGGAAGGGAAAAGGAGGCAGGTCGAGACAAGGGAGGAGTCGTTGAAAACGTTCGATCGGTCTGTCGGTGTGTACCATACCCTGATGGATATTACCACGAGGCAGCCATGCAGTCAAGATAATTGGACGGAGGGAAAATTAAAGGGAGCAACCGCGATTCTCTTGGACTTGACTCTTCCGAACCGAGCGGAACAAGGCGGAATAATCTGCCTTGTCTTTAAGAGATTAGATCATTAAAGAACCCCTCCTCCCCCTCTAGAAACACTTTTCATACCTTTCCATCGAAACCCACCTCGGCAAACCTCGATCAAACGACGTCAAACGACACCAAACGAAAGCAGACTCGAGGATAGAATCTCGATTCTATTGAAATCTACCACGAAACTTGCAAAAGGATCTCGATCAAACAACGTCAAACGAGTGCAAACCTCAGGTAAAACTCTTCCATCTTTTCATCTGAGTGACTAATCTACAAAGATGCAAGATATTTTTGTCAAACGAGGAAACTTCAAACCGATAGATCGATGCAACGACAAACTCTCAAACGAGTGCAAACTTGAGGTAAAATTCTTATTATCCAATATCTTTGTCAAACGAAAAAAATCAAACTTCAAACCGATCGATCGATGCAACGACAAACTCTCAAACTTGAAATAAAACTCTTCCATTTTGGCTGATTAATCTACAAAGATTATCCAATGTCTTTGTCAAACGAGGAAACTCAAACTTCAAACCGATCGATTGATGCAACGACAAACTCTCAAACGAATGCAAACTTGAAGTAAAACATTTTGGCTAATTTACAAAGATTATCTAATGTCTTTGTCAAACGAGGAAAATCAAACTTCAAACCGATCGATTAATCGATGTAACGACAAACGTGAGCAAACTTTCAAACGAGTGCAAATCTGAGGTAAAACTTTTCCATCTTTTTATTTGGGAGACTAATCTACAAAGATGCAATGTCTTTGTCAAACGAGGAAAATCAAACTTCAAACCGATCGATTAATCGATGCAACGACAAACGTGAGCAAACTTTCAAACGAGTGCAAACCTGAGGTAAAACTCTTCCATCTTGGCTAATTAATCTGCAAAGATTATCCAATGTTTTTATTAAACGAGGAAACTCAAACTTCAAACCGATCGATTGATGCAACGACAAACTGTCAAACAAGTGCAAACTTGAAATAAAACATTTTGGCTAATCTACAAAGATTATCCAATGCTTTGTCAAACGAGGAAAATCAAACTTCAAACCGATCGATTAATCAATGCAACTGAGCAAACTTTCAAACGAGTGTAAACCTGAGGTAAAATTAACTAATCTACAAAAGGTTATCCAATGTTTTTATTAAACGAAGAAACTCAAACTTCAAATCGAACGATTGATGCAACAAACGTGAGCAAACTCTTTGACGAAAGATTCTTAATTCCTACAACCAAATCTTTCTTCTTCTTCTTCTTCGACGAAATCTGCAACAAAGATCCAACGGTTTGGCAACGGAGAGCAATGTCGAACGAGGCAAAATTCAAAAGTTCCGTGGAACGGAACGGTGCAAGAGCAAGCATATTACCGGAGAAGCTTGGCCAACAAGACGGAGTCGTTTCTCGGAAGTCCAATTAAAAGTACTACTGTCTACAATGAGAGTCCGAAAGTGGCGCGCGCCACTCGAGGCGAAATAACTTTGTGGAATTTCTGCCTCGACAACTGCCTCGTCCCTCCCTCTTCTCCCCCATTTGTATCCTTCTTGTTAGACGCATCGAGTAAATTTTGGAATTCTGTCGAGTAATTGGTCGGCCACTTTGCACTCGGCGTGCAAGTTTTAATTTTCTTCTCAATTTTAAAAAACTCGACGGGTTCGCTAAAATTTTTCTAAATTTTCTCTTCTTCTTTTCCTTTCTCTATTTCTTAATCAGAGAGAAGAGAAATAATTTAAAATTACACCTGTATCGAGAAAATTATTCTCCGGACAAATTGATATCAATCGGACGGGACACGTACGAGAAGGGTTTAACAAGCCTCGTCCTCGGTGAGTCACTGTCAGTCGCGGGACACACGTACGTAAAGCGCACGTAGGAAGGGTCTTCTCTCCTCGTCGAATCGACCGGTTTTATCATCGATCGGTAAAAGATCAGGCTCCAGAAGACCGTAGAACGTTCTCATGAATATTAAACCACCGAGTGCGGCCGAGGAAAATCTTTATCGATCGATCCTGCATCCCCTCCCCTCCCCTTTCAATCTTTCGAAAGAAAGTAAAATTACGATTCGTAACGCGAGCCTCTCGCGCTTTCTCGTTACGTACTATACGCATGGTGCCGTTAAAGAGCTGTTTCCCCGCCCGCTCTTACCTTACCGCGATTACGTGGCCGTGGAAACATGCGACACATCCGCCCCGTTTTTGCGCCAATGACGTGGCTACTTGAGAGAGCGGAACTCCCACAACTTCTCTCGAACGTTTCAACTTAACTTCTTAACTTTTAATTTTCTAAAATAAACGCCTCTCTTCTAATTCCTTCGAAACTCGAAACTCTCATATCTGTGAATTATCTATATACTCTCGAGGCAAAAATTCGCAATTTTCTTTTACTATACCTCTCTATTTCGAATATGGATAATTCAAAGGGGGGATTGGATGATAAATTTTTATCGCTCGAAAATTCGGTTTATTTTTCACGAGAAAGAGAGATGGAGAGAAGAAAGGTTTGAGAAAGATCTGCGGCCCAACAACACTCGTGGAGTAGCATGACTGTGACGAAAATCTGGTCGCGCCCCGAGCCTGTTTCGCTGGCTGGGTGGCCAGCGACCCGAACTGTCCCCAATCGGAAGGCGCAGGATCATAAATCAAACCTCGGCGAGAACCGGCATTGACCCAGTTACACGGCCGCGTGCAATAGGTGTGCTCTCTCTCCCTCTACCTACCTGCTGCAAAATTCCAACCAACAACGATTCTCCCTTTTTTTATATGATAAATTAAAAACAAATTTAATTTAAGCGACTCTGTCTAATATCTAGTCTATCTATAATGTAATCGCAAAATTCCAACCAACAATAATTCTCCCTCCTCTTATATGATAAATTAAAAACAAATTATTTAATTTAAGCGACTCTGCCGAGTCTAATATCTTCGAAAAAAAAAAAGGAATATTTTTTAAACAATGTACAATAATATAATCGTAAAATTCCAACCAACAATGATTCTCCCTCCTCTTATATGATAAATTAAAAATAAATTTAATTTAAGCGAGTTGAATATTTTCGATCGAAAATATTTTTTATATATTTTTAAATAATATTTTTTAAACAATAATTTAATCGCAAAATTCCAACCAACAACGATTCTCCCTCTTATATTAATAAATAATAAATTATATAATAATAAATTATATAAATAATAAATATTTAAAAGTTGTTTTTAAATAAATTAAAAACAAATTTAATTCAAGCGAGTCGAATATCTTCGATCGAAAAAAAAGGAATATTTTTTAAACAATATTTTTTAAACAATAATTTAATCGCAAAATTGCAATCAACAACGATTCTCCCTTCTCTTATATGATAAATTAAAAATAAATTTAATTTAAGCGATCTTATCGAGTCTAATATCTTCGAAAAAAAAAAAGGAATATTTTTTAAACAATATATAATAATGTAATCGCAAAATTCCAACCAACAACGATTCTCCCTCTTATATTAATAAATAATAAATTATATAATAATAAATTATATAAATAATAAATATTTAAAAATTGTTTTTAAATAAATTAAAAACAAATTTAATTCAAACGAGTCCAATATTTTCGATTGAAAAAAAAAAAGGAATATTTTTCAAACGACGTACAATAATGTAATCGCAAAATTGCAATCAACAACTTCCTCCTCTTCCACGATAAACTAAAAAGAAATTTAATTTAAATTAAAAACAAAATTAAAAACAAATTTAATTTAAGCGACTCTGTCTAATATCCAGTCTATCTATAATGTAATCGCAAAATTCCAACCAACAACGATTCTCCCTCTTATATGATAAATTAAAAACAAATTTAATTTAAGCGACTCTATCGAGTCTAATATCTTCGAAAAAAAAAAGGAATATTTTCTATATTAAAAAAATTTTTTTAAACAATATACAATAATGTAATGCTTGTTTGAGAAAGAAGAGAAAAGAAAATAATATATAATATATAAAAAGAAACGTATATCTTTCCTTTCTATATAATTTCGATTCTCTCTCCCTCTATAAATTTTTCACAATTAACGGACAAACATCTATGGATGACTAATACGAGTGCCGCGCCGCTGCGAGTAGGCCGAGACGGTGTCTCGAGCTCGGCTCCCCCCTCCCCTCACCCTCGAAACTCTCTTCTCCGTAAGTCTATAAATGTAACGGGAGATGAAGGAGCGGGCGCCCCCGGTAGCCTCCCAGTAACCTCGCCGAGGGTTAGTGCGGATCGAAATCATCCGGGCATTTTTTTTCGCCCCAGACGCGAAAAACGAGAGCAAGACGAGCAAACGTTCGCCCATGCAAATCGCCGCCACACTCTCTACCTGTCTACGCGCGATTCCTTTCCATTCCAATTTGGCCCTTCGAAACGCGGCCAAACCAAAAAGAAAAGAAGATCGAACCATGTTTTATTCATCACTTCCTCCACGGGGAAAATTCTTCTTTTCGAGGAAGAAGAATTCTATCCGTCCCTCTTTCTCCGTTTATCCGTCTCTATCTGTCCGAGGAGACACGAGAGGAATCGTCAGTTTTATCGCATAGAAGACGAGGAACGGTTTTTCGGTCGGATGGAGAAATTCTTGCAATGGGAGAGGGGGAGGGGATTTTTGCGGATGACGGAGGAATTTTGTTGAGGTCGGTGAGGCGTGTAGGAGATGTTGACGATGACAGTTCGGCGGATATTCGGTATGTAGGTGGAAGGTAAATATAGAAGATGAAACGAAGTTGGGATTAAAGGTTGCTGAGCAGCACCGTTGGGGAGAGCGCTCGTCCTCGGACGCGGAAACGAGGCGGCGAACGGGTCAATAGGAAACGTCTTCCCTCCCTGGATATTTAAAATTTTCTCCCATTCCCAAAATAATCCTAAGATTAAAAATATAAAATATAAAATATAAAGTATAAAATATAAAATATAAAATATAAAGTATAAAATATAAAATATAAAATATAAAATAAAATATAAAATATAAAATAAAATAAAAAATATAAAATAAAATAAAATATAAAATATAAAATAAAATAAAATATAAAATATAAAATAAAATAAAAAATATAAAATAAAATAAAATAAAAAATATGAAATATGAAAATATAAAACTATATATATATATAAAATAACATTTTGTTGGAAAGGAAAGCACACGACTTTCCCTCGAGTTCCAGGAATTTAGCGAGGATCGAGCTTATCATCCCTCCCCTCCCCTCCCCTTCCATACGCGAGTCTACGAGCAGCAATAATAAAAGAGTTCGATCGTACGCAAGGATTGCATAAATTGTAAATAGCGGTGTTGATAAAAGCGCAGTCACGAAAGGGGGAGGGGGGAAGGGGATTCTTACGGCACGCCACATTGGACGAGGATGAAAAATTTAATTTGGCAACGCCCTCTAAGCACGGAAGGAGAGACAATCGTTGGATGTGATCTGGAGAGGGAAGAGGAGGGGCGGTGGTCGTAAATCCGTCGCATTCCCGCGCCCTCCTATGGGCGAAGGAGGGATGGATCGCATGGATCGCCTCCCTTTTTAAATTCGAAATTATCGATCGGCCGAATCTACGTGGCGTTCTTCACGCGATTCAACTGTGAAAACTGTTTTCAGTCGACCGCGTTTTGTGTCTCGTTGTGCATAATAAATAAAATGAAAAGAGGGAGAGAGAGAGAGAGAGAAACAGTATGCACCATCGACAGATTCTCGGCCCCTGATAAAGGAATATTTACGAACTGGATATCGTCACCCTCACGAATCCCCGTTACGTTGATCCATAACCACAAAGGGGGAGGGGGAAGAACGGAATTACTTTCTATTCAAATCTCATTTCACGAAAGAGAGAGAGGGAGAGATAGAGAGAAGAATGGTAATTGAATTTTTAAATTATTGATTTTTAAATTAATTTCTTCCTTTGCATCGAGTATTTAAGCTTTGAGACTCGAGGACTCGTTATAGTTTAAAGAAAGAAAGAGAAAGAATTTAATTTTGTTTGGATTGTTGGTTGGCAAGTTTGTATTGTGACTCTTGCGTTTATTATATTGTAAAATATATTAGAGAGAATATGGTATTCGCACGATGTTACGTTTTGACTCATTGAAGAGAAGAGATCATTTGGATGGTTTGTGAAAGATTGGAATAATAATAATTGGTGAAATCGGAGGATAATAATTATCCATGGACGGGATATATTTACGAGCGAGGAATTTTTTACGGTTAGTTCGAGTAGAAGAAGGAAGATGGAGGGGAGGTACGTACGCGTACCTACACCCTGACCGGACCACGAAGGCCACGCCAAATATCGATTCTCGCTAAACTCGAAACGGATATGGAAGCCTGAAGAATGTTGGAATTTTCTAGCGGGTTGCGAACGGCTCGATACGCCTCCCTAAGGAACCTTGCAACCTTCTTTTCCAATCTTCCTTCTAATGACAAGCTAACATCCCTCGATTCGATTCTTGGATTCGAAAATCGAATCGATTTCTCTCGAATCGAAATATATTATTCAAGATCGAAAAAATTTTCCAAAATCGAATCGAAACTTTCGAAAATCAAATAAATCGAATCGAAAGTTTCCAAAATCGAATCGAAACTTTCGAAAACCGAATAAATCGAATCGAAAGTTTCTAAAATCGAATCAAAAATTTTCAAAATCGAATCGAAACTTTCGAAAATTGAATAAATTGAATCGAAAGTTTTCAAAATCGAATCGAAACTTTCGAAAACCGAATAAATCGAATCGAAAGTTTCCAAAATCGAATCGAAACTTTCGAAAACCGAATAAATCGAATCGAAACCTTCGAAAACTGAATAAATCGAATCGAAACCTTCGAAAATTGAATAAATCGAATCGAAATCTTCGAAAATTGAATAAATCGAATCGAAACTTTCGAAAACTGAATAAATCGAATCGAAAGTTTCCAAAATCGAATCGAAACTTTCGAAAACCGAATAAATCGAATCGAAAGTTTCCAAAATCGAATCAAAAATTTCCAAAATCGAATCGAAACGTTCGAAAATTGAATAAAACGAATCGAAAGTTTCCAAAATCGAATCGAAACCTTTAAAAATCGAATCAAAATGTTTAAAAATCGAATCGAAATCCTCAAAATTCAAATAAATCGAATTGAAAGTTACCAAAATGAAATCGAAATCTTCGAAAACTGAATGAATTAAATCGAAATCTTTAAAAATCGAATCAAAACGTTTAAAAATCGAATCGAAATCCTCAGAATTCAAATAAATCGAATCGAAACTTTCAAAAATCGAATAAATCGAATCGAAAGTTACCAAAATCGAATCGAAACCTTTAGAAACGGAATAAATCGAATCGAAAATTTCCAATATCTGATAAATCGAATCAAAACTTTCAAAAAAGGAAATAAATCGAAACCTTCAAAAATCGAATCAAAATCTTAAAAAAATCAAATTGAAATCTTCAGAATTCAAATAAATCGAATAAATCGAAATCTTCAAAAATCGAATCGAAATCTTCAGAATTCAAATAAATCGAATAAATCGAAAATCGAATCAAAATCTTTAAAAATCGAATCGAAATCTTCAAAAATCTTCATAATCGAAAATTTCAAAAATCTGGAAACGAATGATATTGGAAATCGGTCGAGATCGAGATCTTTCGGAGAGATCGGGTCGGAAACTCGAGGCGGGGCAGGCAGACAAGGAAGAATTCGATGGTGTGGAAATGAGCGTTGCCACAATTGCAGTTTCAGTTTAACAGGAATAGAACCAGCTGATATTTATACTCCCTAGACCCGTTTCTCTGTCTTTTCCGCGGAGTAAATAGAATACCGCGAGTTCCAGCCTGGAATTCGCCCGTTCCACGGAAAGTCGGCAAGGAGTTCGACTGGTCGCGATTGGAATTCAAACGATAACGAGCCGCCGGCACCGACAAACCAGTCGCCTCCGAACCGATAACAATGAGCATCGACTCGTTTTTCCATTCGATGAAAACAAGGATGGCACGAGTTGGAAGAGCGAGCGGGCGACAAAGAGAGAGAGAGAAGCGAAAAATGGGACATCGCGATCGACAGTCCGCTCACGTGATAATGAAATGTCCTCGATTAGAATAATACGTAGCGATACATTCGTTTACATTCGTGTACAAATGTTGCTACAATATGTAATTGTACATCAATTTCTTTTTTCTTCTTTCCTTTCATTTTTTTTTCATTATACGTATTAAAATGATTTCAATGATTTTTTTACCTTCCATTCGTGAATATTAAAAATTTAATGAATTTTAAAAATTTTTCAAATACTCAAAATATTATTCAATATATATAAACTATAATATTCAATATATATAATATTATTCGTCATTATTCAATATATATAATATTACTGCCTTCACAACATTATACAACATAGCATTTCGATATTAACCTCTCGAGTTTCCAAATATATTGCAATATAATGCAATCCTCCTTCGACGAACCTCGAATGAATCAAAAATTTTTCACCAGATAAATAATTCGAAAAAAGAAATTTAAAATAAATATAAAAATTCGGAAAATTTGAGAATTATTATACGACGCGTTAATCGAGCGCCGTTTTGCGAACGGGGGCGGGGAGGCGGAGGAGGGAGAGAGAGATGGAAAGGACGCGGAATTTAATCCGCTTACGCGTGTAAGCGACGACCGCGCCCGATAATTACATTAAATGGATGGACGGAGGCGCGAATCGTCGCCGGGGGAGACATCAACGCCCGATAATTGCGGGAGGTGGCCACGCGGTCGAGAACAAAGCCGAGGTGTCTCGCCGAGGAGAGGAGGAGGAGGAGGAGGAGATTGGTATCGAGGCGAAGAATCGCCTTTAATCCGGACAACGAGACGTTCAGACATCATCGAGTGCCTCTGATCTATTTTCGAAATTGGAGAAACGGATTCTGTGGAAAATTGAGGGGATGGAGTGAAATTAATAGGGATAGTGTAATTAGAAAGAAGTGGAAGAAATGATATGGAAATGCTTTGTGTATTTAGTTTATAACAATGAATTGGATAAAATTGGAAGATTCTGTGGAAAATTGAAGGAATATTAGGAAAAAATGGAAAAAGTGGAAATACTTTGTATATTTAGTTTATAATAATTTAAAGTGTAATGATAATTCTATGGAAAATTGAAGAAATGAAGTGAAATTACTGAGCTAATGTAATTAGGATAAAGAAGTGGAAGAAGTGGAAATGCTTTGTGTATTTAGTTTATAATGAATTGGAAGATTGGAATAAAATTGGAAGATTCTGTGGAAAATTGAAGGAATATTAGGAAAAAGTGGAAAAAGTGAAAATACTTTGTATATTTAGTTTATAATAATTCAAAATGTAATGATAATTCTATTGAAAATTGAAGGAATGGAATAAAATTATTGGGTTAATGTAATTAGTATAAAGAAGTAAAGTGGAAATATATACTTAATTTATAATGATGGGATGAAATTAGAGAAACAAATATTTTGTGGAAAATTGAAGAAATGAAGTGAAATTAATGGGCTAATGTAATTAGGATAAAGAAGTGGAAAAAGTGGAAATGTTTTATGTATTTAGTTTATAATAATGAATTGGATAAAATTGGAGAGGCAGATTCTGTGGAAAATTGAAGGAATATTAGGAAAAAGTGAAAAAAGTGGAAATACCTTGTATATTTAATTTACAATAATTCAAAGTGTAATGATAATTCTATGAAAAATTAAAGAAATGGAATAAAATTATTGGGTTAATGTAGGATAAAAAAGTAATGTGGAATATTTTATATACTTAATTTATAATGATGGAATGAAATTGAAGAGGCAGATATTTTGTGAACAATTGAAGAAATGAAGTGAAATTACTGAGCTAATATAATTAGGATGAAAAAATTGATATGGAAATATTTTATATACTTAGTTTACAATGATGGAATGAAATTGGAGAGGCAGATATTTTGTTTGAAAATTGAAGAAATGAAGTGAAATTACTGGGGTAATGTAATTAGAATATGGAAATACTTTATACATTTAATTTACAATAATTGAAAGAACAAGTATGATAATTCTATGAAAAATTGAAGAAATGGAATAAAATTATTGAGTTAATGTGATATGGAAATATTTTTATATTTAGTTTACAATAATTCAAAGAGTAAGTATGATAATTCTATGGAAAATTGAAGAAATGAAGTGAAATTATTGAGTTAATGTAATTAGAATAAAGAAATAATGTGGAAATACTTTATATACTTAGTTTATAATAATAGGATGAAATTGGAAAAGGGGATTCTATGGAAAATTGAAGGTATAATATAATATAATATAATAATATAAAAATATATTATAATTAATATTAGTATATAATATATTATAGAAGTTTTCCAAATAATTATACTGCCAAACCCTACAAGCATTTCAATAAATAACTACTTCAAAATTAACTTTTATTCAAAATTTTCAACTTTCTCAATTCTTCCAACTCTGCACAACCAACTCTGTACACTCTGAAGAACTTCATCGCCTCATAATTTAAACACAATTTCAAATTATAATCTCCATCCAATCCTATTAATTGACAAAAACTCTCCTCAATCCTCCCTATACTTCTATAATATATTCTATATAATATAATATAATATAATATAATAATATAAAAATATATTATAATTAATATTAGTATATAATATATTATAGTTGATATTAATATATACAATTAATATATTATATCATTATAGAATATACTATATATATAATATAATATATTAATATATTATAATTAATATTAGTATATACAATTAATATATTATAGTTAATATTAATATATACAATTAATATATTATAATATAATATTCTAATAATAAGACACGCCAATCCTCCTCCTCCTCCCCCTCCTCCTCAATGAAGAAGAAAAACACGGAATTGAAAAACAAGAAAATCGTCGTTCGATTAATGGTAATTGAAAAAAGGTGGAAGGAAGAAACGTGGCAACAAACAAACGAGAGCACTCGTCTCTCGCTTAACGAAGAAACGCAAAGCGGAGCGCGCGAGACGAGAGTCGAGCGGTGTAATATTACAAGAGGTACACTCGTAGCCACCAACCAGGAGGACTCCACCGGCCCTCTATCCGCTCCTGGCCGGTGCTCGCTCTATACCGGGTGGGCCGGATCGATCGCCGCGAATATCGATTTCGCCCTCTTCGTCGCGGTTCCCGTTCGCACACCGATCAATAAAACGCAGCCGAGCCAACCGCCGCTCTTCGAAACTTATTTCCTCCTCCCCCTCGTCCGCCGTCGTGCGCCTACGCTGTTCTTCGCGCCAAAAGGAACCGTGTTCCGTGTTGCTCACGTTATCTCACCTTATCTCGCGCCGGTGAGATTAGATAACGATCGAACTTTGTTCGAGTCGATTTTGGATCGACGCGTATCAGAAATTATGTATCCTTGGGTGGACGTCGAGGAGGGTGGTCCAAAGGGTGGCTTTCTTTCTCGAGGGATGGGACTCGATTTTCACAGGATTTTACCTTCTTAGCCTTGGGTGGGGGGTTGTTGTTGTACGCTCGCTCGGCGGAGCGAATGCACGGTTCCCACGGAACCGCACGAACTTGGTTGAGAAATTTTCTTGACAATTTGCTTGCCAGCCTCTTTTTGCCTTACGTACCTTCGTTCGGTCTATTCTCTTTATATCTCTTGTTTATACCGAAATATCGGCCAATTCGACACGGTATATAATTGGAAGAGAGGGGGAAAATAGAAAGATTGGCAATATGAAAATGTAAATCTAAATTATTTGTTAGTTGATTACTCAGGAGTGAATAATAATTTTTCGATCACGATATCTGGTTCCTATTCACGTTAACTGGTTCCTATACTTGGTCGTTACGTTATTATTTCTTAAATATTTCAAAATATAGATAAATGAATTGTGTGTGAACGAAAGAAGAGATCATCTGCTCGAATAACGAATAGTTTTATTATAAAAAAAATATTCATTTGTCATTTCAAGTAAATTTTAAACAAGATCTAGTTTAAAAAGAAGAAAACAATCATTCTCAAATTATCACTTCGAATTAAATTTCAAACAAATCTAGTTTAAAAAGAAGAAAATAATCATTTTGAAATTGTCGAACAAGCTTACAAAAGATATAGTTTAAAAAGAAGAAAACAATCATTCTTAAATTATTACTTTGAATTAAATTTCAAACAAGTCTAGTTTAAAAAGAAGAGAAGAAGAAGAGAAGAAAACAATCATTTTCAAATTATCATTTCAAATAAATTTCAAACAAGATTAAAAAGAAGAGAAGAAGAAGAGAAGAAAACAATCATTTTGAAAATGTCATTTCGAATAAATTTCAAACAAGTCTAGTTTAAAAAGAAGAAAATAATCATTTTGAAATTGTCGAACAAGATTACAAAAGATATAGTTTAAAAAGAAGAAAACAATCATTCTTAAATTATCATTTTGAATTAAATTTCAAACAAGTTCAAAATCTAGTTTAAAAAGAAGAGAAGAAGGAGAGAAGAAAACAATCATTTTCAAATTATCATTTCGAATAAATTTCAAACAAGTTTAAAAAGAAGAGAAGAAGAAGAGAAGAAAACAATCATTTTGAAAATGTCATTTCGAATAAATTTCAAACAAGTCTAGTTTAAAAAGAAGAAAACGATCATTTTGAAATTATCGTTTCGAATAAATTTCAAACAAGTCTAGTTTAAAAAAGAAGAGAAGAAGAAGAAAAGAAAACAATCATTTTGAAATTGTCGAATAAATTTCAAACAAGTCTAGTTTAAAAAGAAGAGAAGAAGAATAAAAGAAAACAATCGTTTTGAAATTATTTCGAATTAAATTTCAAACAAGTCATTTCAAAAGATCTAGTTCACTTAAAAAGAAGAAAACGATCTCACTTCCAAATTATCATTTCAAATTAAATTTCAAGTCTGCAAAGATCCAGATCCAGAGGAGAAAAAGGGGAGAAGTGAAACGCGCCTCGAAACAGGAAACAAGGAAGGAAGAAAGAAAGAGGGAGAAGGAGAGCTAGCCTAGGCAGGGGGTGGTTACGTTCTACGGTACCCCTGAATGAAACACCTGGCTCTCCTCTCCCTCTCTCTCTCTCTCTATCTCTATCCCTCTCCCTCCATACCCCACGCCCCATGCTACCGATCCTCGTCATATTATCCTAAACTGCATTGGCATCCCCAATATCGAGGTCCCAGGAGGTCCAAGAAGGGCCATCTTTGCACGTCAAGCGGCTCGTTATACACCACGAAATATCTATATATCTCAGTGCCGCTTCACCCAGGTGGTGGCGAATCGGGCTATCTCGACTCTCGAATCGATCCCGATGCGGGAAACCTCGACAAATGGGGAGGCAGCCAGGATCGATTGTATTTCTGGACAATTGTCAATCCCTCCATTTTCCACCATGTCGCCTAAATTTGTAAACTTGCAGATTTTAGAGATATATATATATATATACAGTCGCCTTTCGAATTCGAGGGAAAATTAAAAATTAATTTTTCTTCGAGTAACTTTACATATGATTCATAAGTAAGTTTCGCAACGAGGCAAGATTTAAATTCGTATTTGGATTTGAAGTTTAGATTGAGAATTTAGGTCTAGCAGGTCAAGTGACAATTGAATATGCAACGTGTTGAGAATTTAGATTGAAGTTCAGAAAGTAAGTTTTATATTTGAAATAGAAACTCTTCTATCGTTTAATTGGATTAATAGTTTCTATCTTTTTTTTAAAGGTGACTAATAGTACAATCGTAGATTAATTGTATAGAGAAATAGATCTGAGAAAGACAGAGACAAGTACAATTGGTAAGCAATCGCAGCACGTAGGTGTTCAACACGAGTCGAATCGGAAAGATTTCAATAAAACGTAGGTGTCCAACGACCGTTCGTTCCTCGAAAAATCGAGAGAAATTCCAATTTTGCGTACCAACAACCGATACACTGGATCACGTAGATCGGTATAATTCAAGATGTCTACGTAGATGTCGATACCGGGCGCGAAATTTCGAATGGAAAATTTTTCGAATCGGCGAGAATGGCGAGATCTCCCCTCCCGCAGGCGTGGAGGAGAGATCCTAAAATAGCGGCAGGATGATCCCCGAGACGGCGTCAAGTTTGAAGGTATTGTTCACGTGGCACGGTACGTGGGTGAGGACAGTCATCGAACGTCGAGGAACACGTCGACCGGTCATTTGCGATGCAAAATCTTTTCTTGGAAGCTTCTGAATCCTCGGCCTGATTCCGTCGATCTGGGTTACTCTAACGGGAAACTTGGAAGACAATGCAACTGTTTTTTTTCTTTTTTCTTTTTTTTTTTTTTTTTTTCCTCCATTCTCTGGAAAATTAACGATACGAAACGACGAAATAGGTAAGATTATAACATTTCGTGAAAATTCGTTTTATTACTATTCCTTCTTCGAGTTGTAAGAGAGATTTTTCAGATTCTCAATTCATAACCTCTTAAGTTTCCTATCTGTTGTATTTACAAGATTATTTTTAAATTTAATGTTCCATATTTTTTATCCAATATATATATATATATATAAGGATATTAATTGAATTAAATTGAGCCATTTGATTGAATTATATATTTAATAATATATATTATTATTATTATATTTAATAATATTTATAAGATTAATAATATTATATATTGTAAATATATAATATTTACAAGATTAATTTTAAATTTAATATTTCATATTTGTTTAATTATTTGAGGAATCATAGATTTTTCAGATTCTCAATTTAACCCTCTTTTTATCCAATATATATATAAGGATATTAATTGAATTAAATTGAGCCATTTGATTGAATTATAATTTGGATTTCTAATATTGAACGTTATAGAAGAATAATTTTTTTATCTGAATATTAATTTTAAATTTAATATTTCATGTGTTATTTAATTATTCAAGGAATTTTACCTCGAATATTATTTAAACATAAATAACAATAATTAAATAAATCTTTGGTTTATAAAATGGTTTGGTTAATATAAACCAAATATTTAATTATATCATATTATATTTAAAATTTAAATATTTCTTTGGTTTTAACCTAATCTTTCTCTATTCGTACCGATCGATTTAAAAATTCCACAATTTGACCGAAGAATCGAGAGAGAGAGAGAGAAGGCTTGGAGATCGATCTGGGACGCGAGGCGTTTCGATTCGAAACGTTCGAGTCGCAGTGTTTTCGCGGCGCGTAGGCGGTATTAGGATTGCGCAACCGCGCGCAAAGGATTAGGATGTTGGAGAGAAAGGGGTAGGTGGGAGGCTTGATTTCCGCAAATTAATTCATAAGAACGTCGTCGGCTGACGTCACTTCCTGGATACGCGCCGGCAAGGCGGGATACGGGCTCGTAGACGCGAGACGATCGTCGAGAGGCCTCTCTCTCTCCCCCCCCCCCCTCTCTCTCCCTTCCGCGGCGTGTCTCGCGCCTTTCCCCCTCCTCCTCCCCCTCGCTTCGTCATCTTCGTTCATCCTTGGCCGAAGAGAAACCCGCCTCTCTTCTCGCCTCCTCCTCGCGCGGGGACACACACGTGGCGGCTACTAAAAACTGCCCCGGCCGGGGCGTAAATAGAATCCTGCCTCGAAAACCGCGAAAATAAGGGCACTGACATTTCTCCTTTAGCCGTGTAGCCGTGCAGAGGTGGCTTCGAGCTTCTTCTCCCTTCACGAAAGAAAAAGTCGAGGCGGATTCGAAGGAGGTCGATTCTTTTAATTTCGAAAATCGAAATCGATCCTCCTTCTTCTCCTCGTTTTCTTATCCACAGGAGGAATACATTCGAGAGAATTTCGATCGCTAATTTGACCAGAGAATCGAAGAAATTCGATATTACGCGCCCTCGATCTGTAGAAAAGCTGCTGCTACGTTTTAAAGGAGAGAGGATGAGAGGAGGGTTGTTTTGCACGGAAGCTAGGAAAATCCTTCTGTTTGGGTGAAAAGCGAGAATCGAATCCTTTCTTCCCTGAATATATTGTACGTATTCGAGAGGATTTCGAGCTTAAAGGGGTAGGGGAGGAGGGGGGGGGGGAGGAGGAGGGTTTATTGTACCCGTCTTAGCAAGTTTTCCACGGTTTTTCTTTGCCGCCGGTTAACAACGTTTACAAGATTGGGTATATCCGGGTATATATTTTAAAAAAGGAGAGAGAAAATATTTTGTTTGGGAGATGCATCTCTCGTGCAAAAATCTAAACTTTTTCGAAAAAAAAAAAAAAAAATCTCCTCCTTTTCGAAGAGGGCGCCGCTCCGTTAAAATAATTCAATCTCCCGTAAATGTGATCCACGAGTCGATAATAACAATTAATAAAAACGATAATTAAAACCGAGTTTAATTAAATTCCCACATAAATCGTTGAAATGAAGGGAAAAAAATCCAAATCGATCCGGTATTATTATTATTATTATTATTATTATTACGCAACAGCTCTCTCTCTCACGAGATCTCGAGATCCGCGATCAAATAAATACCCGTCCGTTATTCCTTTCCCTGAGAAAAACCAGTCCGATTCTCGTGTCGCGCACGACGCGATCGGTTAATCGGAGGCCTTTGTGAAAATCCCAGCCGTCCCTCCCCTCTCCTTCGAAATTTTTCGAAATTTCGCCAAGAGGCATAGGTCTCTCGTTAAGCGCGAGGGAACGGCTTAATTAGCATCGAGAAGCAACGCCAAGAGGAGCCAAGGGAAACGCCAACAACCCTCCTCCTCCTCCCGAGCGGACGTCCGCAACGGTGCCGCTCACCTTTTCGCTATGGGTCACGTTTAATTGGGACCAGGAAACGGAGGAACGGTTACTGGAACACGGGCCCGGATAATTCGATTTTAATTGGTGGAGGAGGGGGGGGAGTTTTAATTAGAGGGGGTTGAGGAGGAAGCGCACGTATGCGAGCGCGTATTTCCTATTCGTTAATCCTTGCTGTTTAATTTAACAGAAGGATTCCGAAAAAACGTTCTTCTCTTCTTTCTCCTCAATTATTTTTCATATATTCGTGATTTTCAATTGCATATAGTATTTATTTTCCCGGTGAAAATAATTATCCCAAGTTTGAAAAATCTCGTTATTATTGTAGAGGATGTGAGAAATTTTGAAAAGTAAAAAAGAAAAAAATTGCTCGACCAATTAGAGAGAGAACCGTTTAGATTTGAAATTCGAGGGGACGCAAAGTAAATTACGCGAAATTTTCACGTGCTCGGAGGCACGTAATTTCCTGGACGATTTATCGCCTTGGTAATGACGGCCCACCTCCCCCCCTCCACGCTCAAAAAGAGATCGCACGTAGGAACGGTCGATAATGGCGGACACACGGACGAGAAGTAGGTTTCGTGATCTCGAGAGGTAATTTAGCGTTGGACATTAGTTTGGAAAAAAACTACGGGCGAGCTTCCATGCGCCACCTCCCCTCTCCTCCCCCCATCTGCCCTTCAACAACGGGGCCGAGATAACGCCTGGATCGAACCGTGGCATGGAAGCAAAGACACGCGGAGAATAAAACTATTTGAATAAATTGCCGAAAAAAGCGATCCGAAACTATTTCTCGTTGCTCGAGAAATTTCATTTCTTCCAAATTTTCTATTCCGTTTTCTCAAGAAATATTTGAAACCGTTTTTAGAATCGCAAAGCAATAAATAATTTTTCTTTCGCGATTCAAACTATTCGACGACCGTATCTTCCGATAAAATCAACCGATCAATCAATTTTTATTATACGTTATTTTGAAATTCTGATTCCTTTCTATTTCCACCTACGTGTTTATGAAGACAATTAAAAATAATAATATATCCTCCTTATATATAATCCGTTTATCGCAGCAGAAAAACATTGCTTCAAGATAATTTAAACGATTCAATTTTAGATGGAAGAAAAGAGACCTGTTTTAATAAAGTTTGCCGGGTTAGAAAAAGCCCGATGATGCGAAATCAGGCCGTGGCGTTATATCGCCGCTCTTAACCTCGCCAATGCCCCGCACGAAAACTTTATTTCACGCCGAGCCACGACTTCCGCAACCACCCGCCGCTTTTATACCCCGAGCGCCGCAGTGGTGGTCGCAGTGCAGCGGCCCACCATGTACCAAACGATATATACTATGCTATTCTGATGACAGAATCTGTATCGATCACCGTTTCTTTCTCGAATCTATTCGGGCCAAAAATAAATTCTTCGCAATTTTTTTTTTCTTTATCATTGACAGTGCAATTTAATCTTAAATGCAAATTATTATAATTAAATATATATAATTTTAATTGCAAATTAATTTTTGCAATCGTCGACAGCAGTGTTCATAGATTTAGATGTAAAAGAGAATTTCAGAAAGAATGGGTGAATTTGAAGGAAAGATATTCTCTTCCATTAACGAAAATTGCATCGAAAATTTTCCTTTCTACTTTTATAAAATATTAAAAAAAAGAAAATAGAATTTTTACTAATTTTATTGCAATGATATATATTATATATGTAACGAACGAGATACGAGAGAGATATGAAATTGGAGAGAGGGTGGTCCAGGGAAAATGTAAAAGCGATCGGGCCGTCCTGTTTCGAAGGTTTCGATGGAGGTGCCGCCGCGTGATGCACCGAATAACATTTGTGTCGCGCGCCCGAATAATTGAGCGTCCTTTCACGTGCCACACCGGACGTAAATCGAAGAGAGCCGTGGTAAAATCGTTCGTCGAAGAGGATACGTTAATATTCATGATCGAGATTGTCCGGGCTTGTCGATCCTACGTGCACGATTATTTTCTACCTCGGTCCAACGAGTTCCGTTTCTAATTTCTAACTGGAGGAACAATTAAATGGAAAACGAGCTATCCAACTATACATATATATATATATATATATATATATATATATATGTATGTATCTAGTTAACTCGATGTCAATGGTATGTTTTATCTTTTGTATATAAGGTTTAAACACATAAATTTTAACGTTATTCTACTTCAATTATTCAACAAACTATAACTAATAATAATAATAAAAACGTTTATACATCGTCGTTTTTATTTTTATATGTATATACGAAAATATAATTATTGAATCGAGATTTGAAAATGGAATTTTGTAAGAGGAGCAAGCTTAAGTAGCGAAGAAAAAAATATTAATCGAAACTCATTTCGGACAAACTTTTCACGAAGCGGAGGAGCGAAACAGGTAGAGAGAGAGACAGTGAGCGACGCAGCCCACCGTTAACACCGATTTTCACCGTTCGAGATCGGCCACGATATTACCGGATATACAGTACACGTACGAGTATCCTCGTTAGCGAGGATCCCGAAATCGCCCTTTCACCTAGCCGATTCTATTGAATTCTTATGGAAAAAACAACAGGCGGGAATGCAAAAATATGAAACAATGATAAATTTGAATTTTATAGAGATGTGTTGTTACGATAATAGGTTATAATTTGAGCTCACTCGTTTTTTTAGAAAAAAATCTAATCAATCTTGGAATTTCACTCGAAAAAGTTGTTGAATTAAAAAAAAATGTTAAATGAGAAAAGTCTAGTTTTTAGATAGATACGTTTGAATATTGAGAGAAAAGTTATATATTTGTAATAATTTTTATGCTAAATACTATTAAAAGTGAAAATTGTAATATAATGAAGGATAGAAAGTAGTATTGCCACGAAAAAAAAAAAAAATAAGAAAGAAACGATAATTCTTTGATAAAAACAAGGAGATTCGGAGGTATCGTATTGATGGCCAATTATTTGTCCAGAAAATCTAATAATAAATACTCGTTGTTGTATCGATACCACTTCTGGATTTCTTATTTAAAAATAGATATTACACACGTACATAAATTCCACGAGAGAGGCATCATTGTTCGAAAAATGTTTGCGTTATTATGATCAAAAGTGAAGCCAAATCATTTGTGTGGAATATATCTTCGAACAATCTCCTTTAATTAAAATTTCCTATTTAATGAAAATTGAAATTTCTATCATTTTTTCATCGTGACATCTTTGTTAAAAGTGAATCGAAATATTACTCATCATTATTACGAAGTATTAAAAATTAAAAATAGATTACTGAGAAACAGTGGAATATTTATTTCGAAAAATAATTTTGTTGCGTTAAAATATATGCATAATTTTAAGCCATAATAGGTAAAAGAGAAAAAAATATCTTTTATAAGAGTTCTAATAATAAAATGGCGTAATGACTACGAATATTATTAAAATATCGATATTCGATACTACTTCAACGATTGGTTCGTCTCTAACTTTCCTTCAACACCTGCATTAAATAACACCTGATGGCGAAGTCCTAGGCAAAAGAAGGACCTTTACCAGGGACTACGTCATAAATTCGACACTAGCAATCCTTTCTATCCACGAGCACGTATCGAATCATTTAATTTTCCAACTCGATAAACTCGACATATAACACATCGCTGCTAATTAACAGTCAGCCATGTATAATTCATGTGCTATTTGCTAATGGGGACAGAAATACTCTCGAATCTTTCGCGCCGCGAAATTTCATGTATACCAATGCGATCCTAGGGGAAATAAAAGATCCCTGTATTGGTATTTTATCGGCCGAATCGATTAACCGGAACCGTGAATCATACGAACGGTCGAGCCTTCACGAAATTTTACGGTAATCGAACGCTGATTCAATGCGACGAGTTGAATCTCGACGAGATATAACGATATTTTTCTAATTTATCCAATACTTTTATAATCAAATGTCACTTTCTCATCAAAATTGAGAATAAATTCTTTTTTTTTTACAAACACTATGATTTTTTATAAATAGATAAATTTAAAAAAAAAAATTCTATCTTTATTCTAAATAAATTTTATTCTGATAAAGATAAAATAAAAGAAAAGATGCTAGTGAAAAGAATTCTGCGTATAAGATGAGAAGTGTTGGACAAATCGTGAAAGTGAGAAGTCATCTTTTTTTGGAAATTCGTACGTTCAACCAAAGAGAAATTGTGAAATTATTATACGATTTTTTGCGACAGATAATGCTTAAATAAATTTCTTTTTTAGTTGTTAATATTTAAAAAAAATTAATCGGTGATAATGAATTCTTTTTTCATATAATTATATCCAAGATTGGAAGATATAAGTGCATCAAAGTTACTAGAGAAATCCTATTGGACGCGACGAATGCGCCAGACGAGACGTGCTTTGGTCTCGAGACGATTCGAACGAGATCGAAATTTAGCGAATTTCCCGGTTTCTCGCCCCCTTTGATGATCCCCCGGCCGATATTCCGGCCAGACGGCGGATACGTAAACCTACACGTCGAAAATAAATTTTGCGGAGTATTGCCGGTTCATTCTAAGGCGCATAGAATGATAGCTATTTCCGTTAAGGAGAAAAAAACCGGTGCCACTGTCTGTCCGTGGCTTCTAAAGATAAAGCGTCTGCAAGCGATTTAACAAGAAAATCACTCGGCTCCTGTCTGCATCCTGCCCTATCGAATTCGAATCAACCCTTTTCCCCATTCGGAAAATAACTCGCGTGAAAAAAAAAATCACTGAGAAATATCCCTAGAAAAAAGAAAAGAAAAAGATAGAAAAAGAACGAGATACATACCTACGATAGAAAGAAAAGAGGAAAAAAAAGGATGCACGAACGAACTGTGTATTATTCTCTATTCGAAATCTATCGATGGCTAGAAAACAGCAGACGCGGATGTTGACTCATTGCCACTCTCACTTTTGCCGCGATTTGCATCGATCTCTTCCACATACGTATTTGCACGCTGCGAAAAATCCGACGGTACGTTCGTGATGTCGTGGACGCCACCGATCTCTATTCGATATTTCTCACTTGTTCACACTTTTCGTTGATCAAAATTGACTATAGATAGGTAAATTCTCGAATCGAAACACATAGCACCGGGTCTCAGACACGTTTCTATTTATATTTTGATGTATTCGCGCCCGATTTTTGCGTAGAGGTTAACTCATTCACTCGTCGATGAATTAATGTACAACGGACAGAGGAGAGGGGGTGGGGCGAATCGTTCGCCTATTGGCCGCTGTTTGTCTCGATTGAATCGATACGTAACTGTTCGAGTTGAGAATTCGACCGGGAAGATTCTCTTTTAATCGCGATAGGACTCGCTTTATGATTGGAGATTAGTCGATGATGAATCGAGAAATCAGATAAACAGAATTATCGATATTAGAAACCGAGCTTCGATTGTTATGAGAAACGATAAGATGTATTAAGAAAGATTGATTAGCGAAATGACGGTTTTAGTTAATTCTAATTCTACTCGTAAGAAAATTTCTGTGTGCATATATCGAAAATATTAATTATTTATCGATGTTTTACATGCAACGAAATTTCAAAAGTATTTCCATTTCGACTTTTAAAAGAAATAGAATAGAAAATTTGTGTTTCTTTTTAGAAATTAATTTCACAACAGTCTGAAAATAGATATTGTTTGGATTGCTTTATACTTTATACTTTGTACGCAAATATAAAAATATATTAAAAAAAAAAAAAAAAAATTCAAAAAATTTATAAAATTTTTGGAAATAACGAAAATATTAATTTTCATATGAAAGCAAATTTAGAAAATTAATGGATTCGCTTGTCGAACAAGAGCTCGTTTCACGACGTTGATCATTGCGAAAGCGACGACAATAGCGATCATTTGGTTGCTAATTAACACCGATGTGAGAAGAATTGGTGTTGCTATGTCGCTATGGCGTGTCAAGAGGACACTGATTCTTGCTACGCAGCCACGGATTGCTGTAATCCAAATAATTACCATCACCATTCTTTCTTTATAATAAAATTTTCTTTTTTTTTCTCACAGAAACTACTACACTTCTATACGATTCAACTCTTACGAATCGTTTAATTCTACATTTCAATTTAACAATCAATTCTAAAATCCATTTTGTTTTATTGGGAACGAATTACGAATGCAATTTCGATAAAGCAAATATTGATAAGCAAACCTGTAAAATTCACGTGAAATTCATAAGTCCCCACCTCGTATAAAGAATGACTGATCCTTTCCATCGAATTAATACGTGTAATCGATATAAATAACCGATGGATCAAATAATCGAAAATCGCGAACCGCTTTCTTCCTGTTTACCTATCTTACCTTGTAGATAAGATTAACAAAATATCGAAAACGTTATTAATAACACGAATATACGCGAACAATCTTATCTACTATATATCTTCTATTAAATTCTTATTTCATATCTTTCATCGTATATAAAGTAGAATTAAGAGACATGTTAAAATATATTTATCGCGAGATAGATGAAATATCGTAAAGATCATGAAAATTCGTAACGATGAAAAAAGAAATGTAGCAAGAAGAAAAACACGTATTAAACTGATGACAACGATCGGCGATGTATGTATTAAAGGAGAAGAGAGTGGGGATAAGAGGCGGGGAAGGTTAATTTTACGCGACGCTATGGAAATCCGAGTCGATACGTCAAATCCTCTCTGCACGGGATACACGCGAACTCGTATAATACCGCGGCTACACGAGACCGTCTCTCGTTTTTGTTCCTCTTATTCTGTCTACGTCGTCCGTTGTACACTTCCATTTAACAGCTAGCAGTAGCGGTGCACTGACTCGAAAGTCTGGGAATCGAAACCGCACGGATTCCCCGACGGCGAGCCGCCGACGCGACTAGACGCGGGCCGAGAAAATAGCGAAATTTTTACCGAAGTATAAAGAGTCTGTCTAAAGCACGGTGCGCATCGTCGATGCTGGAAAAGAGACACAAGCGCGCGCACATATATAGAGAAAAAATCGAAATAAAGATATATTCACGGTATGAAACAGACAAGAAACAAGAACGACATTTTCTCGTGTTCGAGATCCGTCAAAACTTCTCCAACGATTGATTGATTTATTATCACGAACGAGAGAATTCTTATTGGTAATTGTTATCGACAATTCTTATTGGCGAATATCGTTCGTAGGCAACGATACCGTGACGACGATCGTCGTTAGTTTTTCCCTGTCGCGGCTCCCCTCGTGTGCGCGGCATGTAGCTTTTTCCCATCGAAACGAAAAATAATCGACAATGCAGCCGTCAACGTCGAAGACATACTGTCCAGCGAATAAGAGATGGATTGCGTGCTAACCTGAAAGTCTAGCGAGGAATCGAAGCATGCCAGCGGCGGAAGACCAGCAATGAGCCGCAGTTCCAGCGACCAGAATTCCACGGGCGATCGGCATTTGTGTTTTCCTCCTCTTTCCCCAATTGTCCTGCGTATGTGTGTGTGTGTGTGTGTGTGTAATCGGTCTGGACTCTTGTGTCTGCGTTCCTCTTCGCTGTATGCCAGAGAAAGAGAGGTAAGGGAACCAAATGAAAGAGAGACAAGGACGGACTGTGGCCAGGGGTGACGCGAGTCCTAGCCTAACCTAACCTCTCTTCCTCCTTTGGTGTAAAGGAACACACAATCACGCACCGGATGAAATGCAAGATCTTCTTTGGACGGCGGTAAGCACGAGACAACGGGTCCCGCACTATTTTTCAGTCCATGGCACACACTGTTTCCATGCCCGTGATTTTTCGGATCTTTGACACTCCCGATTCGCCTGGACAGCCGGTTTCGTTTACGTGTCGTACCGTGCGCGCGTGCCGTGCCGTGTCGCGCCAGTGAAAACTCTGCCAGCGCACAGACAGGAATGGTATAGACTAAGACAGACGTACGGCCGACGGGATAGATAAATTGGCCTTCAGCGAGAGAGAGGGAGAAAGAAGCAGTCTATTAAGGGGGAGGGGAGAAGCGCGTACGACGGCGTAAAGTCCGACCACGGCCTCTACGGGATGCGAGAGAAAGAGAGACGGATTCTCTCTCACTCTCTCTCTGAATACTCTCTGTACACTTCGACACGATGTTGTCACGATTCACGCACTCATTCGTTTCTCGACATTCGAGTAGCAGCCGCGTAGAACCGTACGCACGCACTTTAGGAACTTCTACAAAGGTTCGAAGAAAACCCGCTTGTAGCGACTTGAAACGGATGTGTATATACAACGAATACGCGCGTCACACAGCGATTGTACGCTTCGAAACACTGTTACTCTCTCGCAAGTCATGAAACTCTCTCTTCTCTTGAGCTATTTTATGATGGTAATAAACAACGTGAACATGCGCTATCGTAGCAATGAACGACGTGTTTGTACGATTGTCCCTTCGATACTCGTGATGTAATTCGTTCTTATTTTTCTTAAATATGTCATTTTGACCGCGGTGTTTATCGCGGTGCTCTTCGCGTTGTTCGTGGGCCCTGACGGGCCCTCGCGGTTCTATTGGCAGCGACACTGCACTGTCAGACACAGACTACGATAGAACAGCCGAGCAACGACTGACTCCTCCACTCGCGAGCCACCAGCAATGTTGCCACATCACTCCCGAGTCTCGATCGGACAAGTCTTCGGCCACCGACGGACAGGTACGACGGTCACTGCGTTCTTGGTGCTGGCGCGCGATCGACTGTTCCATTCGATTTGTTCTCTCCTCTTCTCTCTACGTTGTGATTTTCTTCTCGATAGACCGTAATTGTTCCCCTTTTCGTTTATCCTATCCAATTTCGTCTTGCTCTATACTATACGTCGATATTATATTCGCAAAACTAAATTGTTTTCACTTTGCCACGACTTGTCATTGATTCTGTTAGCTTTTTCTCGCATTCACTTTTGCATCGTTCTTTCAATTTCGATATGTGTCGCGACGACGAGGATCACGCTCGACAATCGATAGCTAATGTCGCTACTATCGACTGCGGATTCAGTCAGTCATCGAAATATACGGAACACCGAGATCCGAACGAGAACACAGCACAGAGCTAACTGGCCACATCTGCTGCCGATTTGCTAGCAGTTCTGTTAACTACAGCGCACGGCCGGCCAGTCTGCCTCTGCCAGCCAGTATGCTCCCTCGCTTTCTTACTCTTGCCTACCAGCAGCCTGCCAGCCTTCTCGAATCGGTCGAGCCTACCTCTCTCATGTATTCTCTTTGCCTCTCTACCCTGCCACACCGCTTTCCTTCTCCTTTCCTCTTACTATTCCCTCTGCTCGTCTCTCATTCACTCGCTCACTCACTTTCTCCATCCTTCTTCCTCGGGAACTCTCGTTTCCACCTACCACCTTCCTATCCCGTTCTCCGTTCAATCCTTCGCCTCTCGCTCTCCATCGAATGAATGGTTTTAGTTCGGGAGGGCGGCCGTGCCGGAAACAACCGATTGCATCCGGAAATCACCGAGCCTGTACTTCCCGCATTAGAGCGCTTCTTGAATAAAATTCTATTCTTTCCTCCTTTCTTTCCTCACCGCGTGATATCTTCACGGTTTAACTTTCTTCCAAATTCTCGTCACATCTATTTGTCCACGGAAACAGAAGTTTGTAAAATAATTCGTTCATCCATGTTAATTTGTTCCGACAAAATTGTCCACAATTCCACCGCAACTTACCATTCTCCGTACAGGGTGTAATCCGTTGTACAGGCTCGCGTTCCACGAACCTTTTCGTGTAACTTTTCGTGCGTGAAATTGTAATACGTTTTGACGCGTGCATTTCGTTTCTAATGCACGCGTTCTCGCGCGTGTTTTCTTTCGCCGCTTCCTCTCTTTTTCTCATTTCCGTATTTCTTCGTTCAATTGACGCCACTTCTCTCGACGAAGTGTCCCGTAACGGTAGTTAAATTGTGTATCAGTCGCTCATATGAATGCATTTGCATTATTGTACCATGCAAATATTCTTTCCTATTAATACAAAGTCACTTCTCACGCACATGTTTTAGCTCGCATTGCCCTAATTTTCCTTCAATTATAGACTGTAATTTGAATTTTAGACTTAATAGACTATAATTTGAATTTTATATGCTGATATAAAAAATAATTTTCATGGGCAATAATTACATATATTTCAAAATAATTACGGTGCGTTTATACATATGAATATTTCGTGGTTATATAGCACGTTTGCAGAAAAATCATGAAGGGATTACATGTTCCATTTTCCATGAAACTGGAGCAGTATTTTAGGCCGAAAATCGGCGCCGATTAAAAGAACTGCAGCGTCTGGTGAACTAAATTATGCAAGAAAAATATACCGAAACTCTTCGGTAGGATACGTCAGTGAAATGCCTGTACTGCCATCCTGCACGTATTTTTTAAACATTTCTTTAAGATCCGCTCACTCACCATGGAATGTTGAAAGCGGGCATAATTTGTAGGTACAGTTATGACGAGTCAAATTAAACATCTCGTTTCAAGTTCTTTATTGTTTATTCATTTTTGCAAAGGATAAGTTTAACCGCACTTTTAACAACAACAAATTAAACTTAAGTCAGAAAGAATAACTTAAAAATAACTGACAATGATCATCGTGAAACACACGTTTGACGATAAACCGAAGCATTTATTTACGAATTGAACGATGATATCGCTTTCTGTTTTACCGGCCCTTCCCGTAGAATTCCTTCCTTGGTTGCATTAATTTTAATTCATGTAACGATAAAAATCTTGTATTGCATTATGCAAGCCAGTGCATGACGTAACGCAATACGCCGATTCATAAAGTCCAATGAAACACACGGAATGGTAATCGGAATTGTCTTTTAATGTACGCATCCTGTGCACACGTAACGACATCTTACAGCGAAATGCGACACTTGTGGCAAGAAAGTTCATTCAGTGGACGCAATGTGGCGCTTTCTTCCATTCGATTATTTCTATCTTTTTGTCATGGTAATAAATAAATTTTACATCTTTTCAGAGAAAAATAATACTTTCTTTATCAAAAAATATTCTCACTATAATTTCAAATATCTTTGAACTATTGACTTCTAACGTGAAGTAAAGAAGAAAGCCAGTCTCAAGACTTTCTTTTTCTTATTTTAAACTCATCAATGCCAAGGTAATTTTTTGCCAATTTTTTAAAATAGAAACTTAACAGACAAATCGATCGTAAATTTTATTTCGAATTTTTTCAAACGTACTTTCACAACGATATCAAGTCTAAACTTGTCACGCAGCTTCTGAAGAAAGAGAGAAACAGTGAGAAACAATAGGGGCAGGTTCCTCGAGATTGCGTTTGCATAAAGGACATCTGAAATATATTTAAAAATAGTGCGAGAACTATTGAAGCATTTCGCCTCAGCTGGCCTCGGGAACATCTGCGGAGCAATCTCGATCCTTGCGTCATTATTCCTTTGTAACCGCGCACCATCGATTCACAGGTTTCCTCAACCATGGAAATTAATCAACCTTAGACCATGATCAGAACTGATAATGGGAAAACGTGACGTTCATCGTGGCTGAGACTCGTCGATCGAGAAACACGATTCTATCATCTGCTTCGTTTTCTTTCTTCTTCTTTTTTTTTTTTTTTTTTTTCCTTTTTTCACTTGATCTGAGATTCAATCGAAGAATTGGATTCGATGGAATGATTTCGATGGACGCGGTTAAAGGGAATTTTATCGTCGAGCGGTCATGAAAATAACGATCGAATTTCGCGAATTCACCTGCGGAGGAATGGGTCACATCGCGATACAATCAATTATCGATTAGAAAACTAGAAGTTACTTTTCAACCAACGATTCCTGATTATAGGCTTCCTCTGTTAACTGTTACCGAACAAATGCATTACGTCCAAGGCGAATCAATAATGTGCGTATCGATCATTTATTCTTTTGCGATTCACATGCAAAAGAAATCACAAGTATAAATATGCAACTTGGTAACTCATAAAAATATAATTAAATGTAAAATATTATAAGATATAATTCACCACCAAAATCAAAACTTTGTTTTGTGATTAAGATAAATAAAAATATATTTACATTATCGTTAAAAAACTGCTTTGAATATATTTCTTAAATTTAACACGTGCAATGAAATTTTCTCTTAATAAATCTTGATAGTTTCATATTTAACAAACATTCTCGAACAATTTTTATGCACTGTAAACTTTTCTTCAATTTAACTAGGAATCAAAATTCAAATTCAATTTCATTAAGTATAAATCGTGTTCTCTTTCAGCATCCTCCAAACATTCTCCAACGATCCAACCATTTATTCGCAAAATCTATTCGCAAGTTGCAACCATCGACTCAGGTTGGTAATCCTTGGCAGACGTCAAGTTGAGCGATAAATCGATGGCCAAGATGGAAGGGACCCGTGTCAAGATGTGACATCGTGCCTCAACGTAATCAAAATACAGCGGGGAACAAGGACTATAGTTTGATGGACGAGGGTGTAATATTCATAAGGGAGCGTGGCGGGCGCAGGCGTGGTTGTCGTTGTAGACAGTGTCCTCAGGCTTGTCTACCTGTTTCCGCGGAAGGCGACCGTTGTTCGTCCATCCGGTACCGACTCCATTCTCCTGAGCCATGTCCACGACTCTAGTTGCAGTGTGTGCATTGCTGCTTGCGTTTCTTGGTGTTTCCATTTGTCAAATACCTATGAACATGTGTAAGTCTATATGATGAATTTTGATTTAATATAATTTTTTTTTATTTTATTTTAAAATGATATTAAATGTTCGATGAACGATGTGTGATTTTTTTGTAAAATTTTTCAACAAGGTATTATTCTTGAATTTTGTACGAAATTATGTTATGCTTACTTTTGATTTTGTTCTCTTTGTCACGCTTGTAGTTTTCTGCTTTTTGGGATGCATATAATTCTTTAATTTTATTATATAAATTCTTGATTTTGCTTTTTGCTTTTTTAAAATAGATAATAGATTGAAAACTTCTTTAGATAATTTCTTGTCTATTGTTCGTCGCAGAATTTATTATTTTTCGTATCATTTGTCACAGAATGATGCTTGATTTTTTTAAATAGATAACAGATGATTTGAAATTGCTTTAGAAGACTTATTACTTTTCTTTGTCATTTCTTCGTACAATATTGCACGGTAAAGATGATATGAAATTAAATACACGAGTTAAACATTGATTGGATGGCATGAAACTTTGATTACTTCATCGATACATCGATATGGAAAGGTTGCTGTACTATTGTTGAATTATTCACGCGACGAACCTGTCTGACTGAAACCTTCCGCATCTCCTGCGCCGACTCGGTCAATCTCTGATCCTTGACATAGAAAAAAAGATTTACAAGAGTAATTAATAACGATGGAGGAAAAGATAAAAGAGAAAGATCGGTTTCGGATAGCACATATCATATGTTTTTTACAAAAAAAAATATATATATATATATTGTATTGTATTATCTTTTTTAAATCAAAAATAATAATTTGTAATGTGTAGATAATTATTGGTCGATTAGATCTGATCTCTCGTGACGAAACCACATGAAACAATTTAAGAAATAACCATTAATCAGAAATATAAATGGATCGCGTGTTTGATGAAATTGCATATTCTTTTAATATGCCAATATGTGCACTGATGTATGATTAGAATATTTTCTTATGAATTATTTTACTTGAAAAATTATACGTGTATCAATAATTTTTTCCTTTTCCATTAATTTATATCGCATTAATATTTTCTTTTATTCTTGTTTTACGAAGCATTTTAATTAAAAAATTATATATGTAAATAATTTTTTTTTCTTATTACATCACATTTCTAATTTACATCACATTTTTATTTTTTACAGTGATAGTGATAGAAGAACCGGATAAATCGATTTTAAACGTTTTGAACGAAGCCCTACCACAAGCAGAAAAGAATTATGGAAACGATATCATCTCTGTTCACATTTCTACAATCGAAGTTGAACGTTCGAATATAGACGCTAGCTTTAAGAAAGGTTAAGAAGTTAAAAATATTCTTTAAAAACAGCTATCCGAAGTTTTCTATCGATTTTTTTGTAAATCCCATTTTTTAATTTGTTGCTTATCCAAAGCGCGATCATTAGAATTTTTCTAAAATTTAATCCTTTAACATTTTAAAATTATATTAAAATTAATATTGAATAATTTTTAATTACAATATTAATTCTTGAGATCTCTTTGCAAATCTCTTATATATGAAGATTCCAACGACTAGGGTTTTCTCTTGAATTTAGCATCTAGAAATACCCAAAATATTTCAAACTACAAAATATTGAACAAATTCTTCAATATAATTAATTTCCAATTGTCTCATTAGCAATATTAACTGCACAATATTTTGCCATGATCGCGATCCGTTCTTATTCTTGTTTTGTTAAAATCAACTTGCAGTATGTGCTGCCTTATTTAAGGGAATCAGTATCGTACTCGACATGACCTGGACCGGGTGGGATAATCTTCGGATCATAGCCGACGAGAATGGAATAATATACAAACGGGGTGACAGCAATATGAACCCGTACATCCAAGCGATCGATGATCTTTTGATGTTGAAAAACGCCACTGATGTTGCTCTGATCTTCGAAGATGAAAGAGGTACTTTGGTAACGATCTTCGAACCAACTTTTCCCAAATTTTGTCTGAAAATGTCGAAAACTTCTTTTAACAGAGTTGAATCAGAGTCTCTACTATTTGATCGGAAATTCTATCTTAAGATTAATCGTGATCGACGAATTCACCGAGAAAACGGTGTCGAAGATCAAGAGTATGAGGCCATCACCATCTTATTACGCTATCTATGCTAGTACAGCAAAGATGGAGGATTTCTTCAAAACGGTAGAGAGAATTTTAAACATGTTTGAGAGAAAAGTAATGTAGTGTTACATGTAAAAATTTTGTTTCCAATATTATTTTTTTAACTTAAAAATTGTTTAGGCCGTGCAAGGAGGATTGGTCAAGAGAAATGGAATATGGAAATTGATTTTCACCGATAATAATTATAAGGATTTTAAATATATCAATGGAGACTTACAGTTGAACGTTTCCATCACGGTTCTGTGGATGAAGATGGATGTTTGTTGCAAATTAATTGGTGATTCGCTCTGCAATTGTCCTTCAGATGTCAAAGTACTTGAGACTTTTCTATTTTGCATAGTCTGTTTGATATGATAAATAGAATAATTTTGTTTAATCTTGCGATGGTTCTGTAGATATTTTCCAATTATTTTAAACGATTAGTAGGCCTCATCGTGAGTCTGATGAGCGAACTTCAGGCATCAGGTATTAGTGTGGAGCCAAAAAGTGGCAAATGCTTATCGAACACAGTGAATCAAACTTCAAACGTCACGATTGAGGCGTTTAACAAGAATATAGTTGCTGTAAGTCACGTTTAAATTGTCCAAAATAAAAATCATTGAAAATTGAAGGAAAAATTCTGCCACAGAAATTAGCAGGCAACGATACATTTGAGTATTGGTCAGAGAAAGGAATGATCACGTATAAAGCTGAAATAGAATTGGAAATTCTTGAGAATGGATTATTGGAACCATTAGCCACTTGGACGAGAAATGGAAAGATAAAAGAAGCAGAGAATAAAAAGATATTTCCTGCCAAAAGATTCTTTCGAATTGGAACTGCTCCTGTAATTAATAAACAAATTTCATTTAATTTCATTATGAATTTGTAATATTAATTAATACAAATATTAAAATTATATTAGTCAGTACCTTGGATAATACCTAAAATCGATCCAGCGACTGGAAAAGTTATGAAAAATGAGAATGGAAATGATATGTGGGATGGATATTGCATAGATTTTATCAAGAAATTATCGGAAGAGATGCAATTTGATTATGATCTTATCATACCTGAAGATCGACAATTTGGCAAGAAATTACCTAATGGACAATGGAATGGCTTGATTGGTGATCTAGCTAAAGGAGTAAGATTTGTATACTGAATTTCATGGCATCTGCATCCAATCATGCAAACCTTCTTGTTTCTATAAAACATTATTTTCATAAGTTTTCTATTTATATATTCTATTTATATATTTATTTATATATTTATATATTCTATTTATATATAATTAATATTCTTCTTTTTTATTTATCACATTTTACCTTTACTTTTTTTTTTTCATCTTATTAAAGAAATATAAAAATTTTCTTAATACCCTATATATTGAACTTGATGGCGCCTATGAGTCTGCAACCGTGCATACCTCTTAGTGTAAAACATCATCTTCTTCAATTTCAATTTTTCCTTTAAATTAATATTCTTCTTTTATGAATTTATTTCTGTTCTTTCTTTTATTTTTTTATCACGTTTTACTTCTTTTTTATAATTATTTTTTTTAGGAGACAGATATCATAGTTGCTGCATTGACAATGACTTCAGAACGTGAGGAAGTGATCGATTTCGTCGCCCCTTACTTCGAACAATCCGGCTTATTAATTGGTAAATAATATAACTATTATTTTTAATTTAAATGTTAACAAATTTTTACATTATACGATTTTTTCTTTTTTTTAATTTTTTGTTATAAGTAATGAGGAAACCTGTCCGCAAACCATCCCTTTTCAAATTTATGACAGTACTCAAAGTCGAAGTGTGGTTAAGCATCGTAGGAGCTTTAACATTAACTGGCATCATGATTTGGATACTTGACAAATATTCTCCTTACAGCGCCAGGAATAATAAACAATTGTATCCGTATCCTTGTCGGTAATAACTTTAAAATTTCTAAAAATTTCTTAATTATAAAAATTATTAATTATCGAAGTCTCATTAGTGGAAATTTAAATTAATTATTATTATTATTATAGTAATGTCGTCGCGTCAATATCTTTGGTCATTTGCTGGAATTAGATCAAGATTACTATAAATCACCCTTAATGACCACTACACATTTTATCGTTAATGATTGTCATAAAGACAAAGCAATTACTTAATCGATAATGATTGTCGTATAACCTAATTATATTCTGTGTTTAGAGAATTCACGTTGAAGGAGAGTTTCTGGTTCGCCTTGACGTCTTTTACACCCCAAGGTGGCGGCGAAGCACCCAAAGCGTTATCAAGCAGGATACTAGTTGCTGCTTATTGGTTATTCGTTGTTTTAATGTTGGCTACATTCACTGCTAATTTAGCTGCTTTCCTTACTGTGGAAAGAATGCAGGTTTTCAAAATTATTCTCATTAAAATACATCCAAAAGCCTTAAGAAATAATTATTTGAATAATCATTTATTTTATTGCGATAATTTTATAGAAAAATTTATCCAATTTTTATTTCTAGTAAAAAGTGTGACTTTTAATTGAGAATATACATACCTTTTGATCTTCAAAATGAGAGATAATATTGCAATATATTGTGTATTGTTTTAGTCTCCTGTGCAATCTTTGGAACAATTAGCCAGACAATCTAGAATCAATTATACTGTAGTGGTTAATTCTAGTCAGCATCAGTATTTTATAAATATGAAGAATGCAGAGGATAAATTGTACACGTAAGTTCACTGAAAAAGAAAGAACTTTAATAGCAGATTAAAAAAAGAGTAAAATTATTGACAAATTTTAAAATAAAAACATTAATATATAACCAAATAATAAAAGTAAAAAATATTCCTTTCCTTCCTAAATCCAATAATTCTTCTCAATTTCATATTTCAATTAGCGTATGGAAAGAAATTACATTAAACAATACAAGTGACGAGGTAGAGTATCGAGTCTGGGATTATCCTATCAAGGAACAATACGGCCACATATTGCAAGCGATCACACAAGTCGGTCCAGTTGCGAATTCAATGGAGGGTTTTCGAAAGGTACAAAACGACGACAATTGAATCAAGTATGGAATAAATCGATGTCTGAAACTATTGCTTTTTGCATCGTTTCAGGTGATAGAAAGCGAAAATGCAGAATTCGCTTTCATCCACGATTCGTCGGAGATACGGTATGAGGTAACGAAGAATTGCAATTTGACAGAGGTTGGAGAAGTGTTTGCGGAACAGCCTTATGCAATTGCTGTTCAGCAAGGAAGCCATTTGCAGGAAGAGATAAGCAGAAAGTTTGTTTTTATATTAAGATATTTAAAGGGATGATTGTATTGTATTTTACTTATATTTGATTCGTTGCAGGATTTTGGATTTGCAAAAAGATAGATACTTTGAAATGTTGGCTTCTAAATATTGGAACCAAACGCAGAAGGCGCAATGTCTGAATTCTGATGATAATGAAGGAATTACTTTGGAAAGTTTGGGTGAGTCGTTCACTAATCTCTGAATGAATCCTACAATTTCAAAATTGAAAGTTTATGGTTCACTTTAGAAAAAAAACGAAAAGGATAATAATATTCGAGATTGAATTAAATTTTAAACCAAATAAAAATGGAAAGAAACAAACTTTCAGGTGGAGTGTTTATCGCAACCCTCTTCGGGCTCGCCCTGGCGATGATCACCTTAGCAGGAGAGGTATTCTATTACCGAAAACGGAATACGGAAACGGAAAAATCGACGAAAGACAAAAGAAAAGTCAAGAACTTCAACAACAAGATAATACAAAATTTGTCGAAAATGAGTTTGCAAATGAAACCAGCGCCTATCAATCCTTTCTTCGAAAAGACAAACAATCCTCCTCGCGTGTCTCACATTTCCGTTTACCCTCGCAACCTCCCTTTCAAAGAATGAGAATCTTCAAAGAAAGAAAATTTAATTGAACAGAGGAATAAAAAAATGTTATCTCGTACAATTGAATCGAATCGTTATATATATGAGAAGAGGAATTTTAATTTAATGATAGTTTTAATAAAAACCAATGCAACGTAACGAAATTGAAAATAAAGTTTCTAGTTGTTCTATCTGTTTACAAGAGTCAGTAATGTTTTTCGCTATTTCATAATGTTGCGATTCTTCACGCTTCTTGCGAATTTCAGAAACATCGAATATTATCGAATCGATCGAATATTAGAGTATTTATAACATTTATAATAATTTGAAGAGTAAAACTCTCGATTTTTGGATTTGTCTTACGCAAGATATTTTCTTTTATATTATTCATTCCATTTTTATCATACTCTAATCTTCTAATAAAAATTGAAAAATATTGTTTACATCGCGATGAAATTTTTTTATCTCTAAATTTTCTTTCAGATATATCTAAAAGATTTCCCTCTTCCTGGAAAAAAATATATCGTACAAAGAAGTTTTTCTTCAATGAAAATTGGATCGGATTATAATATTCGTATTCGTAGATCTGATTGTTCGTCGCGCAACTTTTTCATCGATCGCGGTAACGGAATTGCATAAATGAAAGTGAACAGTTAGCGATCGGTCAGCTGTGTCCTTTCAATCTTAAATCTCGATTTTAATCCGGGAGAGCAAACATTTGAAATGAACTGAATAATCCAGCACAGGAATAATCAACAAAAGTGATAAACAGAATAAAGAATCTCTCTCCATCTAATTTTTTCATCCTTTTTTGCCTTTCATTAAAAGTACGAAATAAAATAATATTAAAATAATATTTCCACTTTCTTCCTTAATATTTATCTGCGTTCTACGATTGAACTTTTTTTTCTCCCTTAACGAGAGAGAAATGATCGACCAAACGGCCACGGACGAGCAAACAATATCCATCGTTCTTTTACGGTCGCTGATTCGAATATTTCTGATTGATTACTGTGATCACTGACTCCTGAGATACTCGCTTGCGTGTCGCGAAATTGAAAGGGTGGGGCAGCGATCTTTTTGAATCACCAAGTCGATATAAAGGCTTTGCTCGTGGAGGCGAGATCATTTCATGGGAAAGTGATGTGGCTCGACGAACCGGAACCGGAAACGGAATAAGTGTTCACTGATCGCCGATATCGCGCATCATGATCTCCTACAACCTTCGTTCTCTTCCCTTTGATGGATTTTTTTTGGTAACATTGCCTTCCATTGCGTTTCCATTGATATTAGAAGATTCTTCTGACCTAAAAATTTTTCATATTTCAGAAATTATTTTTGAAACAAATTATAAATTATTGATTATCATTAATATTTATATTGGATTCATTTCAAGAGAGTTCAAAATTTGTAAAACTTCATGATTCTCTTCTCATTTTAATAAATTTTGTTTTGTAATTAATATTTTAGATTAAAATTATTATTTAATTACCATTATTGGAGTTTAAAGTTCCAAATTATTTAATATTTTTCCTAGTAAAGTATAAATTTCTTTGACATAAATATGTTTAAGTTTGGCCATCTGTTGGACATCAGCAAACGCCAAAATCTACGACAATAGTTTCAAATCAGAAATTATTTTTGAAACAAGGAAATTATAAATTATTGATTATAATTAATATTTATATTGGATTCATTTCAAGAGAATTCAAAACTTCATGATTTTCTTTTAATAAATTTATTTTTGTAATTAATATTTTAGATTAAAATTGTTATTTAATTACCATCGTTGGAGTACCAATTTTAAAGTTCCAAATTATTTAATATTTTTCCTAGTTAAAGTATAAATTTCTCTGATATAGATATGCTTAAGTTTAGCCATCTGTTGGACATCAGCAAACGCCAAGATCTACAACAATAGCTTCAAATCAGAAATTATTTTTGAAACAAGGAAATTATAAATTATTGACTATAATTAATATTTATATTGGATTCATTTCAAGAGAGTTCAAAATTTGTAAAACTTCATGATTCTCTTCTCATTTTAATAAATTTTGTTTGGTAATTAATATTTTAGATTAAAATTATTATTTAATTACCATCATTGGAGTTTAAAGTTCCAAATTATTTAATATTTTTCCTAGTTAAAGTATGAATTTCTCTGACATAGATATGCTTAAGTTTGGCCATCTGTTGGACATCTGCAAACGCCAAGATCTACGACAATAGCTTCAAATCCTTAACCATCGACGATCATTCATGGATTCGTAGAAGCCGCGAAGCTCCTTATGACGTTGCCTCTTCAGAACATTCTCCATCTTACGCCAGCTTCTTAGAATCACGAAGGAACCATCGAGCAGCATTCGACTCCTCAGATTCCGTCAAACCCAAAGACTGGTTCTTGTTTTCGGCCAGCAAGAAGGTTCCAACTGAAAACAAAAATTTCAAAAAAGTAGTATCACCATTCTACACCATCACTGACAAAGATTCCCAAAAATACAAGGACATGGTGATGAAATCTGGCGTTCCATATTGCCAAGAGATCAAAACCAGGCGTGTCAATAAGGACAGCAATGCTAAAGACAGCACGATCTGCTACAAATGCAAAAATCCTAAAAATGGAGCCACCTACGAGCAATGCTCTTACGCTTCACAACCTTCCACTGATTCTAGCAACATTGAACAAAGTTCGGCACCTTCAGGGTTCAGAAACAGGAGATCCAACTCTGACGAGGCGTTCTCCGGTTTCAAAGATTACAGAAGAGATGACAATCCATACAGATTCAACGACAAGATATTTTCAGAGGCCACAGACGATGTTCCAGCAGAGTATAAGAACAAAAATGAAAAATGTGAAAAGGTAATCAAGGATTCCATGATGTGCATGGTATGCAAAGATATGAAGAGTAATGCTAAATACGAGCAATGCACCTATATTAGGCAACCGGCAGAGAAGAAATATTCCTACACCAAATCTGGCTCTCTTAAAAATCCTAAAGAAGCTGAGAAAGACGATAAAGAAAGTGGAAAAAGATCTAATAGAAAGTATTTTGAGACTAAACCAGTTAAGGAAGAATATTCCAGTTCTGAGGATAAAGAAGAAGCAGAAAAAGAATCTCGAGAGGAATACAAAGACTCGACCAGCAATTGCAAGAAGATTCAAAAAGATTCGAAGACTTGCACGGTCTGTAAAGATCCCAAAACAGGTGGAAATTATGAGAGATGCTCGTATGCCTATGAACCAAATGATAAAGTTTATAAATTTAGCAGAACCAAGAGTTTTGGATATCCTACAAGTTCTTCCAAAGATGATGATTCTAGTGAGTCCAATCAGGAGGAAGAGAAGAGATCTAAAAGCGAACTTGAGGAATACAAGAGAGATTATTCCATTCCTGAAAGCTACTATGACAAGAGTCACTCCTCTCCATTAACTTCTTACTTCAAGGATGACGAACCTAGATCCAGCTATCGTCAAGCTGCTTCCCAAAACTCTAAGTTAATCTCTGACGACGATGATTATTTATCTGGTTATGAGAAATCTAAGTCAGAATCTGAGAAAGTTGCCAAAAGTATCGAACCGAGCCATTGCAAAGAAGTTCAAAAAGATTCCATGACTTGCAAGATCTGCAAAGATCCTAAGACCGGAAGCAATTCTGAGCAATGTTCGTATAAATATCAACCAAGCGATAAAAGCTACTCTTATTCGAAATCTAGATCAATTGGCAGCCCAACAGAATCAAATGACAAATCTTACGATGAATCTGAGAAGAAAGAGACTCAAAAGTTGCCCTACGAAAAGGAAGGTTATGATTACTCTTCTGATAAAAGTTCCTACATTACCGATCAAGCCACCAAAAGAGAATTTCCAACTTCTGATGAATCCAAATCTGAAGTAATGGAAAGATCATCAAATTCTGCTCCAAAAAAAAGCGATGTAGGTTTCTACGATGCATTTAAGAAGAAAGAGGAGATCCAGAAGGTTCTTCAGGAATTTCAAAAGGAAGATCGTTCCAATTGTAAGAAATTAATGAGAGATAAAATGACTTGCTATCAATGTGTCGACGATAAAGGATTCAAAAAAGAGGAATGTGCTTTTGTGACTTCAGAAGAACCAGCTGAGGATAAAATTAATTATCGAGAAGCGAAAGATTATCATGAGGAACCGACCAAAAAGATTCCTAGGTCGGTTATTGAAAATCTGGATGATGTACCTATTGAACCAGAAGCTGCTGCCAGTGAGAAGGTCTATGTGCAACGAGAATTACCACCTAACAAGAGTTCTGGAAAGACTGAGGCATCCAAGGAGACTGAACCATATGAATACGTAGAGGAAACTAAACCTGTGTTCGATAAGATTCTTGGATTCACACTTCCAGCGTACATGCTGAGTACTTCTGAGCACGAAGAGGAGTTTGATAAGATTATGTCAGGCAGAAAAATTTGAAAATAATATTTTATTTTTATTTTTGTATATCTTTTTGGTAGATTTGACGATGGTTGATCGCTTGTAGATAAAATAGAATCTAATTAATTCTAATAATTAGTTAGAATTAGAGTTTTTATTTGGAATTTCAAAGTTGAAAGCTGAAGATAATTATTAGATATTGTAATTGATAAAGAAAATAATTATATATATATATGTTTTAAATTATAAATTTAAATTTAAATTTAGTTTATAAGAGATGTAATAATAATACTGAATTGTTGTATGGTTTGTAATTAAAAATTCGTTATAATTAAGATATGATGAAATTGATTTCTATCTATTTATGTGGAATTGCATTATAGTTATGCTCGATCGAACACGAAATTAGAAACTTGGTGTAACAAGTTTTTATGAGATATCTTTTTCCATATTTTCTATATGTATAGCAGAAAAAAGAATGGTGAATTTCTTGTCGATGTTTTGCGAGAAGAAAGTGAAGATACGAGAGTCTGTCGATGTTTTATTTCGTCGTGGATGGATGATTATGGATAAAGAAACATCGATGAAATGTAATAGTGAATCAGGAAGCATAGTTTTTTTTCATCATTGGTTTATTCGTTAGGTGAGAAATTTCCCGCCGTTTTAACTGTTTCTATTATTTCTTTCAAGTAAATGGTTGGATAGCTACCCATCTAGAAAATCAATATTTCTTTTCCTATAATTTTATTGTTCAACCTTAAAACCACATAAATAGAATAGCTAAAATCATAGAAAATATTTAATGGTTCGAGTATATATCTTTTAATTAAATTATTAAATAATTTTCAATATCGAAAATTTAAAGATTTTATTTAAAAGAAAAAAGAGTTAGATGAAATATTTAATTGAAAAAAAAAAAAAAGAAAAGAACTCAAATCATCCAAATTATTTCCACTCGAAACAATTCAACTGAAAGAAATCCTATTAAAAAATTTAATATTCCAATTTTTTTCAATTTCAACTTACAGTCAAACCACTATTAAATATTTAAAAATTATTTTTCAAACACAATTATTTTCTCTATCCTCCAAATGATTTTTTCCATCAATTCTATACAAATCTCTACTAAATCTCTTCTCCATACTTCAAACATACCTTCTACCAATTCTTTCTTAAAAAACTTTCTTTCTATTCCATTTCAATACAAAAATTGCAAAGTCTAACAACAATAAAATCCTTGGATCCTCTAATCAAAATCAAAAACCATCCCTTTTCAACATCAATCACTCTCTCCATCCTTCAAATAACCTCTTACGCCAAATCTCAATTCATCCGCTCGCGTCACGACCTCTGGCGTCTCGCGCGGGCAAAGAGGAACGGCGACGAAATCCGGATCGCGGTCCACGATCCATGGATTTCGAGGCGGCCGCAGTAGCGGCGGACGCGCGCTAGTGTCGGCATCGGTGCTGCTCGTCCCTTTCCATATCCGTCATCTACCACCTCCTCGTTACGTTTCACGGGCCCTCGCGGTGGAACAGGCCAGCCTAGAAGAGAAGAACCGGTTCCTGTCGGCTGGTGGAAAGCGGCACGAGGCGGCCGCGAGCTTTAACCCGGCGCACACCGGAATCTCTCCTATCGTCTGCGGTGGATACGCTACCCTGAGCATGAGCACCTCGACTTTCGTGGGGTAAGCGTGCATTTTCCATTTATTGTTATCTGGAAACGAGGAGAGATTGTTAGTTGAGTTGTTGAGGATGAAGTGAAAGAAAAGTTGATTTTAGATAAGGAAATTTGACTTTTGAAGTAAGGAGATTTTTGGCAATTTTATTGGTAGATTCTTGGTTGGGTTGTTGCTGAAAAAATTGAAAGACAGAATTCAATGGAATTGATAAAATATTATTCAAATTGTATTCATATTATATTTAATTATTTAGTTTACTTACTTTCTGAAGGATTTTATATGCAACATAATGAACAATAATTTTTAATCCATTGTCCAAGAATCTTTGATTATTTGTTGTCAGGAAGATTTGAAGCTTTTTGATCAGAATGATCTGTAACAATAATAATCTTTCAGCTAAGATTCTCTTACAAAGTTACTGCAATTCAATATTGCACAGTGAATTAAGAAAATTTAGTTTTAGAAATAGATAATCTCAAAGTGACGAACAAGAAATATTATGTATACGTTAATTGAAACAAGTGATTCTAATGTCTAAATACATATTCTATTTGCCATTGAAGTCACAGAAAAAGTTAACTTAGTCAACAATACTATTCACATAATTAGAAATACTAGTTGCAAAATTTAACATTTTAAGTTAAAAACAAGTCACAAATTACAATAAATTTTCTAGTATAGTATTAAAAAAATAAATGTAGTTTCACTATAAATTTTTATAAATAAAATCTAACATCTTATTAAAAAATTACAATTAAAATTAATAAAAGAATAAATTCTCTTTTATAAATAAATTTTATCAATCATAAATTATTTGATTATTATTATAATTCATATTATACTTTAGATTTTTATATATATATTCAATTTTTGTATAAATATCCACCAACTTCACTCAACTAATTATTCCACTCGACATAAAAATATGAAATGCTTGTAACTTGTCATTTCATATAAGTTACAAAATTATTTTGCAAGAGGGTCCAGAAATGGAAAGATAGTCGAAACTGGTTTCTAGTTCGGCTCGACAGGACTCGACCAGTGAGGAGGTCCTGTTTGCTCCTTTTGCTACTTTCTGATTCAACTTCTTCTTCTCCTTTTTCTTCTTGTTTTTAAGATTGTTTAAGGGTTATCCTTGGGATACTGAATATACTGAAGAGCTTTGTTCCTATTTGTGTTAAATCGTATTTAATGAAAATGATTTAAAAATTTTCAAACAACAACCATCTTGCAAGTATTATTCTTTAATGTTTGTGAAGATTCTTTGATTAAAGAATGGCTGAGATTTCCGTGATCTGCGCAGTTGATTTTCCTTGGTTTCAAGTTGTACAGAAATAGCAGCAGCAATTTTGGAGCGCGTTAGGGGATTGGGAAAGGTCGGGATCCCGGTTCCATAGGGTCCATATAATATGGTGCGATTAAGAAATTCACGTAACCGGTTACGAGACTTTGTATTTTGCATTTCCAATTATATATTCGCACTTCAAATTATATATTTGTTATTTACGTTGCGTTAGAATGTACTTAATATATTGAAAAATGAATTTGTTTAAGCTGGAAAAGTGTAATCATTATTTTTAATTTTTATAAAGATATGAAAAGATAAAAGATAAATAGATACTTAAATATACCTTGATCTTAAAGAGAAATGAGACACTTTTATCAAAATATTGAACTTTTGGTAAAATTTTAATTTCTTCCTTCTTCTGGTATATATGGTAAATTTTTAAATATTGTATAAATTTTTTTCAAAGTTGTTAATAAGATATCAATATCTTATTTATAAGGATTGAATTCTTTGATCATCTTTCATAGAATTTTCTGAAACTTCTTAGCTTCACATTCACGCGTTTATTTAAAGCCACATAAAATTGCATAAATAGAGAATCAGTAAACAAAGTTGACTGCCAAGTGTGATTATTAGAAATAATAAATCTGGACCAAGTTTCGTCCATTTCATCGAAAATTTCTAAATAAATGTTATTAATCATACTTTTTTATTTTCTAATATATTACGATAAAATCGAGAATGATAGAGAAAAAAACCTCATTACTTGATGATGGCAATCCCAAGACTTTGCGATGATTCCAAGAAATAGCTTCTCGACCTATATTTCTTCTTTGAACAGGAAAACACCGAAGAGCATTCATCGAAAGATTCTTCGTTCGATGAATTGTAATGGTATATCGATTTTGATTAATCGCTTCCTTCCTATCGATTACTCTCGATCGATTCAATATTACTAACTAAATTACTAAATATCAGTACTTGTACATAATTGTTCTTTATATTTCTCTATATATTATTTATAAAGATCATCAACGTTGAATAAATAAATAAAATTTTGTATATATATAAATAACAAGTTAAAATTTTAGAAATTTTATCAGATTATATAAGGAAGAGAGAAATTTTGATCTATTTATAATACATAAATGAAACTGATCGTGTATCCATTTTGTGCACAACAATTTCCAACTTGGCAACCAACACTTAACCAATTCAATATGTTATAAATAATCGAGAAATTACGCGAAACCATCTTAGATTTGAAATCTTATCTCTAACTAAGAATTAACAACTTAATAAATCATATAGATTTTATACAAATAAGATAAGAATAAAGTAAGAAAATATTTTAGAAAGTAACTAACGTACCTAAAATCGATGCATCGAAGGGAAGTTCGTATGTTTATAGTTGCCACCCACGATGAGATTCTATATCTATGCGGATGAGTAATCTCACTGAACAGCTCGATGAAATAATCGATGCATCGAGATCGTTCGATTACCTCTTGTTCTTCATTTGCATTCCTTTTTCAAATTAAAATTAAAATCATTTTTTATTATTCTTTATTTTTATTTAGTGTAGGTTTACATTCATTCCTCTCATTAATATAAAGATCTCTTGTTTTTCATTTACATTTTCTCTTTTTCAAAATTAAAATTTCCACAAGATTATTTAATTTTTACTATTTTTAATTTACTATATAATTTATTATAAATTTCCATTTTCTTATTATTTAATATAGTCTTTTTTTTATTTATATAATTTTCATTAATATACGTTTACATTTTAATTTCTTCAAAATTAATGTTTTCATTTTTAATTTTCTAGAATAACTAGAATAGATGATTTACGTCAATTTCTCTTCTATTATTTTTCATTTTCATTAATACAAATTCATTAATACAAATTTACGTCACAGACGGGGTAATATATAGAAAGTAGCTTAAGGTGACGACAATTTTTGTATAAAAATATAAAATTTCTGGTTGGCCACGTTCCTTTATACTCGCACGCCTACGCTCTTGGACGTCTCGTTGATTGGAACCGCTCGTTGATTCTTGTTGCTAATGCGAAAAAAATATTGCATTGGACGTTAGACATTTTCGTTCACGCCAAAAATTTCATTCGTTCATTAGAATGAATCATTTCTATGTTACGTTAGATACAAAACCAATTGAATAATAAGAAAAATTCTATTCTAAATTATTAATTCAAAATCCCTAAATCTAATTCATTATTCAACATTCTTTAAAAAATTCTTCTTCAAGATTAAATTCACTTAATAACGAATCTCATAACTACATCCTTTTCAAATTCAAAATTTCAACATTTTAGATTCTATCCTAATATCTTCAATAAAAATTTAACATACATCAACATCATCATAAATATTCTGTCAATCAACTTTCCAAATTCTCCATAAATTCTTCTTCAAGGCCAAATTCACTCAACAGGGTCGATGGATCAAATCTTACAACTATATTCTCCTCAAAGGCGATGACACGTTCGATGGCCTCCACAGAGTGGATGGTCGAACGTTGGATGGAAATATAACGTTGGGTTTCTAGGTCCACGCCTACGAATCATCCAATTTTGAACGTCTCGGAACCTTGCTCGAGCTCATCATCCGATTCCATTCTCGTCTGATCGGATACGTGACTAGGCGCGGCGCATTCTCTCCGCAACATATACATATGTATATCCACGTAACGTCTCGTCATCAGGGAAATTTGCAGGTGTGAACGACCCTTCGATCGAGAGGGTACGGGAAAATTGTTCATTGCCACGTGTCGTTGCGGGCTGGCCGCGTGATGTATTTTTAAACGGTTCGTTGTATCGTTTAACCATTGCGTTTTCGATGTCGTACACTCTCTAGCCGAGGTGAATATATTTGAGAGTTGATCTCTCGAGAATTGCTCTTCAATTTTATGAGGAATGGACACTGCAATTGGAAGTGAAAATTAATTTCAATATCCTGAGAATTTTATTCTAAAAATGTATTGATAAGAGAATATTATTGATAATAGTTTTAAAAGGTCACTGGATAACTCTCGAGAGTTATTTTGGAAAATATTTTTTGCAAAGAAACACTGGATTAATGGACACTGAATAACTCTTAAAAATGTTTTTTCCAAATGGACTGTGTAATTTTTAAATGTATTTGTATAAGATTTGTTGACAAAAGTATTTTTTGGAATGAAGAATCATGTTAATAATGATTGTTCAAAATAATTTTGTTCCTCCAACAGTGTCCATTAATGAAAAATAACTTTCGAGTGCATATTTCAAGAATTTTATATTCTGAAATGGAACCTCTAAAATTTTAGATCAGAATTTGAACGTCTGTAGGATTTTGTTTAACCGGCTCATTGACCAATGTCGATGAAGTCAGCTGTTCTTTGAACTGTGTAGATCCCATTTTTACGGGATCATCGCTTTCTCCTTCCAGGATAATCCTCTTGAGTCTCTTTTTCTCTGTCTGTCAAAGGTAGATCCTATTTAGATTACGTTTCCTCCAGTGAAAGTACAACTATCTTTGTTCAACAAGTTATTCCAACTTCTTTCTTCGTCTCTTTCTTAATCTTCCTTGTGATCGTATTCTTATTAATATAAAGCCAATTGTCACATATAAAATTTCTTAGAAAATGAATCTTATAGATATGTATCTTATTTTGAAAATTATGCTCAACTTTATTTTATCTTTAATTCATTATAATTCATATTATTATACTCTCACGTTTGTTATTAAGTTTGCTTAAAGAAATATGAAAGAACTCATTATTCAGCTTTTTAATATTCCATAATCTTCTTCTTAAATTTTATTAACCTATGAATATAAAATGCATCAAAGATCAATATCCATATAAAGTATCCCTAAAAGATTGAATATCCAATCTAACCGAATAATTCCAAGGAATCAATTGTATATCTTCTTCTTTATAAAGCAACGAAAAAAAAAAATATATTTGCGCAAATTAGTTCGCGGATGGCTTAATATCGAACACACCGTCAGGTGTCTCTGGTTTTCCACAGTGGAGCCGCGTCGCGTCGTAACCCTAAAAATAAAATAATCGGAAGCATTTTGTGCGGCGCGGTAACGCGCAGGTCGGTTCGCGCTAAATTTAACACCACCTCGCGTATCTACCTAAATACACTTGTACAAGCCACGGCCTGTTGTTGGCTGGGTTCCGAGGATCGCGACAAGCGCGCCTCCACTCGCCCTCACCCGAGCTTTCCTCGGAGAGTTACCTCTTTCGCAGGATCCAACTCGATTTATATCCTTGAGAATCAGGATAATATTATTTTTTCGTGTAGTATCACTTTGCATTGTGTTTTAAAGTTTGTAATGTAGATTTTCACGATCAATGAAATTACATACAGGATATTAATGTATAATGTGGAACCACCTTTGGAGGATTGATTCTAAATATCAAAAGAAACAGAAAAGTTGATGTATAAAAATGAATGGAATGAAATGGTTGAAGCTTATTTTTAAATTATAAACAATTTACTGTATTTTTATACTTTGTGTTTATACATTGTCTTTTTAATCTCTGTAGCCAACGTCTTTGTGCAAATGGTTTTATAGTTCAGATGATTCGCACAATGCATAAGTTGTCATTGAAATGAATTATATATTTTGTTTGTTCGTTTTGTAAGCTGAAATATAATATGATTAATTTAAGTATCTACTGAAAACTCTAGGAAAATTTCTTTAAAATTAGGAATTTTTCTAAAATTTATTGTTCTAAGTGTATCCAAAATATTTAATTTGACTTAATAACTTTATAGAAAAGAATTTATTGTAAAATATTTAATCATTTTGGATTCCTGAGAATTTGAAAATAGAGATATCTACTAGCAAAGGATCCTCAAATAGTTTTTCTTACCGTTCTAAAAATTTCCAAAATATTTAAATTTGCAAAATTTAAATAATATTTGAATAATTTGAAATCATTTTTGCAAAATGCATATTTACTTTCTTAGTCTTATCACATTCATTAATTCCTGTAAGTTATTTGTAAGTTGTAAAAACTGGAACCATATATTCGTCGAATCATTTGAACCTTCATTGTTTATCATTTTTCTTGGTTGGTTCATCGCTGGAATTTCGTTTATCATCCAAACTTCTCATCGTGGAAACGATCGACGCGTTTTCCGAGAAAGTCGACCAGCTGAATTACGATCTCAGTCGTGATAACAATGACGTCACTCGTCTGATTCAATGTTAAAATTAGTCGAGAATCGAACCGGGTTCACGGTTGGTGGTATGATGGCAATTTTCGTGAAAATAATTTCATGAAAGTGAAATCTCGACCGTGAAAATTTACAAATTTTTACAAACGAAGCTTAACATGGTTCCATTTGATAAATTGTATGAATTGCAACATTTTCTATCTACTAATGAATGAGGAAATGAATTTTAACACTGTCAATCATTGTCCAAGATTCTATATACAGAAAAATATTACAAATGTTAATTTTGCTGATACAAAAAAAATATTCAATAATTATCAAAGTATTCTCTTATACTATTATAAGAAATTTTGAAAAATAATTGAATGAACTATTGAGATTATAATATTGAGATATGAGAATAGTTGGATTAATATTATTTTGTTTATTTATATTATATTAGTTAATCTCTATTTTATGAATATATATAAAGTGAGAGATCAAAATATTCAAAAACGAGATGGCACGTGGCACCAATAGTTATGCCAAGATAAAAGCGACCTCGTGTCGATTCTATTCTCCAAAATTCTATTATTAAAAGAGATTTTCGCACGAGACCACGAGTTTGTTGTGAGTTCAACATCGTTTTACGAAAGATATTTCTATATTTTCAGATCAGAGCATTCTTGGATATCTTGAGTTCTATATGACAGAACTTACTTATTTGTTTTTTTAAGACAGAAAGAGAACAATGATTTTTAAAAATTTTAAAATTATGAAATAATACTGTAATTATTATTAATTAATTACAGTGTGATATTTAAAACATAAGGAACATAAAAAATAATTAATAGTTCTCTTATCATTCAAATTTTCAAAATTTTTAACTTTGAAATTGAAAATAAATTAATTCATTCATTTCAATAATTGTGTTACGCATAATTTTTAAATTTAAAAAAATATATTTATCCAACTCTCTCTCTCAATATTCGTGAAAAAATTAAATTAATTTTCAATACTTACCAATATTTAATTCCTTTAAAAATAAAATCTTCTGTTTCATAATTTTTAAAAAAAAAAAATTATCTCTTCTTATCTTTTCTTTGATCATCAATTAACAAACTTTCAAATTACAAATCCTTTTTCTGATTGATTATCAATTAACAAATTCTTGGAAAGAAAGTTTTAAAAAGTTCAGTAACCCTGTCGAAAACGTGACGAGCAAACACATACTTGAATAACACCAACAATTCGAACTGCAAAAATAGAAAACCATCAATATTGAATATAGTAGTTGACCGCTCCTTGAAACCACGCTGCAAAAATATCACCGCTTTAAATAGCGAATCATCATAAGCTACACGCAGTTTCGTCAGTGAAATATAATTGCCGCCCACTTTTCGTGTCATGAACACGCTTCACGATGAATATCGAGTACCTGCTGATAGCTTCATCGATTATCATTCAATATCCACTTATATTGATTCTTGAATCGAACCATTTTCTAATAAAATAAATATTACATAGATCAGATATTTCTTATTATTTCTCTGGCAAATTATCAAATATATGAGCTTTGAGTATCTTCGAGGAATAAATTAAAAATTATAAAATTTATCAATCTTTCATTGAAATTTATTTAACTATTATCTATGAATTTCTCTTTTTTCACACAGATAAGAGAAAGTGGAATATTATATTATTCAAAACTATATAAATTTTATCATTTATAATTAATTTTTTTATTAATTTTTTATTAATTTTTTATTAATTTTGAAAATTTAAAATCTTTTGAATAATATATTTTCAATTCATTAGAAGATGTAAAAAAAAATGTTATAAATTCAAAGGGTTGAAAAGACACACAGTATATGTTCTCTAGACTTGGTAAAATAATTAAACGATTCAACCTTCGTACGAGGAGAAACTTCCATAAAAGGGATTAAGCAATGAAACATGGTCGAGTCATCGAAAGATAACTGGCGGTCACGTAAGTGTATGTGGGTTACCGCTCGTTCCTTGATAATACCAAAAGCAGTTCAGCTGGCTGATTGCGAAAACGGTAGCTGCTACCGTGTCGCAAAGTAAATAAATTGAACAGTGAAAATAGAAAGTTCGATTCAAATACCAGTTTTTAGAATCATTTTAAAACTTACTTGATATTTAAATCATAGTTATATTTTTTAGCAAAATACTTTTCAATGTAATTTATTCTTGTGCATAATAAATATGTGACAGAAAAACATTGAATTTACAAGCAAGCATATTCACCTGTAAGAATTATACCATTTTAATTTAATTAATCTATATTTAAAATAGATTATTGTTTTATTACTTATATTGACAACCAAAAGTATAAAAAGTTTTAATATTGATATAAGGATTAAATAGTGAATGCAATATAATAAATTATGATAATAAAGAATATGATATATTAACACTATGATAACACTTGTAACATGATTATTAATTATTAGTTAAATATTCAATATTATTTTTTCAATTATTATTCAATTTTATTTTTTATTATTTCTACTTTTTATTTTTCAAATTATTATATTTTTCTAGAGACATAAAAAATTTTATTATTTGTTAATTTATCTAAATTATACTCGAAACTAGCTTGTCTTCATAGTGTTAAAGGAAAAATTATTGAGCTTAATTTTCAAAATGAAATATAAAAAGATATATATATATTTGAAAATTTCATAAAAATTACTTTCATTAACATATTATTAATTACGAAATGAGCTATTTTGACAACAGATGCAATATCACATATGTGCATCGAAATGCCAATATCATGTTATGTGACTCAATACTTGAATACTGCATTCCATAGATAACGCAGGAATGCATCCAGTTACCATTACATAAGAAAATCTTCATCGTTATCTCTTTAAGCATTACTACTACAATCATTTGATTAATTATCTTTCAAATTATGGTGTTATTTGGATGATGCAATGTAATGAAAATAACTCTTACATATTGTAGATTGGATCTCGTCCATTATTATCATCCAAATTAGTATCTATTTCTTTTTTTATTTATTATCTCAGTGCACTGACTGTGATTTAAATAATCACTATAATTGCTCGACATTGATATTGCGAAGATATTAATAATAATTCGTAAAAAATTAATCCTTTACAATTATATAAATTATTATCTTATATACTATATATATACTATACTATACTATCTCTAAAAGAATTAAAAAAAGAATTTAGAAAATTAAATTTTTATTTAAATCATTGCAATTAATGATCTGCAATAACTGTTGTATCCTGTTAAGTGAAATGTTTTTTTTTTTCAGGAATTCGGACAGCAGTAACGTCCTATCGACAGGTATGTACATAAATACCAAAGTAAAATAATTATTCACGAACCTCATTTCTCTCGAAACGCTGAAACGAAGATATGCGATGTATGCAAATAACTGCTGCCTCGTGATAATCAAGGAACGAAAAGCTAAAGATATGCAATTAGATGCGTCGCTTCAAAGTTTACAAATATTTCTGAACATTCATCAATAATGTATATTTATGTTGTTTAAAATATCTTCTACCTAAAAACAAAGAAAATAAAAAATAAATTTAAAAAAACAAATAGATGATTTTTTTTTAAATTTGAAAGATTTTCATGTTTTTTTTATTTCGAAATTAATAAAAAAAATAATACTCAGTAATTTCCCATGTATTATCATTTATACAAAACATCTATCTTCATAAATTTTAAATTCCATCATGTATATTTAAGATCCACTTTCACAAATGCGAAGTTCAACAAAAGTCTGGAAAACCAAATTTACCGTTCGCTATTAACTGTCATTCTACGATTTTATGATTCACACAGTGAATACCATAAAAAAATTGCATACCAAACTTATCTGCAACTTGTGCAAAAAACTTTCGCTCGTTTATATTCTCAAATATAATCGTGGTATTAAAAATTTGAATAAATATCAATATGAAATTTGCTATCCGTATCATAGTTTCAATGTGGACATTATCTATCTAAATATTATTAAAAGTTACAAATTGTATAGAATCTATTAATCTCAGAATACTTTAATATCAAATATTAAAATCAATTCTATCAAATTTGAAATTCTACAATACAAACAATACAAATAATCACACTATATTAATTAATATATAATTTATAATTAATATAACATTTAATAATATTTAATTATATTTAATAATAATATAATAATTAATATATAATATATAGAATAATTATATTCTCTTCTTTCTCCTTCTGTTCTTTATCATTTTTTTCTTTTGTTTTTTTTTGTCAAACTTTTCTTTTTCCTTCTCTTTTGCTTCTATATTCTGTTTTCTCCCCATTTTTTGTCACGATTTTTCTTCTTCTTTAAATATTTCCTTTGTCAAACTCTTTCTCTCTCTTCTGTCCTTCTTTATTATTCTTGCTTTCTTCCTTTCAATTTCTTTTCTCTCTCTCTCTTTCTACGCTTGCATTTCTTTGCTACTATTCTCTTTTTCTCTCCTTTGTTTCCTTCTTTTCCTATTCTTTTGTGTCATTCTCTTTCTTCTCCACTTTCAAATTTTTCTTCGCTTTTTTATCAGTTCTTCTTCACATGTTCCTTTATCAATTCCTCCTCACATGATCATTTATTAATTCTTCCTCCTTGTTTCCTTTATCAATTTCTTCTTCTTTTTCCTTCAATTTCGCCTCTTCCACTCTTTCAATTTTTCTCTTTCCCTTATTCTGTTATCTTCTTTCGTCACTCTCATTTTCCTCCTCCTCTCCTTTATCATTTTCTTTCTTTCATCTTTTTATCCTCCTTTATCATCTTCTTACAAATTTTGCAAATTATAATCTATCATATTTCAATATATTTTAATATATAATTATAAAATTTTTTATTGAAGAAAATTTTTCTATGCAAAAAAATTTATTTAAATGTTTAATTAATTGTTGATTGTATATCATAATATACCTGTTATAAAACTTATTATTTAATATTCATTATATGTAAAATTAGTTTGACGTTTCGAATTAAAAAATCAATGATCAATATGATACACAGATGAGAAATAAATTTAAACCTTGAAATTAATTTAAATTTTCGATTTGATATGCGAGAGAGTGTTAGCTTGATAAATATTACTAAATATCTTGGCGAGAGTTCAGAATTTCCGGTGAGCCACACGGAAACGTGTGAACGATGTGCGCAACATACCGCATACCTGACCTCTCGTTAGCATTCCATTAAATCGGTAATCGTTGCAGGACTTTATCCTCCGCCTCCTCCACCGCCACCACCGCCTCCGGTACCTAACCAGGTGCCGGCCATGAGAATCAACACGGCAGAGGTAAGCGGAAGATCGGCAATTCGAGTTCAGTACACGTTCGTCGTTCATTGCGAGCGTATCTCGTGGATTTTGTCGAGATGATCTGAAAATTTTAAAGAATTAGAAAAGAAAGTAATTAAATATTTCCTGTGTTTATCCTATAATTTTTTTTTCTTTTTCTTAAATATTAGAATTTTTTCAATAATAGAAAATGGTGAGTGTTAAAATGAAATGTAATTATAGTTATGAAAATTTTATTTCAGAAAAAGAATTTAGAAATTAATGAATCGTAATATTTTATTAAATTAAATCATTCTCTTTTTAATTAAATAATAAAAAATGGTTAGAATGAAACATTACTTTCCTGGGAATATATTTGTAAAAAATGAACGAATAGGAACGAGATTACGAGGAATTCATGGAGAAAATATATAAAGATCCGTCACGAGGAATTAAAGTCTGTAAATTAAGACGCCACTCAAGGTCTCTGTATTTTCTTTGTTCCATATTTATTTTGGTCCAATGTTTATTTTTAACTTCGGGTTTTTTGTCCAGATATAAATTTAAATATAATCTGAAATCATTAAAAGAATGAATCAAACAAAGAAACAATATCAAATATGCTTTTACAATTTTTACAAAAAATACATACCTCGATATTACTTATCTTATTCTCAAAAATGCAAAAAATTTACAATTTATCGAAAAATAAAAGATTTATATCTCATTGCTCATTAATTAACAACTAAAAATAGAAAAATATATCGATCCAAATATTAAATCTCAGGCGCCAACAACGAGAAAACCGTTGATACCAAGCAACGATGCATACGAGCCACCAGCAGCAATTCAAAACGCGATGCTGACTAAAGACAAGAAGCCCTTCACGTACACGCCTGGAATGGGCGGGAAACTGGACCTTTCCCAAATTCGAAGCCCTCGAATGGCGCGCAGGGTAGCAAAAAACGCCAATGATGAGGGAATCGAAGGTCCTCCGAAGTCAGCACTTGAATCGAAGCCGACACCAGCGCCCAATACAACGAATTTATTCATTCAACCTCAAGTAGCGATACCTGTCTTCCCGACCAATATTCCGGCTCAACCCTCGGTCAACAGGACACCTTCCACACCACCTGCTAACAGGATTCAACCTAGTAGTAAGTATTAGTTCATTCATTTTTTTTTCATTCAATTTTATTGAGATCTTTATTTAATTATTTTTTGAATTTTTAAATCTTTTCCTATCACAGAGAATAATATGAACATATAATGGATATACCAATAATTGTTTATGGTTTCAGCTCCAGAAAAGCAACCAGAGTCGCCGAAAGCCAAAGTAGAGACCAAAGTAATCCCCACAATCGCAGTTCAGCCGAATACTCCTGAGAGTCCAAGCACTCCAACCCAAGTGACTTTGACAAAGGCACCAACACCGTGGCTCCAGAACAAGAATAAACCACAAGAAGAATTACCTGAATGGGCAAAACGATCTAGCGTGAATAAACAAAGCTCAGTTGAGAGTCCAACATCACCTCCAGTTTCCTCATCTTTGATTCAACAACCTCAATCACCTCAATGGCAACAAACTCAGCAGAGGCAGCAACCAGTTCAACAAAGGCCTCAATCTCTGCCACAAATTCAACAAAGACCGGTCCAGATTCAGCAACAATCTCAACAATACCAGTACCAACAACCTCAGGGTCAACAATTCAATCAGCAACAGAAACGTCCTTTCTCTGGTCCTCCTGTAACACAACAGACTAATCCTCAGACTCAGCATCAAGAACGTGTGATACCTATTCGAGTGAGTGTTTATTATTATCTAAAATATAGTAAAATTTCTAAACATTCATTATATTTTATTGGAAATAAATATTAATTTTTTCAAAATATAAAATAATTTATGCAAAAAAAAAATCTGTTCCATTATCCAAAAATTCCTTTATAACAGTCTTGTCTTTTGTTTGAGTAATGGAAGTTCTACTGTTATTATTAAAGAAATAGCTAACTTAACTGCTAATGGTTTATTTCTAGATTGAAGATAGGCCGTCTGTTTTCGACGTGAAACCGGAACCTGGCCATCATCAGTTCAAGCAACCGAGTCCGCACCAACAGAGATGGGGTCAGCCAACTGTTCAGAATCAGAGTCAAGTACGGAATCAGATGCAGAATCAGATGCAGAATCAGATGCAGAATCAAGTGCAGAATCAAGTGCAGAATCAGATGCAGTCTCAATCGACAGGTGGCGCGTACATTATACCTATCATGATTGAAGGAAATGATAAGAAGACTGGTGCAGCAATTACTTCGAATTCTTACTCGCAACCGATTGTCAGGAATAATATGCCTAATGCTGAGAATCAGAATACGAGAGTGTAAGTTGAACAATTTTTTGTTGAGTCGTTAATTATTATAAGTTTTGCAAATATATTTATATTTTTACACACACAATTAATTTCTATCAAATTCAGCTTCAATCATTAATTTTGTCTGCATTTAATGCAATATAATTCAAAATTTAATTTAATCTTTTATTGAATCCAAATTTTAGAGCGACCCAACGTATTATACCTGTACAAGCCCAACAGTCGGATTCCGTTCCGGTTCAGTCTCGATCCTTTAGAGTTCTTCAGAAGATCACAGATACGGACACGGCAAACGATGTGGACACTGAACAGATGCGAAAACTTCAATTATCGGAGGATGATAGGATTTTGATGAATAAATTCAAGGAACAAAGTACGATATAACATTATATTAAATTTATAATAAAATCGATTATAATAAATAAAATTATAAATTTTTGATTGTTTAATCAATTTGATTTTTGTTACCTTTTTTTAAACAGTCGACAACGAATCTTCTCTCCATCACGAGGAAGATCCGAGATATCGTGGTGGGGCCATACCCTCTCGAGCCTTCCGCTTCTTGCAGACTATGACGGAATCTGGCGATGCTCCTGTTGTGAACACGAGTAAGTTTTATTCAAAGATGTAATAGAGAGAAATATTTTATCATATTCAAAAGAGATAAATCAGTGAAACCTTGCATTACAGCGCAACGACCACCGTCAGCTATTAATAAGAAGCAGAACAGGAATTCGAAGACTTTTGGTGAGTAAATCAATCTCTCAATTAACTTTTGATTAACATTTTCACGATGTATCTAAATCTTCTTTCATGTAATTCACAATTAAACGATCTTTTAATATAATATTTTATAGTGATTTTATTGAGAAAATATTTATTTTTTTCAATATAATTTTGAACTTTTAAGTGCAATTCTATAATTTTACAGTTTGTCAGTTTATTTAATTTCTTAAAATGTAATATTATAGAAGAAATGCAAGCAAATCTACCACCAAGTGAACAGCAAGTTCCAGAGCCAAAGAAATACATGGGCAGTGCAATTCCCTCCAGATCTTTCAGGATATTACAAGCGATGACAGCGCCGGAAAGTGTCGGTGAGTATCGATCTATGAAATTAAAAGACATCATAAAATTTAATAAATTCTTAATCTCTTTTTTTCCAAATTCAAAAAAAAAAAAAAAATAAATAAATAAATAAAAGAAAAAAGAAAAACGCGGTTCAACAACATGTTCATAATTCACGCAAGAACACGCTACTCGTTCATGATGAATTAATCGCAACAAGCTTCTATTGACCCTTGTATACATTAATTTTCAGTGACAAGCGTCTTTATAATTTCTAATTTAATGATTAAAAACTTGAAGTAACGATTGCGTGCCGTCGCTAGAACGTCCCCGAATCCTGTGTTCACAGGAATAACGAAAATTCCTTGGTATATCGTTCAGCTCGATTGAAACACTTTTCACTCTTCTATTTTAAAAATTATTTTGTTAAAGAGAAATATATGGTGTGTTGTAAATTACAATCATAATTTCTGTATATTTAATTAGTGACACAAATTAATCATCGAGCAACGATGAAATATTACGAAATTTGAAACAAAAATTATAAAAATTGTGATTACTGTTGACATAGTTTTTAAAGATGAATTATTCAAAAACATGGTAGGTGAAATTATCCATCTATTTTCGTCGAATAGTATTATAATGATATATTAGTAATCAGATATTCCTTGTGTTAGATAACCAAGAAAATTCTATTATTCCTTTTAGGATAAAAAAATATATTACAAAATAAATAATTATATTGATTTATAATTGAATAACTATTAAAACTTAAAATTTGAATTTCTTTGAATTATTTGAGTTATTCTTTGAGTTATATATTTAATGCGTTCAATCACAATGAATTCAAAAAATATATTCAAAAAATTTATCATAAGATCCATAAAAGAAAATTTCTTGTTTTCATTCTTCTTTTTGTTAAACCTGACAAATTATTAATTATTTCCAAAAATAGAAAGTATTAAAGAAAAGTTTTTCATTTTCAGAAATTATAACTTTTATAAAATCGATATTTATAAATTTTTTCCAGTTATCAAAATCAAAATATCAGAAAAAAATATTTTAACAAATAAAATATTAATTTTCTATATTTCTTGGTTATCTGATGACATCGTCCGATTATCGTCATAAATAAAATCGATTTTTCAAAAATAGTTTCTATTATACGATAATAAAAATTAATGTACAAAAAGTATGGCAAGCTACGATGGACTTGGGTAACTTAACCGGGAATGTTGCATGTACTATTAATCGATTTCACATGTGTTTAATTCTCGCTGGGATTTTAATATTATTACAAGTGATCACTTGCATGTAAATGGATATATTTACGAATATTCTGGACTCTAATCATCTTGTCCAGAATATCCTAAGAAGCATGTCTTCCTATTCGAGCGTAAATGATCGCTCGTTCAATGGTCGAAAATCATCGACTGGTTTTGCGTTCACGACAAAATTTTCGATCGTTTCCTTTGAACACAGGATCTCACACGATTTTTTTTTCTTTCTCTCTTTCTCTCTTTCGTTTCGTGATTATAATTCGTCGCTTAATCCTTTGCCCAATCTCGCTTGTCCATCGATTTTTCAGAGCCAATTAGAAGATCATACGTGTTAGACATTTATTTTGAAAATATTATAATGAAAATATTATAATAGGTTTTAAAAAATGTATAGAATTTTTTTTAATTTTGAAGATTCAATTACTAATTTTTAGCATATATAATTGAAGAATCGTGATATATTTTTTAATATTCTTTGTAAATAATGATACAAGTACAATAAAAGTGTGTACTAAGCAAACATTCGAATTCCTCAGTTATCGCATGAAAAATGCTCGAAATATTTTCTCGATAATTATTCCGATAATATGAGATAATATCTTATGTATATATGTACATATGTCGAAATCTGCATTTCTTATCTAATCTTTTATCTTTTTACTTTTTTATTAAAATTTAATGATTGATACTGTGAAGAGAAATAAAAGTTTTGAAAATTTCAAAATCTCATAAATTTCTATATTCAATTTATTTGCAATTTAAAAATTATATAATGAAAACGAAATAAATGTCTATCACTCGTTCTTCCATTCCCCAAACCAAAAAATTAAAAAAGAACCCAAAAAAACTTCGCATAAGAAAAAATGCGAAGATCAAAGCACAAAAAAAATAAACGCAGAGAAAAAGGAGAAAAAAAGGACAAAAGGGAAAAACGCAAGACCACATCACCATCCCAAAAATGGGAACAGTTGAACTTCTTTGTCTGAATGCATTCTGCTGTTTGTTGTAGCCACGCAAGAAAATCGTCAAGCAGATTACCACTGCCAAACAGAGAATAACGTGCCGGGCAATCAGCAGGGTGTCTTCCTCTCTCCTAGTCCGCCATTTTGGACCCACGACAGCGGTTGGTGGGGTTATTATCCTCTTCTTTATCCTGGGATTTCAAATGAACCTTATCCATATCATCCTGATAATACAGCCTATATATATTTTCCCATTTACAATCAAAACTGTCCATCTTACCCTCAATTTGATTCAACCAATTGTAAAAATTCTTATTCTAATGTTTATCCACCTTACATGGTTCCTGTTTCTTTACAAAATTGTAATAATTTTAATCACAGTTGTGAACAAGCCAATAATGACATGGATGTATCTAAAATTCCTCCTATGAATATTCTGGATATTCTAGAAAATATTCAAGAGAATAATGAATTGGAAAATAAAGTTTTAAAAGAAAATAATGATGCAAATTGTCAAGAACAATGGGAAAAAGGAAATGATATGGCCAGAACTGCTAGTAATAATAGCAGAGATAGTGACTGTACTACTGCAATGAATATCACTGATGAAGAAGAATTTCCTGATGAAATAATTGCATCAGAGGAAAATAAGAATGATCAGCAGTCTGAAAAATCAGAAATTAAATCTTGTCCCAATGGAAGTCTCAATGTAAATGTTCCAAATTATACTTACATTGATACTAGTGATTCTAGTGATTCTAGTGATTCTACTGATTCTAATAATTCTACAGATTCTGAATCACAATCTGACAATGAATCCATTATTGAATCATCTAAAAGTGACAATAATTCTGAGGATTCTTCTTCTGATAGTGATGATTCTGATTCTTATTTGGCCTATTCCACTGGGTTGAATCCTCATGGAAGATTGGATAAAAATGACAATGAGAGAAATTCAATGAGAGATTATTCCAATAAAGAATATTGTAATGAAGATCAAGAAGCATCTTTCAAAAACAATATTGATTTTGAATCAGATATGGAAGAACAAATGGAAAAGAAAGAAAAAAAAACAGATATCAATACATTTCCTCATAAATTAAGTGTAATTTATGAAGATATTGAACGTCCAGACTCTGAAAGTCCTAGACCACAAATTAAAAATGTTAAAGATTGGAATAAGACACCTTTTGAAGCTACTGATGATCCTCCTGATGACTCTGATGCACCTACTGTCAGTGTGAGTTTGCCACTGAGGTTCAAATTTTCTGTATCTGAAAATAATGAGGATGTGACTACTGTAATTGTTGGAGATAGTACTATTAAGCCTGATAGAGATTATAATAATAGAGATTATAATAAAGAAGAAAAAGAAAAAAAGAAGAAATTAGAAATTCAAGAAAATAATAATCATTTAGAGAAGATCAATGATGTATCTGCGAATTTTCTGATAAAAAATAATACCAGTGTAAATTTCACTGTTAAGAAAGAGGTTAAGAAAGAAAGTTTCGATGACAAGCGAAAGGAAAAGAATCATTCTAGAATAAAAGAAGATGAAGATCCTGTTGTACCTCATGTGAACTTTACTTTAAGAAAAATTCCAACTAGATTTAATAAAATTAATTTCGAAGAGACAGTAGAAACGGAGTTCACAATCAAAAGAAAGTCTAGTGTGAAGAAAGAGGAAGATAAAACGATCAAGGCTCAAGAAGAACACTTAAACAGTACCAACGTGAAAAATAATGATTCAGTTGGTAAAGAATCTTTGAACAAAGAGAATAACACTGTTTATATTACAAGAATAAAAGAAACCAATTTAGAAACTCACGATATTAATAGAAATATTTTAAAACCGGAAGTGATCGTTTCAGAGTGCAAGTGGACAGACGACTCAAATAAAGAATATTCTAATAAATTCCAAAATACAAATTCTAACCTAAAAGATGAAATATCTTTAAAAAACAATAATTCTTTAAAGAAGAATAAAATCGAAGAAAATATCGACGAGAAGGCAGGAAAAGAATCAAAACATCTATTAAATGTACAGAATTCTCGGGAAGAAACAGACGACGAAGATAGTGGCGTCACTTCAGACATGAGTCGTATGATTTCAGAAGTAGACACAGATTCAGAATGTACTTTCTCTAAAAATAGAAAATATCAAAGAACTCAAACTCACTCGAGATTGTTCAGACTTTTGAACGATGATTCGATTCTTCCAGAAGATACAGAAAAAATTAACCAATCTTCATCAAGAGAATACTTGAGTCTTCCTCTGAAGAGCAACAATTTTAATTACGACGAAAATTACTGTTCCAATTATTCTAGTGGTGTGACTTCTCCCGAATATTCACCCATCAGTGAACAATCATGGAAAAGACTGCATGATGCGGATCAAAATGGTGATGTGTATCGTCGACAAGATCGAACTTCCTGCAAGGAGGACCCATATTATCAAGCATGGAAAATGCCTAAATCTTCAACTCCTGTATTGGACCATGATGTGGTACCATCATTAGCCTTCAAGGTACTCGAAAGTCGAAGGCCACCCTGGTCTTACAAAGTGAACGTCCTTTGTCCTAGAATCAAAAGCACAAAAAGCGTGCCACAGACATTGAAAACAGGCAAACAAACGAATTCCACGGTATCCTCTTCTAATAATTCCTCATCCTTTCAAGCTAACCTGAAAAATGACCATTGCTGATGGCCCGGGGCAGAATGAGGCCGCGTTTGGCCGCGAGCAACCACGGACGAGCCTCGCGCAACTTTTCTCTAGATTCGCAAGACTGGGCTGACTATATGCCCGGGGGGGCTACAGGCTACGTGGTTTTTTTTTCTATCGGTACATATGGTTTCCATATATTCATCTATTCGCATTTCTTCCTGATTTTTTGTATATTTTATTTGTTTTCTTTTTTTTTTATTTTTTCGTAATTGTATAAAAAAAGGCTCATATGGCTCATAAATTTTAATAATTTTGACTCGATGAGATGAAAAATTTATGCCCTTTTTTATATAATTATTTAGTTTTTTTTTATTTAATTTTTCTTCTATTATTCTAATGTTTTTTTCTATTTTTTTCTTTGTTTCTTCTTCTTTTTCTATTTTATTCGTATTTTAAGTTTGCGTTGCTCTCGAAGGCCACTGATCCTGTAAATGGATAATTTTTATTTTCTTTTTTTTCGCAATTTTCTTCACTCCGCGAACGAATCGATCCTTTTAGCCATGATTCGAAATTTCATTTTTTTTATTTTTCTTTTTACTCTTTGCTCAGATTTGCCACTAGCTTATTGGTTAAAATGTTTCCTGTATCTTGATTTTTTGTAATCATTTTCGTTTTTGTTGATTTTCTCTTATCCTTTTCTTCATTCTTCAATCAATCGAATGATCTCGATCGATAACGAACGAGATAAATTGTTGTTTATGCTATCGCAGTGTTTTTTAATATCAAAATGTTTATATACAAAGTTTATTATTCACATTCTATTTCAGAATTCAAAAGTGTGAACGAAACGAAGGCAAAATGTGATTTATTTTAATCAATTCGTAACAATTACTAACAATATTTTTGCATTGAATATGTTCCCAATAAAAATTTTGTACATGCATCGTATAATTGATCGTAAATAATGCAAATCATGCTTTTACTATAGCAATAAATTAGCATGCATGCATGCACGATGCATTGTTTCATTTGCCATCGATTAATAGCGCGACGATTATATCGCAATTTATCGAATCGATTGTTTGGATTTATCAAATCGATTAGAATTGATTATCGTTAATTAAATTAAGAAACTTGATGATCGATAATCGGTCGATCGTTAATAATTATTTATTGAAATAATTTATATTTCATTACTTTGATTAGTTTAATATTATGTTATAAATTATTGCTCGAATAATGATTATTTTTTATTATTGTTTTACTAATATATTCAATTCAGATATGTGTATTCAAATATTATCAATTTTAGTGAATTATAGTGTATTAAAACTTAAATGGAAGTCATTTGCTATATAATATTTAAAGTCAAAAAAATAAGATGCTATTTTTAAATGTGTTTTTGAATGGTTAACTACATGGTTAACAAACTAGAAAAATATAAAAATAAATAGAATAAATTAGAATTCTTCATAAAAATCGTAGCGCAATGAAGTTCGACGTTTTGATATGCTCGCAATTATTCGATTCACCATTTTTTATAAAATTTACAAAATAGGATAATAGATTATAGAAATGACATCGTTTTTTTCAATTTTTAGGTCCAGATGCAACGGATTACTGAGCAAGGACGAGTGCTTCCTTTGGAAACATGGCATTGCTAGTGTGTTTTTCTTTTTTTTTTTTTATTTTTTATTTTGTTTACGATTCGTAACGATTCGTTTACACGACGACCATCGATACCGTAGGATATTTTCCTGAACTTTCATATTTTCCTATGTCGCCCATATAAGGTTTCGTCTTGCCCCCATTCACTATCTTCTTTGTTTTATTTCTTCCTTTTTATTCCTAATCCCATATGTGTGCACATTGTTAGGGGATAAAGATTCTTAGGAAGATCGATCGATCATTCAAACGATTGATTAATAATGTTTATTAACTATATTAAAAATCACATGACCAATTTTTAACTTTTAAAGATTGAGAAGAGTTGAAAAAATAAATGGTCATAATTTCGATTTTCATTGTATGCCATTTTCATTCGAGAGGAAATTTTATCTAATTAAGACGCGAAATGTATTTTTATGGATTCATGTTACCTTCTAATCTGTCATTGTGCTATATTTATGTAAGTTGTGTAAAATAAATTATTTGTAAAGTTCATTTTAATCTTCATTTCGAATCAGTCTGTCTATCTTTGATACAATCTTTCATCAAGGTAAGAATAAATACATAAAAAATTGAAAAATAGTTTTCTTTTAAAATATCGTTGACAAAATTTACTTGATCTAATAATAATAAAATATGGAATGTATTATTATAATGTAGATTATCACAGAGTGATATAAATGCGTTTCCTGTGCATGATATATGCAATGATAGTCCATAATCCGGGCCCCCAAATGGCTTCGCATAAACGCAGTGCTCGACTGTCCATGTTACCGATGCTCCAATGGAATGGAAAATTTTGGTAGCATACCATGTGGCCGACGTATAACAGTAAACCATTCATGCCTATAAATAATCGAACTGATACCAATCGTTTCTTCATTCGAAAGAACAAATTGCACGCCAAAAAATTTTTTCTTAATAAAATTTAATTTTCTGTTATTTTTCTAAATGTATAACATAATAATGCTTATTTTGTTATACTCAGAACTTACAATTTTAAAAACCATTTTAAATTTAATTATCTAAAAAATTTCAAACTATAGTAAAATCAAATATTGAACAAATAATATTAAAACTAAATAAATAAGAAAGAATTTTAAATATGAAATTGAAGAAAGATCCAAGTTATATAAAAAAGCAATGATATTTATGAACCATATATCAGACTTTTTTCCATAATGGAATTAAGTCTGTAAACAGGTATTAAATTGTTTTGGCGTAAAACCTGTTCAGAGTTGCATAATTGTGTGAAAGTTGAACGTGTACCAGGAATTCGAAAAGGTCCACCGTTCCATACTTTAATGACATCGACGAGTAAGTAACAAGCGGAGAGAAAAGCCAGAGAAAAAGAAGTTGTCACGAATACGAATGATAATGACCTGAAATCAACAACAGTTTTTTGTATTGCAATTTATATAATATTCTTTTTTTTTTTTTTTAGAGACATACCATAGCTTTTTGTTAACAGGAATTATATTGCTAAAATGAAGAATGCATCCTATACAACTGAAAAATGCAGCCCATGCCAACCATCTTATTACGCGTTCTTTCCAATCTTTATAAGTCATCATTATTATGCCAGCGTGTAGGCCAAGAAAAACTTGGAATGTCGTTGTGAGAGTACCTTGAGAAAAAAAATACAAGAAAATAAAATATTTACAATTAAAAATAATTAAAAGAAGTCAAAGATAAAGTGAAGAAAAAAAATCTTGTAGTTATATTAAAAAAAAATAGCATTGCAATGATATCATGGATTATTTTAGAAAAAAAAATTTATAATACCCAAAATTCCTTCAGGATCATATGGTCCAGAATTATAAACCGTGGCTGAATGATGCAAATGAGGTTCTTTAAGTATCATTCTGTCGATGTAACCCGCTGCTCCACCCACGCAGTCAAAATATTTCGCATCATCGTGAAGACCACCAGGACCAAGGTAACCACTAGCAAGTAAAAATAATTGATTTAATATTTTTGTAAAAAGATGAATGTAATTCATTGAATTATACGTACATACGTGGGACATCCTGGAACTTTCAGGCAGAATGTGATGACACAGTGAATGGCCACAATCACCAGCATTACACACCATTGGGGAAGAAGCAGAAGAAAATCTTGCACTTCTTTTAACATTGGAGACTAGATATGAAAATTAAAAATTTACCAATATATATGAATCATATTATTTATTTTAACAAAAAAATTATTCCTAAAAGACACTTACTTGTGTCTTCTTGGGTTTTCTTGTCATCAAGCAGAAGTATATCAGAGCAACGATGAAATAAGTAATGCCAAATCGTTGGAGAACACCGAATATGCGAATAGTTTCTAATTGAGGACCAGTGCTCACAGTATTCAGAGACAATCCGATTAAAAACATAAGGATGCTCCTCTGTAACATACAGATAAACTAAAGTTACTTTTTGATTTAATAACTTCTTCAAATATAAATTTCTTATTATTTCTATTCTTCACATTTAATTTTTATAATTCTTTTATTAATCACCTTCACGATTCCATACAATATTATACGTCTCGGTTGCATGCGTTTCATCTGACTGGCCATGGCAATGGGGATGCACACTCCCATAATCCATATGAAACAAGGAAACAGTAAGTCACCCGGAAGTAATCCATTCCAAGTCGCATGGCCAAGGATCCTATAACCACCTGATCCATCGTTCACGAATATCATCAATAATGTACTCGCCCTGCAATGTTCAAAATTTATTATCTTCTACTACTTAGAACAATATAAAAATAAATAGAATAATAAAAGATCTACCCTCGAACCGTGTCGATCGCCTTCACTCGACGTTTCGAGGGTTGTTTCATCGCAGTTTCATCCAATTGACGTTTCATACATTTCTTCTTGCACACGTTCCATAACGATTTTAAGCCAGAAAGACCGAATAGAACGAGTATCAATACTCCAAAAATGACGAGAAGTTCTGAAAAAAATAATTTCACTCAATCAAATACACGTCTCTTTTCTGTAATCTAAATCGATATATTATCTTAGTTAATTTAAAGAATTTAATTGAAATAAAAAAGATAAGTACTATCTGCTGTCGTTTGGTAAACACTTTATTCATTTTATCTTGTATAATAAAATTTTTCTCTGATTTAAATAGATCAAATCTTTGGATCGAATCTAAAAAAGATTTATCGATTATATATAATCGAAATAATAAGTAAACTATTTAATAAATTGATCGATTAAAAAAAATTCCATTTCAAATAATAAATAATCTTACCTGTGTAAGGATAAGTTGGCGTATTCAGAGTTTTTATATTACAGCTTCGATTCTGTACAGACAATTCGTATACGCCGAACTGTCCCAAGTTCGGTGTTAGCTCGCAGATCACGTTGCTGTAACACGAGAAATACATCGTGTACGTCGGACTGGCATTAACATTTTATTGTGTTACTTTTCTACCTGCGCGTTTTATAAATGTACCTGGTATTTTTTGCGGATATAAATTCGTTAGGATCTTCAGCATCCAAAATTCTGAAACTCGTGGATCTGACTGTATCGACTATCACGCTGGAAGATAAATTTGATACGATCTGCTTGGTTCTAGTATACGGACACTGCAACGAAATCATCATTTTCGTAAAAAAAAAAAAAAAAAAAAAAATATTTATTCACGGTAGAATATTTAAAAATAAATATTTCTGGAAAAATTAATTTCAAAATTAATATATTCAAAATTCAAAATTAATAATTTCAAAATTAATATGGGGAGTATTACAGCAATAGAAGAAAAATAAATATTAAAAGAATTAATGATAAATTTGCATTACGCGTGTAAATATGTTGATTTAAAATTAAAATTATACCGTTATTAAATTAATTTTCCACTTCTCAAGTTGAACAATCGCCAATCATTATTTATTTGATGAATTTTAATATTTCTTTTTGCATCCTAGCAGATTTGCAAAAATCTGTTCAAATAAAAATATTCATAATTCTAAGATTTCCTTCAAAATTTCAACAAAATCTTTTTCGATAAAAATTTCTGGAATCAGATTCGTAGAAAGTAGTGCACAAGTATGGAAAGCACGAAATGCATAAAAAAGAGCGTGTCCTTGCGTGACTCACCAGCGCGCAATCCGCGGAGAGCAGGTAGAGCCAGGCATTCGAATCCTTGTCGTTCGTTCGTAGATTGATGCAAGCCTCGTCGTAACCGAGTGTAGATTCCTCATCGCAAAACCACTCGTCCATGGTCTCCATTTTACTCTGGGAACGTAACAAACGTTGAACATGGAAAATATCGCGGTTCACGATTCGAAAGGCGCGCGAAGAATCGTGGTTGATGATTTAACACGCATCCTTAATTTGAGAGAAATGTTTACCAGCAAGGTAAACGGTTCTATTTAGCAATCACAAGAAAATGGAACGATAAAAATTTCTTTAATTTTTTCATGTCATCATTTTACGAGCGAAACTTTATACGATCGTGGAAATTTGAAAATTTTTTATTTGAATTTTATGCAAAATTTAAATTTCTTTTAACTTAAATTTTTGAATATTATTTTTGTATCTTTTAGAAATACATTAATTTTGAAAATGGATAATTTCTACTTCAGTCAATGTTAAAAAATTGTAACTATGTAATTTTTTTAAAAATTAATTAAGGAATTATTATTATTATTAATCTAGAAAGAATTTAAGAATCATATTTCTCACGGAAGAAATTTAGATTAATCGGTATAATCGATCGCATTATTTTTTTAATCCTCATTATCTTTTACTTAATGTATCATGCATCATAATACAATGTCACATCAAGGTCGTTCAAGATCTCGAATCAAAGTAACACACAAAGATGTTCTCCAATTTAAAATCCACTTTCAAATCAATATCTTGCATAGTTTCTTTAAACATAAACACTTACAGTAATTACATAAATTTTAGAAAATCTTGGAATAATCTAGAAAACTACTCTACTAATTCTATGATGCTTCGAAATCTGTAAAATATAATAAAAAATACAAATATTTTCACTATACATACATTCACAAAACAAAAAAAAATTTAAAAAAACATAAAAGACAAAATACTTGCTATGCTTTTCTAAATTATAAAAAAAAAAAATAAAAATAAAAAAATAATAAAACACAAAATACAACATACCTGATATAATTCTTCAAAATCACAAATAAATGTACATTACGCGAGTAAAAAGACAAGTCGAGCAATCGTTACAGCACGGAAAGCAAAGACTAATCGCTCGTCCGCGAAATATATATTAAGCCAAATCGAGACGCGCGCGATGATTCCCTAATGGTGATTATGCGTTTAACGGTATAGTATATACTATATCAATGATTTGACCGACAACCGATTTCCTCCTGTTAAATATTGCGTGGACGCGGTTTGTAATCAGGCACGAGTTGGCACGAGAGTAGCGCGACAGCTTTTTAATATTGTAACCGGCGAACAGACGGGCAACTGACTAGCCGCGAATCACGTGGGTGCATCGACTGACATTTCACCTGGCATTCAGCAAGAATTTCGCCGCGGCATCACGATCCTCCGCATACAGTATCAGGCCGCCTTGAAACCGACTTTTCATCCGGTAGACCTTGGAACACGTTTCAACGATCATCGTTCTTCGCTTACGGTTCACGAGAGTCGTATAATCCTTGGACGTAACAGATGTTCCATATAACGGAATCTTCTCGTGAGATATTTTCATAAAATTTTATGAGCAATACGATTAAATTGTGGTTTTTTTTTTTTTTGTAATTATAATGAACTTTCTTGGTTTGGTTTCTGTTATTTTTGTTATGTATTTCGTTAAATTTTGAGAGAAAGATGCCGAGGTATAGATAATAAGGATTCTGAGGAAATAGATCTGATAGTAGACAATAGAAAATCGATATGGATGATCTGAATTGCAGGATTCAATAAAAATTCTAAATATATGATATACTTGATAGGAAATTTCTTAATTCGCAGGGATCCATGGAATGAGGACACAATCTGTAAAAATTACATTGACATTAGATTTATAATATTTATTAAAAGAGATTAAAATGAAGTTTAAAAATGATTTGACGATTGTTATGTTTTTTAAATATATTTTCGAAATGTATAGATAAAAGATATTTACTTATGTTATCAATCACTGATAAATTTAATTGATAAAAGAATAGATTAATAAAAGCATTAGTATGGATGAGATGGACTGAATATCATAGGTGAAGCATGGTTTAGATCTATCTTTTCATAATGAAAACATTATTATATCTATATATCAGTCTTTCAAAATTATTAATAATTAATAATTTTAAAAAGTTGATAAATTTTCAAATTGATTAATTTTTAAAATTCCTTTATTTTAGCTAATTAAAATACTTTGACATATATATTTATATAACATACATGTAATGATTTAGATAAATAAGTGCTATTAAACATACAAGAGTTAGCCAAATTATAAAACAAATTTGATATGTGCAGTTCAGTTAAACTGATTCGCATAAATGTCTCAAATGTTATTCTCGAACGATTTCAAAAAGTTCAACAGTTTGGGATTATTATAAAGACAATAATTAGTACCGAAAAATTCCAACATCACACAAAAAAAAATATTTTCTCAAGATAAATATATTGGTCAACTATCTCATGTTATCCATGTACATTATAATTTATAAATAAGAACAAACATAAGTGATCATTTATCAGGTTGATAGGAATTTTTTTTTTTTTTCAACTTTATGCCCATATAAAAATTTACGACGCGATGATGTATGTGGTATGACTGTAACTCAATCAAAATTGCTTATTATTCATTTTTCATAATAATATGTATGCTTTTTTTCCTTTAATTTGAATTACATAAATTTTTCAAGTAAAAAATAATATACATGAATGTAAATATGTGTCAGAATTACTATGTTTTTTAGTTGCTTGTAATATATCGTGCATTTCTCATAATAACAAAAGGAATGTATCCAGTGTAATATTGTGTCCATAAAATTTTTAACATTAATAACTTTCTATATTATTTAATACTGTGTAATAGATTATCTTTTAATGCAAAAAAAAAAATTTACATGAATTTCGATATTATCCACAACTTAGACCTTACAAACTAAATGTGTTTTTTCAATATTAAAATTAAGTTTTATTCTTGTTTAAAAGAAATGCATATATTAATTTCATTCATTTTCTCTTACATTTTTTTATTTTCATATATAATTTAAATGAGTTTTTTAAATCTTTATTCCTAAATTTCCCGTGTACAAGCAATTTTAATATTGCAACAATATTTTTATCAAAATCGTCAAAATCATTGTGTTAGGATTGAAAAACTTTCAATTTAATATTGCTATTTATCTAAGTAATACGGCAAAAATTGAATTAAAATTTTAATGAACAAATTCTTTCAATAAGTATAAATAATTAGAAATATTTTAAAATCTTCAAAATTAATATTTATCACTTACTATATCAATCAGCTATTTCTCCTCGTGTCGTAATAATGGAACATAAATAATCCTGATTAACAATGCATATAAATTAATCAACATATGATTTTTATATTTTAAAATTATATGATTCAATCTAATGAATTTGAAATATGTTACCTTAATTATATTATATGATAGATTCATGTACCATATTGGAATTCATCATACTCGCTACTATAATGAATCCTATATTAATTTACAATTTGAATATATGGAACAAACAGCTTAAACGGCCTATGTAAAAATTCATGGACCAAGAAGAATATCATTTTTCAATTTTGATGCGAAGATATATAATATATTCGCATATGAATTATAATGTTTGATATTCTTCGTTTCATCCAATAGTAACTACATATGTGTAAATATAATATACACCTATCTACAACAAAATTCTATTCAATAATATAACGTCGCTATGCTCCTTGTAATTCTTGTACCTTCTTACATGAAGGTGTTTCAATATTTTTAGCTTTGAAAAATAATTCTTGATCTCCAAAGTTTCTTGCTTTCCACATCATTGTTTCTCCTAGGGATTAAAGAAACAATGTATCCAAAGATATATATTTCTCGACTATTAAAGCCTTTTTTCATTTTCTAAGAACAACAGTACTCTGCTATATTGGGGCATTTAAAAATCAATTAAATAAAATACTTACTATAACTTTTCTCTCTAAAACAGGCATGTCTCAAATTATTCAGGTATTCTTCTTCAACAGAAATTTCTAGTCTACGTAAGCTGCCTTGATATTCAGTATGAAAGTTTTCTTTGACATAGTAGGGCACCTTTAATCCTTGAGTTGTTCTCAGTACAGAATATTTTCTGCGCACAAATTTAAAATGTGCATATAATCCCTTTCATACAAATCAATCACTCTTGTTTGAAATAAAATATACCAGAGACAAAAGCCGAGAAAATAAAGCATAAGTAATAGAATTGAAACATCACATAGAATTATTAATTAAAACTAATTTATTCATCGTTATTCGTCGATAAATATTTGTAAATACACTTACGCGTTAGAATGCAAGCTATATACAGGATCTGATATAAAGAAACTGCTCATCATAGTTAACAATATTAATAATAGCACAGGTAACATTTGAAGGAATGTGGTATATCCATTTGCTTGCTAAAAATCATAATATTTGTTAAAAATAATCATATATTTAATTAAAGTATAAATAAATATAATTTTTTTCATACTTGAGAGTGAGCATGTTGAGCTTGTGCATCTTGTTGTCTTGCCCATCTACCAGAACGTCTCATATAAAATTCTTGTTGTGGAAATCCACCTCCAAAGAACATACTAAATAATTCTTCTGCTGTTATATCAGCTAAAAAAAATTAATTTAATCAGTATTATTTAGATATTTATAAGAATTTATGATATGAAATAATTCTATAAAAAAAATAAACACATTATAATAATCTTACTTTCAAATCCTCTTGTATAATTATAATGTGAGTGATTTTGATGAGCTTGAGCACTTTGAAGTCTTTCTTCCTCAGGACCATACATATCATATTGCTTTCTCTTTTCGACATCAGTCAATATAGCAACAGCATTTCCAATAGCTGTGTATATGTAAATTACAATTTGTTATAATAAATTTGTTGCAAATATATTTTAATTATCATTTACCTTTAAAGGCTTCAGCAGCACCTGGTGCTTTATTTTTATCTGGATGTAACTGAAGTGCTAATTTTTTATATGCTTTCTTAATATCACTATCAGTTGCATCTTTATTTACACCCAAAATTTCATAATAATCTTTACATTTTTTGATTCTGCAATTATATTGAAGTTTATTAATAATAAGAAAAAATATTAGATTATAATATAAATATCAGAATAAAATAACAAATTTTATTATTATATTTAAAATATTTTGTTTACATTGATGTTTTTAAAATTTCAGAATTTTGTTTAATTAATTAATTAATATAAATACCTTTTAATGTGTTCAAGTTGCTCCTTTGTATAATCACTAGAAGCTTGAGTATGTGTGGTTTCTTTAGATGCAGTTTGACGTTTCCTAAGTGTAGGTTCAGATTCAGACTTTTGATTTTGTTTTGATAACATTGTCACTTTTGTTAACACATCTGTAAATATTTATAATTAATGATTATAATTAATAAATTATAAATATTTTATATTTCATATAATTACATAAATTTTTTTTCATTATCAATTTTTTATTTTTATTTACACATATTACAATTTTTATTTATTCACTACTACTTTCTTTTAATAATAATTTACATAATGATAAATTCACATCATAATAGTAAATATAAATGAAGTTTTATTTTTTTACAACTATAGAAACTGTTTTTTAAACTCAATAAACATTAAAATAATTTCTAAAAAAATAATAATGTATAATAAATATATAGTAATTTTATAACATAATCTTATTAAAACTCAAAAATACGGTGTAAATTTCTTTCAATGTAATGACAATTTTATGAATGGATAAAATAAAAAATAAAAAGCGATTGATTGATATTCTACACTGGTTGAAATAAATTTTTGTCAACTTACCTTCTGCTTTTTTCATTGGATATAGTTTTAATGCTTTACGTACAAATTTTTCTGCCTCCTCGTACTTTTTTTCTCGTAGATATAGTTCTGCAAGTTCCATACATCGCTCCGCCTCATCTTTATTACTATCCATGATTTTTTTTTTAAAGACCGAATTAAACTTTATACTAACGCAATGACGGAGCAAAATAGTAAATAGATTTAATCACACACTAATTCTCCGCCATAGCAATTTAATAAGTTGCGTCATGAACACGATACAAAGTAGAGCATTCGACTACGTGTAAGTGACGATACGTAGATGCTGCTTATAATATACTGATTATTATTTCTGCTGACATATCTGACAATTTGACTCTAATATCAACCAATCAAAATGTCTACTCGAATGAAATTTATTTATAAAAAAACAATTTTATTAATAATAATAGAAAATGAATTATAAAAAAAAGTAAATAAAAAGACACACAGTATCGATTTTTAAAACTTAATATTGATCTTTCTTTAATTAAATGAAATAACTTTTTATTTTTTATATAATAAAAATTAATTATTTTATAATGAACAATTTTTAATTTTTATAAATGGAATAAGAATTTGTCATAAAATAAATATTCTAACTTTGTATGTCAGGTTAAAATATTTCTGTCAATAATAACTAGTGTTTTTTGAATAGATATGTTTTGAAGACAATACTTGAAAATATTTCTTTATTATATAATAAAATATTAATTAGAAATTTTTTGTCACATAATTTCTAAATATTTATATATTATAAAAAATGTAAGTATATATAATATTTTTAATTGATATTTAACTAGCATTTGTTTATAATGTACTTTGATTTTAAAAGGTTATCTTTTATTATTTTACAAATATTTATATTAAAAATAAATTACATGAATTATTTTTTTATAAATGTTTTAATATAATATTTATAAAAAAATAATTTTAATAAATTAATTCATAATTTTGATGTATATTTTTTCATCTTTATAGAAGATGCAGAATATAAAACAATGTGTACGATTTATATCGTATAAATTACTTAAAACAAATAATTCGAATTTTTTATCTAATATACAAAGATCATATTATTTTTTTAAATCCGATGATGATGATCAAACAAAAGGTTTTCTTAAATATAATAATGTTGTTTTTCCTCCACAAAAACCAGATGAAGAAAAAAGGCCAGGTGTAAGTATAATTTATTAATAATTAAAGAATTTTATTTTACCAATTAAATATAAGTATTTTCTAAATTTATATTTTACAGTATGTTTGTCATGTAAAAAAAAACATAAAATATAGTCCATTGAAAATGTGGTATATTGCTTCTTTTGTAAGAGGTATGTCTGTAGATGAAGCTGTTAAACAATTAAGCTTTTTAAAGAAAAAAGGTGCAGCTATAGTCAAAGAAGTGATCTTAGAGGCACAAAAGATGGCTGTGGAAGAACATGATATTGAATTCAAAAGTAATTTATGGGTTGGTCAGTATATTAATTATAAAATATATTCAAATATATATTAGAAATATTATATTATTTCAATTAATTTTTCAGCTGAATCTTTTGCAACAAAAGGTAAAACATTAAAAGGAATACGACGTCATGCTAGAGCAAGAGTTGGAATAGTACATTATAGATATACTAATTACTTTGTACGTTTAGAAGAAGGAAAACCACCAAAACATTATTACGTATCAGCACCTAAAAGTGGTGACGAATTATTGAAAGAATGGATGGAAGAAATGCATCACCGTAAAATATATAATTCATTATAATATGTATATAAATATATATAAATAAATAATTCATCTTCTTTCTGAAGTTATTAATTGATATAAAATTCGTGTTATAATTAAAAAAATAAATTTTTATAAATATAAGATGTAAATATAATGTTACAATTAGAATTTATTTAAAAATTAATAATTAATATATTATAATAAATGTGAAGCAAATACATAAATTTATTTTATAGTTTCAACTTGGTTCTTCTCCAATGACGCCGTTTAGCATTATATCTAAAATTATATATATATATATATAATAATAAATAATAGATTAAATGAAAATACAAATATGTATTTTAATGATTTTTACCTAATAGTATTGCCAGTTCGCATTCTGACCCATTGCGGAATCGGTCTGTTTTGTTTTAATTTCTTAGCAAGTTTTCGTTTAATAATAAATGTTTTGTGAGCCGACTGAAATAAATAACAAAATTCATATATTTCTTAAATGTAATATTCTAATAATTATATAGATATATTTTATAGGATGTCAAATTAATTATTAGATTAAATAACTTTATTTCAACCTTACCATTTTGTCCGTATAGCAACTGATGAAATGGCCAAGTTGACTGCGTATTATATTAAACAGGATTTCCAATATTAAAATTTCACTATATAAAAGTTACCAAAACTACTAAATATTTAGTAATAAATATTAAATAAAATTTTTATATAAAAATAATATATACTAGATAAACATTTTAAATATTATCATAAATATATAAACATAATATTAATTTTAATAATGTTAATTTTAATATAATTTAACTAATAAGTTTTAGAATTTAAAATAATTAAAAATATTTAAATTTTATAATTTAGAATTATTAATGTTAATTTTAACAATTATTTAATAATAATAAAAATTTTTTATTATTATTAAATAAATATTATTATTAAATAAATATTAAATAAATATTATTATAATTAATAATAATAAAAAAAATATTTTAGTTTCAAAATTAATATTATTTTAAATTGATTTAAAATATACATCTTTATAAATATGTATATATTTTCACAATCTATTTATTATATATTTATAAAATATATTTATTAAAATGCATCATATAAAAATTTTTATTTTAATAAATGAAATCAAATCTAATCTATTTAAATAAAATAATTAAAATATTTATATTTTAAAACATTATATGTAACAATAAATTATATTATATATTTATATATTATATTTTATTATATTATTTATACATATGTTTTTCATTATCATTATATATTTTATTTATATTAAAAAAATGTATTAAAAGAAATAGGAAATATTTTTTTATTTTTTGATTATTTGATTAATTGAACTTTAGATTTTATTATTACGATTTAGAGATATTATTTTGATTATTTTTATTTTTTGATAATTTTTTGATTGAACTTTGGACTTTATTATACGATTTAATTATTATAAAATTAACTTGAATTAAGTATTTCCTTAGTTATTGTTTAACTAAATATCTAAAACATTAAAAACTGAAATATTAAAAATTATAAAAAAATGTTCGCTACTTACTTTAGAACATTTCGAATTGCAAATAAAGTGAGTATCAAGAGATTCAATTTTCTTGATTCTTATTTGTTTTAACCTTTAATTCTTAATTGATTAATATATATAATTCTTTTTTTATCAACAAAGTATAAACTTTTATTATCTATAATATTTCAATGTTGTTTTTTTATTTATAAAATATATTTTTTTTAAATAAATGTAATCATTAATTTAAAAAATATTAATTTTATATAGAATTATATATCTTTTTAATATCATTAATAATAAAAATAATATAAATTAAAATAAAATTCTAAATTGTTTGTTCAAAGAAAACAAAATATTTAATCAAATTATTTAATATTTTAGTATGGCTTACTGGCACGCTATGAATCTACATTAGTTATTGCAGAACATAATAATGAATCACTATTACCTATTACTTGTAATACTTTAAGTGCAGCAAAAAAAATTGGTGGAGATATAACAGTTTTAGTTGCTGGTAGCAAATGTGATAGAGTTGCACAAAGTGTTAGTAAAGCTAATGGTGTATCTAAAGTTTTGATCGCAGATAGTGATGCTTTTAAAGGATTTTTCCCAGAGGCATTAACTCCTTTGATTCTTGCAATTCAAAATGAATATAAATTTACCCATATTTTAACTGGTGCCACTGCTTTTGGTAAAGCATTATTACCAAGAGTAAGTATCAAATTAAAAGACTATTTTTTTTATTTTTATATGCAATTATGAAATATTTTTTTGTAATTCATATATAAATTTTATTTTTTAAGATTGCAGCTAAATTAGATGTATCCCCAGTAAGTGATATTATTGATATTAAATCAACTGATACATTTATCCGTACTATTTATGCAGGGAATGCAATTCAAACTTTAAAATGCAAAGACAATGTAAAAATAGTTACAATAAGAGGTACTTCATTTGAAGCTATACCTTTAGAAGGAGGTAATGCCAAGTGTGAAGCTGCACCAGTTGGTGATTATAAATCACAATTGATAGAATTCATTAAACAGGAGTTATCTAAATCTGATAGACCAGAATTAACATCTGCAAAAGTTGTTATATCTGGAGGAAGAGGAATGAAATCTGGTGAGAACTTCAAATTATTATATACTTTAGCGGATAAACTTAATGCTGCAGTTGGTGCATCTCGTGCTGCTGTTGATGCTGGTTTTGTGCCTAATGATTTACAAGTAGGACAAACTGGAAAAATTGTTGCTCCAGTAAGTTTTCCAATTATATATAAGTATTATAAGTATTTCCAATTATATATAATTATTATTATTAAAAAATTATTTATATTTTAATTTATATTATATAGAACTTATACATTGCTGTTGGAATTTCTGGAGCAATTCAGCATCTTGCTGGTATGAAAGACTCAAAGACAATTGTTGCGATTAATAAGGATCCAGAAGCACCTATCTTTCAAGTAGCTGATTATGGCTTAGTTGCTGACTTATTTAAGGCTGTTCCTGAACTCACGGAAAAATTGTAAATTTTGATATAATATTTTATAAATATTTTTGTTATAATATCTAATAATATAATATCTATAAATATATATATATATATATATACAAAATGTTCTTAGAAAATAATAAATTTTTATATGATTTAAAATATATGTGCTTTAATTATCTATTTTAATTTTATGTATTAATAATTTAAGATTAATTATATTGTCTTTATTTTAGTAAATTGTATTTTAGGTTGTAGCATTAAATATGGTATCATGAGATTTTTTTTAAATTTCATAATAATATATTATTACATTCTCAGTTTCAGAAAATGAAAAAACTTTCAAGAATTTTTTTCAAGAAATTTTTTTCAAGAAAATGTTCTGAGAAAATGAAAAAACTTCCAAGAAATTTTATATAAATATTTAATCAACGTAGTAATTTTGATAATATTTATCGCATACATATGTAATTTTCGACTTGAACGCCACCATGAATGCCCGTCCTTTCATACTTTGGTTATATATATATGTATATGGAACGGCTGCCATCTTTGTCGTTTCTTGGCGTGGTGCATGGCCGGCTAGATTACCTATTTTTGAGTGTAAAATCGTATTTATATGTTTTGTGTCTTTAGATGTGGAAATTCGATAATAATTTTATCATGAGTATGGACAGTATCGAAAAATTATACAAAAATTTTGGCATTTTGGCTGATGCCAAAGATAAATTAGCCGAGGTAGTCTACAAACTTGGTTATATTGAATAACCACATTTACTCATTTCTATCTTTTATAATTTTTTGTATTTATAAGCATAAAATACATATTTTATTTTTTTGTATTTTTAATATTTGCAAATATTTTATTAATTTCAAATTCATTGAATGGTATTCTTGATATCATGGAAGTGATTCAATTGTACATAAATAATTAATCAGAAGAAATAGTAAATATTATTAAATTTTTATTTGAACATTACAGCATGAAAAAGAATATTTAGAGATTCTAACAGCAGTGAAAGGATCACCTAAAGAAAAACGATTAGCATCACAATTCATTGCAAGGTTTTTTAAATATTTCCCAAAATTGGCTGATCAGGCTATAGATGCCCATTTAGATCTTTGTGAAGATGAGGATATGGCTGTATATATTTTTTATTATTTATAATATTAATATATAATGTATATGTAAAAAATATAAAATTTTATAATTTATTTTTAGATCAGGAAACAAGCAATTAAAGATTTACCTGCGTTATGTAAAGATAATAAGGAACATACAGCTAGAATTGCAGATATTTTAGCTCAATTACTTCAAGCTGAAGATCCATCTGAATTAGCTGTAGTTCATAATAGTGTTATGTCTCTTATGAAGACAGATCCAAGAGGTATTATTAATATATAATCATTTATTATTAGACTTTTGAAATGTTAACTGCATTTCATTATTTTTTTCTTTAGGTACAATAAGTGGATTTTTTAGTCAGATTATTAATGGTGATGATGGAACACGTGAGCGTTGCATTAAGTTCCTAGCAACAAAATTAAAAGCAATAGGTCATGATATTATTACTAAAGAACCAGAAGATCTTTTAATTTCAGAATGCAAAAAAGTGTTACAAGTATGATTTTTTTATAATTATAATTATATAATTTTTTTAATTTATATAATTTTTGTAATACTTTCATATTTAGGATGTTACTGCTGATGAATTTCACAGTATTATGGAAGTTCTTGCATGGACCAGATTAGGTACAACAATTAGTGGACAGCAAGAATTAGTAGATATTACAGTTGAACAAGCTGAATTGTCTGAACCATTCAAACATACTAATGTTGAACAGTGGAATAGACTTGTACAATGTATTAAACATGCACTTCCATTCTTTAGTGTAAATATAATCTAATCGAATTTTTAAAAGTCATTTTGTGTTTATTTATGAAATTTACAATAATGTATTTACTTTTTAGTCTCAAATAGATTCATCACGTTTTGTTTCTTATATTTGTATACAAGTTTTACCGCATCTTTCTTTAATTACTTCACCTGATGGAAGAGATATACAATTGGAGTTATTAAAACTTCTTGCTGAATTAGCTGTATTTTGTGGCACAATTGATAAGCCAGAAGAAAAAGTACAACAACTTTATAATACTCTTATTGTAAGTAATATCATTGAAAATGTATATTTTATTTAGAGAATATTAATAATATTTTAATATTTTTAGACATATATGCCACTACCTCCAGTCACAGAAATAACGGAAGTACCACAATTACAGTTTAGTCATGTTGAATGTCTCATGTATGCTTTTCATAAATTATGCAAGCAAACACCAGAATTTTTAATGAAAGATCCAGAGCAGCTTAAGGAATTTAGATTAAGATTACAGTATTTTGCACGTGGTATTCAAGGTTATATAAAAAAATTACGAGAGGCAATTAGTGGAAAATCAGAAGAAGAATTGAAGTCAGAGGAGAATCAATTAAAAGTTGTTGCTTTGAAAACAACAAATAATATTAATACTTTAATCAAAGATTTATTTCATTCACCACCCAGTTTTAAAAGTGTTATACATCTTTCATGGAAAACAACAGCTAATGATAAGAAGGTACATATTAAATTAGTTCTAATTTTTTTTTTAAAAATATATTTTATTAAATATCTTAATTTTTTTTTTTATCATTATTCTAGAATGAAAAGCATTCATCTGCTCAAAAGAGACATACACCAATTACATTTGGAAATGACAGCAATTCTAATAAACGAAGTAAAGAGGATAAAAGTAAAAGGGAATTATATACTCCTCCTAGTGGAAAATATAGTTCAAACATATCATCAAATTATGGTAATTTAATAAAAAGAAACATTATTATTTTCCAAAATATTAGTTAAAGATCATAAGAAAAAGAATATAAAAAAAGAATTTTCTTTCATTTTATTATTTATTATTATTTCTTTCACTTTAATATAGGTCGAGGTAGATTTAGAGGAAATAGGTCAGGTGGTCGAGGTGGTTATAGACCGCGAGGTCGTGGAACGTGGAGAAAAAATTTTTACTAACTCTCTGATTATTTAAATTTTTAAAAAGCATGAAATGGTAAAAGCTGCAATAATATAAAAACTATATCAGGCCTGTAAAATGTACATATAAAAATGAAGAATGTAAAAGTGATTATTTACAGAAAGTGCTTTTTAAAAAAAGTGACAAAGGAAATACAACTTTTTTGTTTGATCTTTTGTTGAAATCTTAGTGTAAAGAAAGTGTTTTCTTGTGAAAGCTTTAAATACACACCATACATACAAGTTTCAAACACAAAATTATAAGGATCAATAATTCACTGAACACAGTGGTAATTACTGACAATTGTCATAATGAAATATTGATATTTAAAGAAGAGAAGATTGGTGTGAAAATAATATACTAATTGTGTTATGACAATTTTTTTATTGTTAAACAAATGAAAAATACAATTTGGAGAAACTTGAGTTTGGAAAAAGTGAATAAATACGTGGGAAGAAGTGAGCAAGATGACATCATGAACTTCAAGAAGTGTTTATTATGAAACTATTAATCAGGTACTTTAACAGGCAATACAACAAATAAAATAATGACGAGAAAATGGTGCAAGGACACAGTATGTGAATCATTTGAAATGAAGAATTATCAAATATCAGAACCAAAAATTTCATATAGAGAATATTTAAAAATTCATACTGTACAATGACCGGTTTGTGCTATGACATGGACACTGGTGTTACACGTATTTGCAAAAGACAGACAATTTCTTTCTTCCACAACAACTCTAGATGTTAAAATAGTATCAAAATGTATTCCTGTATTTCCTAGTTCTTCCTATTCCTCTTTCTAGATAACATTTTTTATTTCTTTTGTCAACAGGAAAGCGACGATTGGAATAATTGAAGAAACGCCAAATGGAACATCTTTTGAAAATATAATAAAATCAAAGAAACTTAAAGAGACTTTTTGTTTTCAATTTCTCAAATTATATTAGTTATATTTATAACTATACATATTTTTTATTTACTATTTCTATTCTACAGTATAAAATATTTAGCTTTTTTATCAATTAAATAAATAATTTTTTTTATTAAAATAATTGATTTAAGTATAAAAGCAATATAAAATTATTAAAATCTTTTATTAAATATAAATGAAAAATATAATACAAGTCAAAAAGTTTCTTTGATTATATAGAAGTAAAGATATAATTTTTATTGCATACTTTTTATTTTGCAGATGCTGTATGTGATTCTTGTTGAATGGATAGCAAAGCAGAGCAAAAATAATCATTTTTTGATTACAGATTACCAGATCAAGGAGGAAGTTCAATAAGGAAAGATTATAACTTTATTCTTTTCAGGAATTGAGGCATGGTTGTATATTATCTTTTATTTGTATATTCATGGTAGCTGTTTTGTAAGGTGAGTTTAAAAACATATTGTGTCCTTTTCCTATCCACCATTGAATAAAAATTGTGTAATGCTAATAATAATATAATAATAATTCATGAATATATTATCATTTAATTTAATAAATAATAATATTGCATAATATATGTTGTATTTTTTATGCCCAATATCGAGTGTTATTACACAGTTAATTAAACTATTTGTGAAAAATTTACAATTATCGAATATTTATGTGTTTTAATTAATATTTAATACAAATGTTTTGTAATTTGTCAATTACGTAATTATATAAAAATTTACTTGTATGTATTAATATATTGTAACATTTTAAAAATATTATTTTTGTTTATTATGATTTCAAATATGTAAGCATTACTTTAGTAAATTTATTGCAATATTATTAGAAGAATAAAAGCTATTGATTTAAATTATATTGTCTTTTTAATATATGTAATGAAGCAGATAAATTGTATAGAATATTTGTACCTGTTGTTTAATAAATATACTACACTTCTAGAATTATTATTACAATATATCTTACAATTATAATTACAATAATTTTTACAGTATGTCCTTAAAAAAGAAATTTCAATATAATCCATTCGTTGAAATCATATCATCTATTGTTTTGCACATAATACGATCACATGGATTACATGGATCTGGAGTTTGTTGTTCAGAACCTAAATTATCAACAGATTCCATAGCATCTGTATTTATTGCTAATTTAGAATCCAATTCTGAAGTATCTGGTAACATCTGCAATGCATGTTGTAAAATTTCTTGTACCTATAAAAAAATTATTATAATTTGAAATGCACATTGTGCCAATATTAATTAAAAGTCATACCTTTTCTAAATGTTTCTGAAATCTAAGTGCTGTTTCTATACGCTGTCTACGTTGCAATTCCATCATTACTCTTAATGTTTCTCTTGCTTGATGTGGCCTGAATTCATTTAATAAGTGATGAATGTGAATAAATAATAAACTAAGATCTTCCACCTGTAAACAATAACATAAACATTGACTATTTGTTTTGCTAAAATGCTAAAATGATATATTATAATATATTATAATACTTTTTCTGCACGTCTTGGACTATCAGGACACTGTACGAGCAAATCTATTAGATCCAAAAAATTAACAAGCAATGAGTGGTTCAATTTTTTCAACTCTCGTCGTCGATCAAAATGCTGAGGATATAACCTTTTAATTCCTTGAGCTTCGAGAGGTCTAATAATTGTATCATCTGCGTTAAATACATTTCCAAACATCGAATAAGTATCGTGTATTGGCGGTGGTGGTCTTGGTGCTCTGCCTCGACGAACATTTTCGTCTGTATACAAATTAATATACTGAACTGGAGGTAGAGGAAGAGAACTGACTTGTATTGCCTCTGGTGCTGCCATTTTTAATGTGTAATATCGATTCAATAAAAAATAAGGAATAATTTCACTTAAAATAGAAGTTTTTCAATATAAATATGTAGGAGGTTAAATTCATCTAGAAGAACTTGACTGTTGTCAAACTGATTGGAATATTAACGTCAGTGCGCATGTCTATAATTTCGCGCGTAGTCGCCATTTTTTTTTTTTACACAATTTATTTTCCGTTTATTTAATATTTATAATATAAAAAACAATAATTTATAATAATATTACAAAAACTATATTTACAAATTACAAAATTAAACTACAAAATCTAGTTTCACACTAATATATTAATATTTTATTTTAGGTTACATTAATGTAATTTCACAATTCAACATATTTTTTTATTAATACTTTTTTTTTGCAAATATCATATTAATCAAAATATTTATGCACTTTTTGCAAAATTTTCAGCACGAATTAATAAAAGTTAAATAAATGTATAATTAAAACAAAACAACATATAACGTAGCCTTCAAATCCGCCATTTTGTTTTTTTAAAATGAGTCAACAGGTATTCTCTGTTGGCCAGTTAATACGTTAATGCCAGCAGGACGTCGAACTCAGATTGGGGATTTTCGTTGTTTAAGTAGCAAAACAAAAGAGTGAACGTATGGATATTGTTTGTTTTTTGGTTAAAAAATCCTTCTCATGGTGTGATGATATTTCGGATAAATGCTTTACTAACGTAGTGAGGTATTTCCTGCTATCTTGTGAATTTCCAACGTCTTCGTTTGACAGATTGTCGGTGTGTGTATGCGTTCGTTCCACGTGAATTCTTTGTTTGGGCACCGGTCATGTTTCTGACAAGTATTGAAATTGTGAGGTGGTAGCAGTACTCTAGTGCATGGTAAGTTGATTTTCTGTTATAAATTTTATATAAATCAATGTTATTGCAACTAAACTTTCACATAGAAATATTCATATAGTCGAGTGTCAGGATAACCACAAACTATCGCGTTGTCGTTGATCTCACTGTTCTGTTATGTCTCATAATTTCAAGGAGAATACCTTTGTGTGATTGTTTTCTCTTATAATCAAACATTTATAAACTAATATAAATTTTTCGAAAAATCCTAAACTACGATCAAAACAAAGAATAGAATTTGATTCAGAGTTTATGCACAATGTGTATACAGGGTGGCTCATATAAGTAGTATCAGTTTAATATTTAAAAAATCATATATGTAACAGATTATTCTAGTCTTAAAAAAAAATAAGTTAAGATAAAGATAAAGTTTTTTTTAAATATTATATAAAATATATATAATATTTAATATATATAATAAATATAATTTTTAAAAGATTAATTCCTATTAATTTATAAAGAATAAAGAAAATTAAAAATTTTAGATGAATATTATAAAATCATTTTCTATAATTTATATTAGAAAATGAACGAGTTTTGTTCATAAAATTGTTTTTTTTTTTCAAAAATAATATACATTTGAGAATCGTTATAAAACGATAGAGTAAACGAATAATTAAAATGGCCGAAATTTATTTTAATTATAAAATATATAAACAAACTTATTAATAAATATATTTGATTTTTTATATATATCGAATTATATTTTGTTTATTTAAATTTTTATAATTTTATATTTACAGAATTTATAATATATATACATATTATATTAAATTATATTATAATAGATTAATATATCATAATTATATTTTTATTACAACTCGATTTTTTTACTTGTTATATATCTTTTTTTTTCTTTTATAATTTTTTATATTTTATAATAAAATAATAAATAAATTAAATAATGCTTCAATATCAATATGCACGATTAAAAGATTAAATCCCAATATATTGATTCATGATAGAATTGCTTTATCTTTTTATTTTATTTCGTGTATTCACAAAAAATAATTTTTCTATATTCAAAAAACATTTCAAAAATCGGATGTCATTTAAATGCGTTAAAATGAATTTTTTTCAATTGAAAGTTCTCTTAAAATTTAATGAATTTGTCTTTAGTTTTGTTCAGTGTATCGCTTCTTTCTTTTCTCTTCCATTTCCAAGAAGTAAACGGAAAGTATGAGACGGGCGGAAATTCAAAAGACGTCGCGGTTTAGGCGGACCTTTAAAATTTCGGAGACATGAGTTACAAAAGAAATTCAGTGGAAGTAGATATTTACTGGGCAGTTGAGTGCTCGAGTACTTGGTGTCGTACATTCATGTTAATAAATGCTTTGTCGAATCATTATAACCAGTTTTATATTGTCATTACAATCTATTTTAAAAAAATTATACTCTCTTTTTTTTTATCATAAATTAATATGAAATTTGGAAAACAACATACAATATTTATATTAAGAAATATAATGTAAAAATCATATTAATCATATTTTAATTAAAATTTTATTCCAATTGATTAACGTCAAACCAATTTTAAATTTTTTTTATAAAAAATTCAATCTAAAAAGAATTTGTTAACTGATTAATAAATAATTTGTTAATAATTATCTTGATAGATAATATTAATTACTTTGTAATATAATATAATAGTGATATAAAATATAGCAAAAAAAAATTTAATCCTACCAGAGGTACTCGACCGGAACTGACACTCACATGCAAATACGCGCGAATCTAACTTTCTGCGCGTGCGCGTGCGCGATCGACAAATGCGTGTATTACATGCGTCTCGCTTCGAACAGTGGTATGTGTTTAGCCACTGTTTACGCTATTTATTTAGGCTGCATCTCTGTTTTATTTTAAACACATTTTCTGTTTTTCTCCGTATATGTCCAAAAGAAATCATTTGTTTGATTATCGATATAAGCACGATACAACTTCCATCGATTTTTATTTGTAAATGGATACCTTTTTGAAAAAATATTTGAAATGAAGATATGCTACAAAGAAACTTTTTATTCCGATATCAAATTACACGAATGAATTTAGTAATATCGTTTTATTATTATTAATGTAAATAAAAAAAAAAGTAAAAAATAAAAATTATTTTAAAGAAAAATAAAAATAAAAAAATATTTTATTCATTTTATATAGATTGAAATGAAGAAAAGTTGTCTGATTTTTAAGTTTTGTTACAACGAGAAGCTAAAGGCTAAGTTCGTCTCGTGAGAACGTGGTCGAAGATTTTTAGCCTGATTCTCTGACTCTCTATTTTGAATGGAAATTCTTCGTGGTCGAGTCATGCTGGCTTTAATGGAGGTCTAGAATCCCGTAAAACTTTTATCTATATTTGGCTCACAGGATTTTAAAATTTTTCTTCACGTTGTGTTTCCATATTTTAAACGTATTATGATCTGAATATTTTACTTTTTTAAATATATCCCGTCTCAAATTATTTTAAATTACGTTCGTTTAAATTTTTAGGAGCAAAAAATTAATCGATACTTATCCGAAAAGTATCCAGACTGCTTGTCTGAAATTCGAACCATCGAGATAATTGAAAGTTCATTGCGGAACTCGCTTAATTGGTCTTCGTCTAAGTTAACGTTATAGAAACTTTGAGTTTCTGCGAAGTGCTGCAGCTTGTTTGATAGAAATGAAGAATTTACCTTCGTTTCTATCGAACGAAGTAAATGCCTTTATACAATAAATCTTCATTACTTCATCAACCATAATCACACTTCGATTCCTTAATCGTCAATTAATTCATTAAACTCCTTTCAAATAAATGAATATTCGTTTAATATTAAATGCGCGATATTTTCTACAAATTAAAAATTTCTAACAGATTAAAGTTTTAAACTTTTAGCATTCCTAGGATTAAACGAGATCTAATATTAAAAGTTCAATTTAGGATAAAAAAATTTCTTCTATCTCTAAAATATTTAACAATTTAAATTTCTAACATTGTCACTCGATAAATTATATACTCACAAATCGTATATAATAATTATTTTTCTATTTCTTTTGTTTATATTATCATAATAATCGAAACCTTGTTTTTCAGGGTGGCCCTCCATCTGGTATGGCGGGGAAAGATGGGAAGGTGGAGCCAAAAAGCGGGGATGTGGTGAGACAGGGGTTCATGGTGAAACGTTCTCAGAACAAGAAACGTTTCACTCCTGTCAATTACAAACAACGTTGGTTCGTTTTGACGAGGCGCTATCTCGTATACTACGACGGCGATGGAGAGGTGAGTATTCTACCTTCTTTTTTTTTTTTTTCTTTTTGCAATTTCTAGCCCGTCGCATTTTATCCACTCCCTGTTTTTATTTTCCTTTCCATTACTCCTCTCCTCCCCTCCCTCTCCTCCCATTACCCTATTACGGATCTGAAAAAAAGTTGGTTCCATTAGTGGTTCCAGAAAAAGGTTTTTCTTTTTGTAAATAAACCGATAATCGAAGCTGGTTTTAAGGATAAAAAATTTCTCTGTGCGTAAAATTTCTCTCTGTAAGTTATACAGTTCGATAAATCAGGGTGGATGAAATTGGATCAAAGAAAACGTTCGAGGAAAAGTTTAGTATAATAATTGATCTTTCGATATTTTTCTGTTCTTCTATTCTTGCGTATTCTTGGGAAGAGGAAATTTATTATATCGATTGTATTATAAATAGAGAGATGATTATTGAAAAAATAGAAGATAAATTGAATTAGCAGTTGATCAATTTGACACTTCGATGCGGCGTTTCAAAATTATCTTATTTGTTTGAAAGGCAAATGTGTGATAAGGAAACTGTTATATTAAGAAGATATTGAATTTTTATACAATTCACAATTTACATCAAATATTACAATTTTGTTTAGAACAAAATATTTCAAAGTATTTGAAATACGTATAAAATGTATCGTAACTTTCTTCCTTCCTATCCCTAAAAAAATTCCCACAACACGATCTAGAGATTAGATTTTCATCGACCAAAGTAGATTCAATGATTTGGTAGATCGATTCTCTGATAGATTTAAATAATTTGCCTTTCAATTTGATTCACCTAACCCTGTTTGCAACCTCCTCTTTTGGCCTAGTTCTTCTCGATTGTCCCTCTTGAAATCACGTTTCTTTCCTCAAACTTTTCTCTAGAGAGAGAGAGAGAGAGAGAGAGAGAGAGAGAGAGAGAAGAAAAAGAAAAAATAAAATAAAACTCGTATGAATCTCGTATCGATGTAATTGTCATCGAAAAGAAACGTATTCGACGACACGATTCCTGATTCGATAATTGCCTCGAGATCGACCAGATACGCGAACCAGATCCTCCATAGAATTTCCGTCGAGCTCGTTCGACGACGATTCAAAAAAACGAGGGACGAGAATCGAGCGAGTTCGGTGTTTAACGCTCGTTGAAAACGATGGCTTTGTGGGGCGAAAGGGGCGAGGTGGCGGGCAAAGGTGTCTTTAAACCGGTGGAAAAAAAGCTGAATGTGACTTAGATTGGATGGCATTCCGCGTTCTAAAAAGGAAAACCTAGCGATCTTAGTATTTTGATTTTAGTTTTAAGGATGAAAGATCTCCTCTTCGGTGTTTTTGCGTTCTGATCTTTTCATTTCTTTTTTTTCCGATGCTCTTTCTTCGAATATAATTTTCTCCGTTTCCAGTAATTTTGTTCCTTGGAATTCAATGATTCTTTCGGTCAATTTCTAAAATTGATTATTACACGATTTATCAGGGATTCTAAATTATTTCTACACGAATAAATATTATCGTATTAAAAATAGAGAAATTCTAGGGGACGCTAGAGTTGTTTCTAGTGGATTTCTGGGGAAAGATCACGCGATAAGTATAAATGGAAAGGTTATAATATACCAAATAGCGTGTCGAAAAGTGGGATTAAAGGCGCAATGAAACGAATCAATCATTAGCAATTCCTTTATCTTTCGTATTTCGCTCGTTTCGTTTATTTGCAACAATTCGGCAGAATTTGAAGTTCACCGGGGGAAGGGGGGAGGGCGTGGAGGCGCACTAAGAGGCCATCGAAATCGATAATTAACCATCGAGGAACATCATCGGTCAGGGCCGGGATTACAATTCACGCGAGAATTGATAATGATTGAAAATCACCAGCTCTGAATACCGACTTCCATTTCAATATTATTGTTTCCAATCGAACGATTATCGTACGTTGCTCGTTCGATCGTAGAAAATGGCTGGCGTGGAACGATTTATTAATATAATTTTGAAAGTAGGGAAATAGAATTTTGAAAAGGAAACGCGTATGAAAATGAAGGGAACGAAAACGCTGAGCTTGTTAATTCGTCTCGAATCAGGGCCAATTGCTCCATACACATTAGCTTGCGGTTGACAAGCACCACTAGCGCCACGGATAGCGCTAGACTCATCATATTATTTCTGCCTTGCCGATAAAAAAACTGCCTATTATTCCTTGTTTCTTCGCTTAATTATCTTCGATATCTTTTTTCGTTCGATCGTAAAACATACTTTTGTAATAATTTATTAATATACGTTTTTTAAAACGTGCCATGAAACGTAAAAATATTCACAGAATCCTTTTTTTTTTTTTTCTTCGTATCAAATTATATATTTTCAACGTTCCTTTTTATACATCTCGTATATAATGTAAATAAAACAGCGTGGGATAGAAAATACTGATGTATTAATTCTTCTCTTTTTTAATCATTCCCTTTTTTTTTTCTTTTTAATGATTGATTGATTAATTAGTAAAAGTAATTCTTAATTGTGAAAGAGAATATATGTATATCGTGTATTGTATCTTGTTGAAAGAAACTTTGTTAATTTGGATGTTCTTCAAAAAAAAAAAAAAAAGTATTCCTCTTAATCCTCAAATTAAAATACGAATATATTTAAAAATAGAATTCTCTGGAATAACTTTCACTATCTATCCGATATCGAATAACAAAAAATAACTGTGGAGAATAATTCTTGGAAGTTTTATTCTCAAGAATATTCTTAACGATAAATAATATTTTTCTTCGTTCGTTGGACTTTCATTTTCAACGACGATTTTTTCAAAAAAAAAAAAAAAAAAATAATTCTCACTAAGTTTCACTTTGAAATATTACTTAACACTCCAGAAAGTATTTTTCCACAAATGAACATTGAGCAACGTGGAAAATTATTTCATTATACGTATCAAATGTATCTTAATCAATGTGACGATACAACAATTAAAGTCAATGTTTCGATTTTCTAGTTTTCTTGTGAACCTGAATCAAATACATTGGATTGTTGGAGGCTCGAAGCATTCGCATAAGCAAGCTTACGTAATCCAGAAAGCTGATAGGATGCAAACATCCACGAAACCGTTTCCAATTCCCTGCAATAAATTACAAACCGAAAGATCAGCGCAATCGGCCACTGGACACTCGACCTATTCGATTGCAGTGGCCTGACCATTTATAGATATAACTGGCAAAAGCAACCTTTTCCAACTACTGCGATCAGAGGATACACAAACTCCTTTCTTCTTATTCTATGTTTGAATATTATTATTTTCTTTATTTATTTATTTATTCGATATTTTTTTCTTTAAATATTTATCTTTCTTTTTGTAGGGGTGGCCTGCAAATAGAAGGCAATCAAATAAGATTGTTTATATAACTTATACAACTTATATAACGTTATATTATTATTAATTTAATTAAATTGGATATTTTTTTTTTCTTTTTTTTTTTTTTACGAATATAGAGCGAACATGGGAATAACGAGGATGGAAATCCTTTTTCAAATCCTTTCCCTACATTTTTATTCCATTCCTCAAGTATTCCTCGAGTATTTAAGTATCTTTATTCTTATCCTTATTTAAGTTTCAATCTGGCAATCCAATCTTATAATCTTAATTTATTTATTTACATTATATTCTCTTTTTCTCCATTTCTTCTTCTTCTCCCAATCCATTCCCAACGATATTTACAACTTATCCAATCTTTCCCTCCATTCATTTTCTCAAAAATCTTAATTTTATCAAAAGTCTTCCCTCCCCATTTCTTCTCGCTCTCCTCTTCTTTTCTCCTCACTCCTTCCTCCCATTCCCACTCCCAAACAACACTCCCTAATAAAATCTAATTCTCCTCGCTCAAAACACCCTCAGTCCACCAACCACAACATTCAATCCCATCCCTTAAATAGAACCTATCCTTCTCTCTCCCTTTCTCTCTCTCTCTTCTCTTCTCTCTCTGTCTCTTTCTTTTCTCTCTCTTCTCTCTCTGTCTCTTTCCTTTCTCTTTCTTCTCTTCTCTTCTCTTCTCTATCTGTCTCTTCTTTGTCTCTCTGTCTCTTTTCTCTTCTCTTTCTTTTTTCTCTCTCTTTTTCTTCTCTATCTCTCTCCGTCTCCTCCTCTCTCCTCTTCTCTTCTCTCTCTTTCTCTCTCTCCTCTTCTCTTTTCTTCTCTTCTTTTCTCTTTTCTTCTCTCTCTGTCTTTTTTCTTTTTCTTTCTTCTCTATCTGTCTTTCTCCTCTCTCTCTTTTCTCTTTTCTTCTCTCTCTGTCTTTTTCTTTTTCTTTCTTCTCTATCTGTCTTTCTCCTCTCTCTTCTCTTCTCTTCTCTCTCTCCTCTCTCCTCTTTCTTCTCTCTTTTCTCTCTCTCTCTTCTTTTTTCTCTCTTTCTCTCTCTCTTCTCTTCTCTGTCTCCTCTCTCTTCTCTCTTTTCTCTCTCTCTCTCCTCTTTTTTTTTCTTCTCTTCTTTTCTCTCTGTCTTTTTCCTTTTTCTTTCTTCTATGTCTTTTTCTCTTCTCTGTCTTTTTCTCTTCTCTCTCTCTCTCTCTCTCTCTCTCTCTCTTTCCTTTCTTTCTCTTTCTCTCTCTCTCTTCTCTGTCTCTCTCCACTCGGTCACGGTTAACGATAGTAGTTACCTGCGTAGCTCCACGCAGCTCGTTACCTGCTAACCCACCCTCCTCCCTGCCCCATGTAGAAGGGTTGCTGCTGCTTACAGGAGGGAGGGGGAGTAGGATATAACGTGGCCGAGAAGACCATGTGTAAAATTGGCGGCGCAGGCGCCCCGTAACCGCCACCTTCCCTTCATCCTTTCTTCCGCCCGCGAGTTTCCTGATGCTGCGCTCCGCGGCTCAGTCGGTGTCCGTCATCGGGATCGCTCTCTCCCTCCGCCTCTTCTCTCTTCTCGCGTCCAATCCCGCGTACAATCGATCTTATTTCTCCGGAGAACGTCTCTCTCTCTCTCTCCCTATCTCTCCCTCTCCCTTTCTCTCTCTTTCTCTCCCGTGCACGCGGAGAGGAGGAATCCCGCTTCGAACGAGGCATTTTACTTCCGCGAAGTAGGTGGATCGACGCACGATACGACGAATGATCTCTGACGTATCGTTGGTTTTGAGAGTAACAAGTTCGATCGGACTTGAAAAGACAGGATAATAATAATAAAAGTGGAAGAGAAGAAAGGAAGGAAGATTATTATCGAGTTGTTTTGGTATTCGAGCGTGTAGTGGCGGCGAAGGTAAATCTTGAATTACTTGAGGAGGGAATAAATTTTTTCGAGAGAGAAGGGAAATATTAAATATTGGGGTGAAGTTTATCGATCCGACGATCCGCTTGAAGAATTGGAAAAGTGTGTTTTCACTTCTGGAGGAGGATATTCAAGATATTGTATATTAAGTTGAGGCTGATTTGAAGGAATCGCAAGTTTTTCTAATTAATTCTCTCCGTTCGAGGAGGAGGAGGAGGAATAGACTCGAAGACAAGTTCTCTGGAAAGTTCGGTTAAGGAGGATATAAGAGGAGTCAATCGAGGATTCGGTCGAGCATCTCGAGGATTCTCGTACGAGGTGTCGGTCAAGAGACTTCTCTCCACGTGGGAGAGAATTTTCGCCGATTCTTGTGCCTTCTGCTTGTGATTTTACACTCGAATACTCTTGGAGGCTTACTTGTGCGACGTTGGAGGTAAGATGTGGCCAGGTTTTTCCCCTCGTTTTTGATTTGTTAATTTTTGGGGGGAAAAGATGTTTAAGTTTGCAATCCAGTTGTTGAATTTTCTTTTTTTAAAGAAACGAGTTGAATCGATAAAAATAGAAATGGAAGGTTTTTCGATTCGATATTTAAATGAATATTCGAATTGCAAAGTGATACGATGATATGAAGTATGAAACGAATTTTGATTTTAATTGCTATTTCTTATAATTGCGTTCATAAAACTGATAATTTCTCTAAAAAAGATTCATTCAATCTGATTGAACGCGAGAGGAAATTCTATTGTTTTAATTCGAAACTTATATAATTTTTATTGTCTTTCGCTTTTATGAAAAATTGTTAAAAATGTTGAAATTTCTTGCACTCTCTTCTGCTCTTTTTGCGTTAAAGAAGAATATCATTCCTTCTTTAATAATTTAATTTGGAGAAAGTTGAAATATTAAAATATTAAAAATATTTTATCGAATTTAATTTGACTTCAGCGTGCCGTGATTCGTGAAACGAGTACAAGGGATAAAAAAATCTAGTAGAGAAACTGTTAACAAAGTGAATTAATTACAATATAGTTATAATTAATTTCGCTACGTTTCATAAATTTAACAAGCTGCTGTTGTACATTCTAAATATATAAAACGTATGTTTGAAACGAAAATTTAGTCGATAAAAAAAAAAAGAATCCTTTTCTTATCGAATCTTCTTCGAGACGTCAAATATCTTTCCATCTCGTCACGTTATATTCTTTTTATTATCGATACAAACAAACGTAACATAATTCAAAAAAACATTCCTATAATAGAAAGAAATATATCGAGTATTTCCATCATTGAAAATTAATTTTCCAATCCAAAATTATTATCTTTCTCTATCTGACAACTTTCCACTTACCTAATTCATTACACTTCTGCATCCACTCTAATGTCAAATATTAAAATATACTTAGATATCTCCCAAATCAAAATTAATCTTTCAAATTATTTTATTCTTCTCTAATAGCAATTACTCAAAAAAAAAAAAATCCATAACATAATTCAAAAAAACATATTTCTATAGTAGAAAAAAATATATCAAGTATTTCCATCATTGAAAATTAATTTTCCAAAATTATTATCCTTCTCTATCTGACAACTCTTCACTAGTTCATTACACTAGTTCATTATACTTCTGCATCCACTCTAATGTCAAATATTAAAATATACTTAGATATCTCCCAAATCAAAATTAATCTTTGAAATTATTTTATTCTTCTCTAATAGCAATTACTCAAAAAAAAAAAAAAAATCCATAACATAATTCAAGAAAACATATTCCTATAGTAGAAAGAAATATATCAAGTATTTCCATCATTGAAAATTAATTTTCCAATCCAAAATTATTATCCTTCTCTATCTGACAACTCTCCACTTACCTAGTTCATTACACTTCTGCATCTACTCTAATGTCAAATATTAAAATATACTTAGATATCTCTCAAATCAAAATTAATTTTTCAAATTATTTTATTCTTCTCTAATAGCAATTACTCAAAAAAAAAAAAATCCATAATTTAAGAAAACATATTCCTATAATAGAACAAAATATATCAAGTATTTCCATCATTGAAAATTAATTTTCCAAAATTATTATCCTTCTCTATCTGACAACTCTCCACTTACCTAGTTCATTACTACATCCACTCTAATGTCAAATATTAAAATATACCTAGATATCTCCCAAATCTCAAAAAAAAAAAAAAATCCATAACATAATTCAAGAAAACATATTCCTATAGTAGAACAAAATATATCAAGTATTTCAATCATTAATAATTTTGGAAAATTAATTTTCCAAAATTATTATCCTTCTCTATTTGACAACTCTCCACTTACCTAGTTCATTACACTTCTACATCCACTCTAATGTCAAATATTAAAATATACCTAGATATCTCCCAAATCAAAATTAATCTTTCAAATTATTTTATTCTTCTCTAATAGCAATTACTCAAAAAAACCCATTGGATCTCTACAAAAGTATTAAGATATCTATCAACAATCATTTAAGAAATGCAGGATTAAAGTGGAATATTGCCTTGCCAGAAGGGTGCATCATCGTTGAGTAGCATCTAATAAAGACACCATTGGTGGCGGAAAAGCCACGCCGAATGAAATTTTCCAACTGGGATGCAGCTTTTCTTCACGTGGCCGTCCACTTCCTCAACACTTCCGACCGCAGTAACCAAAGGGGTGGTCTGTTCTCAGTGTGCTTTATCGAAGTTTATTATGGCATCTTTTTTACGAACAACTGGAAACTATTACGTGACAAATATTGGCGCATGTTGGGTGGAAAATAGATGTTTGTCGAATTATTAATACCTTTTCCTTCTTGAAAGATTCTTCCATCGTTGTTTCGAGAATTATTCCTTTTTTCTTTTTTTTGACGAGTGTGTGGTTAAAGAGAATATGATTAGATTGGAAAAAGATTTTATGCATAATTGAAAAGGTTTGTTAAACGGGGGAAAGCTCTTTGATGTTTCTTGGTCGAGTTGAAAGAGAAAGTGAATAATCCAAGTGATGAGTTTAATTTGCTTTACTAATATTTAATTATATATAAAAAAATTCTGTGATGATTTAATTTCTAACTGTTTAATATCCATCAGCAGTTTTTCACGAAAGTGTTTCCTCTTTTATTTCAGATTTTATCGTTTTATCTTGAAGGCTTCAAGAATCGTTCTTCGCTCTATATCAGCACCGAATAATAATAAAAATTTCAAATTTGTATTAAATTCGTGCATTTGAAAATATTTAAAATTTTCAATCACCTGTTTTCCATTCGTAATTCCGAAGCTCAATAATCCATCGATGGCATCGAGGAGGGATGAGGAACGCCAAGTCGAAGAAGGTGAAGAATTCGCTAAAAAAGAGTTAGTATTAAACGTAACGTGATTTAAGAGAGAATTATTCTATCTCGAATAACCTGTTGAGAAAGTTATTACAGAAAATTCGAATTCGCTACCATTGTTTACTGGATCCTATTCCATCGAAGGCGTTCCTTTATTGCATAAAACCTTAGGTGTGTATATGCAACCAATATTCTTGCATGGAGGGAGGAAACTCCATTTGTCTCGCTGAATTTTCAAAAAAACTACTCCTCGTGGCCGTATCGATTATTCTGGATCCTTCTGGATTCTGTTTAGTTCTGCAAAATTAATAAGGACGCTGTAATAAAAATATTATTATTTTATGAGTTACATGAGTTATATGAAAGAGAAGATATAGTAGAGAGTAATAATAATAAAAGAGTTTTTTTTTAATATTATACTACTCTTGGTATGTAAAGAAAATTTTATATAATAATTTGAAAGTTATTGTGAAGATGATGAATGGAATTTTTGGATCTGAAGAAAAATTTCAATTTTGGAATATTATTATTGTTATTACTTCAATTGTTCGATGGAAGATATTTTTTTAATAATTACTTTGGAGGTTATCGAATGATGAAAGTAAAGATTTGGTTTTTCAGAGATCCTGAATTTTTTTTTAGAATTTTTCCTTGAAGCGTTGATTCGATTATTCTGGATTCAGTTCTTTGAAATTAATAGGACACTGTAATAAGGATATTATGAGTTACATGAGTTATATGAAAGAGAAGATATAGTAGAGAGTAATAATAGTAAAAGAGTTTTTTATACTATTTTTGGATCTAAAGAAAATTTTATATAATAATTTGAAAGTTATTGTGAAGATGATGAATGGAATTTTTGGATCTGAAGAAAAATTTCAATTTTGGAATATTATTATTGTTATTACTTCAATTGTTGGAATGGAAGATATTTTTTTTAATAATTACTTTCGAGGTTATCGAATGATGAAAGTAAAGATTTTTTTTTCGAATTTTTCCTTGAAGCGTTGAGGGCTGATTCGAATTTTTATTTAGAAAATAAATTTCGAATAAATTTTAGAATCTCAACATAATATTGGAAATCCAATTGACATCAGAGATCCTCACGTGCCGTCGAATTCGTTGCGCATTTGTTCGAGCACTTGGGGTCGATGGACGCACTCGATGCACTCCATACTGCTCAGTTTGATTGACAAACGATGTTCGATTTAGAATTTCGATTCGTTTATTCTCTGCTAATTTCGATGAATATTCGGCTGGAAATTTTCGAAATTCGTAATAAATTGTATTCGACACAAATTCGTTCGAAAATTGCGAAAATTTTAGGTTATGAATTTTTTTGCAAATATCAGATTTGCGGATCCATAGATGTATAGATTTTTAGATTCTCATTCTCAATTCCATAACTTTCTTCATATTCTTAAATTCTATATAGATCAGATTATTGGAAAATTTTGGTCGATGGTGTACATCATTACGTGCATTACGTCCTTTTGCTGTCGATCATTTATGAAATTTTCAATTTCACCGAACATGGTAACTGATTTTGGATTGAAATTACTGCAGATGGAGAGAATAGGACGTTTATTGGCGAGATATAAAATAAATATGATAACAACCACGTGATTCATCGATTTCGTCCACTAATTGAAATATCGTATCAATCTCGATATATTTCCGAAATTTAAACATTTATTTTTCTCGATAATTCCAATACCAAGAACAGAATCACGATATTTTCAATACATCGCACCAAAAAACGATTTCTATTGAAAATTTATAAATTTCATTCCATTTAAAAATTTCCCTCCTATAATTTTATTAATTTTATTAGTAATTTTATTCTCCATACTTACAAAACAATTTTCATTAAAAAATAAAAATTTCATCTCTCTTCAACAATAATTCAAACTTTAAAAATTCGTAATATTTTTCTAAACTTTATTAAACAACACGAAGATACTCTTCGCTCGACTCTGTATTTTCTCTGATAAGAAAAAAAAAAAAAAAAAGAAAAAAAAAGAGAGAGAAGAAAAAGAAAATAACCTTTCGAAAAGTATAAGGCGCGCGCAAAAATTGTTCCAGCGCCGGAAGTGTTATCAAAGTTTTTCGATCAAGAAACCACGACTTGTTTTTAACCACGATTTAATGTTCCATGAAAGGCGAGTCGGGATTAAAACAGGATCGTGTCGATTTTTACAAGAGTTATCCCTTCAACGTTGTTTCGAAGCGAGAGTTTCGTTATTTCTTTCCAACTTGGCGTGATAAAAACGCCATCTGTATGTAAAAGCCTTTCTTTTTGCCAACCGAGTCTAGTGATTTACGATCCTTGTGCGAATTCGAGCACGGCCAACTATGGTGACACGTTTAAGTGATATAATATCGTGATGTAATTTGTTGCATTTTTAATTGCGAGGTTAAATGGCTTGAATAACCGATAGAAGAAATTTTTGGCTTAATTTATTGGGTATGATCACAGCAGATTTTTTACATAGGATAATTTTCGATATACACTTCAACTCGTGAGTTGTGAAACATTTTTTATCCTTAACAAAATATTTTAGTATAAGTATTGAAAAATTCTGAATTGCATTTGGTATATTACTTTTAATATACTTTTACTTTTTTTATACTTTTTTATTAAAATATTAGATTAGATTAGTTTAAGTAAATTAGAAAGGTTAATTTAGGTTAGGTTAAGTGAAGTAAGATTCTTTCATATTTTTTAATTTTGTCTTTAATTATTGTCAACTAACAATTTTTTAATTTGCAACAATCTAGTATTATTGAAATAAATAATTTTTTATTGTGTTAAGCTATATTGTTGAAATAAATTTTATTTTTAAAATTATTGAATTTGATAGAAAAATTTGAAAAAATTCTAATTAAAATTGCGATTCAGTTTTGTGCTATTTATGGTAGAAGCAATATGTAGGAGGATTAGATTGTTAAAAATCCTACGATCTCGAAGTTTAAAATCAGTCGTGATCGTGGCAAGACTCTTGGGATTCGACATTGACAGTTCCACTTCTGCTAAGGATATAATACTTAGTCTCAAGGGAGATTGCATCCATAAAGTTGAATTTGTGTTATCTGGTTCATAAAATTTCGAAGAATTCGAAATTCAACTTTAATATTAGAAAATTCGACAGATTTATATATCTTTTCAAGTTTGCACTATGATTGAACCAGATGTCACAAAGTTTGCAAGACTTTTACACGTCGACGAGGTCTATGAAAACTTTCAAGAATTATCGGATATAAGAAATCTCGGCAATATTTTTTCCAAGTAGATTTTAATAGTAACTGTTCAATAACAATTCTCAAACTATTGCCCAAAAAATATTGTTAAATGGAACGATATTGCTTCTTACTTTTATGATATTATACGTGGTATAAATATTGATAGATTATATTCTGAATCACTTTATCATCACCCAAATAAGGATCTAAAAAAACTCAATATGTTAATGATACGTTATTTCCAATCAATAACAAGGAAAATTGAAACGTGTATACAAATAAAATAAGAAATGCAAAAAAGTCAAAGTAGATTCGAATCATCTCCGTTCCTACACCTGAAAGGAGAATAGAGAGAATAGACGGAATGAGAAAAAGGACGGCGAACGAAGGAAAGCACTTAGAAGGGACAAAGAAGAATTAATAGAGAGGACGTGAAATGAAAGAGTGGTGAAGTTGTACGAGTTCTGCGATTTCATCGCTCGCAGCGGAAAGAAATTCGAATTGGAATAGGGAGGAAGGTAAGTCTCGATAACGAGATTGATGGAACCTTGAAGAGAATTGTTCTATTTCTTCGAAATCGCGATTCCTTTTTTTTCGAATCTTTATTTTCGGCCAATGTCCCACATAGCGGTTGATTCCAATTTATAATGAAACCGATTCAATCTTCTCGAGAAATTATTATCTTAATCTTTTATGGTGCGTAGTTGATATAAATAAAATATGAATAAATAATATCAGTGTAATATAATAATTCATAGAGATATATTAAAGGGGATATATTAAATCAGTCGATTCGAATCTACTTTAACTTTTTTGCATTTCTTATTTTATTTATGTACACACGTTTCAATTTTTCTTGTTATTCATTGGAATTAACGTATCATTAACATATTGAGTTTTTTTAGAACTTTGAAGTTATTTGGATGATGATCAAATGATTCAGAATATAATCTATCAATATTTATTAAAGTTACTATTATTCGAGTTTTACTAGGGATATAGTAACTATACTATATAATTATAAACTAATTAATTAAAATAATTTGTTACCCAATTTTTTTTATTTCAAATTTGATATGATAATTTAATATTAATCTATCAAAATATTTTTATTTAAATTAGGATACTAACTTTTAGAGAAATTTTAGGAAAAATAGAAGTTCATAGTGACATCATTTCAAATTAAATTTTAATTTATCAATTTCACAAAATATTTTTTTCAAAATATTATCTTTCACTATTATACATTATCAAGATGAAAATTATCGCTATTTTTATTTCGATATTATCGAATCTATCATAAACTAAAAATCGTTTAAATGCAATGGGAAAACTTTATTCTAAATATTAACCAAAAATTATTGGAGTTTGTAAATAGTATTTATGGTCTCGTTATCCAAATAGGTGATGGTTTCTACGTTACCAGGAGATAGAATCCCGCAATCAAGATCTCCTGTCCTGATAAAATGGACAGCATATGGGGAATAGCTGTCAGTTTCGTTTATATCGGAAAAAAAAAAAAGGGAAAAAAGGAAGTAGATGTAGAATGACATTGTGAGACAACGATTCCTGATAGGTGGAATGCAAATTGACTATCGTGTTAGAGTAAAAATATAAATATATATATATAGTATAAATATATATATAAATATATAAATATATATATATAGTATAAATATAAATATGTATATATATATATAACTATATATATATATAGTTGCATATAAATATTACATTAAATATTGTGTAGTGTTTTATATAAAATTATATGGATGATCGAAAGTTTATCAAAAAAATTAAAATTTGTAATCAATTTCACAATGAATATTTATACAAATTAAAATTTGTATAAATATAAATGGAAATTTAAAATTGAATTAAAGATTTGGTTCACGATTTAAGAATAATAGTAACTTGTTTTAGATATTTTTGTACTTTTATAGTCCAATAATCATTTATTACATATTATGTAATATATAAGATTTGATATTTAAAAGACATAATAAAAATAGATAATATAAATATTATATAATATAAATATATATTAATTAAATTAGAATTTTGTTATCTTAAAAAATTTTATCAACAAAAATTTAAAGAATTAGATTAAATTATTATCGATATTTGTAATACTAATTTCAAATTAATAATAAAGTTAAAAGAAATTGGGCAATAGTATATATCAATAAATAAAAAACATTTTCTTACTAAGAAAAAAAATAAAATAATTATATCGATGTAATAGTGTAACTGTAATATATTTCTTCTCCTTAATTTCTTACGTGTAACCGAACGAAAAGCCAACTAACGACTGGATTTAATACTACGCGACCTCAATCGTAATTTACTTAGAACGAGCAAAGTGGGGTTAATCCGCTCGAGCGTCTCTCAGTCACACTTCGACTTTCGTCGCGACAATACAAAATAAAAACATTCTCCAAACCGTACGCCGTATTACTTTATAAATCATCGTAAAATTTTCAAAACCATCAAACGATTCAACGTTTTATCATTATTACACATAAAAATTGCATCAACAGGTACGTTTTTTCCACTCTTAGAAACCAAAAATGCAATAAAAGTTCCATTATCTTCCATAACCTAATATTGTATGCTCCATTTTCTGAACTGCGCACTATCTATATTCTCAACAATGTAAACAGACACCTTTCTTTACCACACCACAATGGAATTTAATTCGAAATTGACATATATAATATATCGAACGTATATTTAATGTTAATTATCGAAATGAAAAATAAAATATTGAAATATACAATATTGGAAAATTCAAAATCAATTAAAAAGCAAAAATGTCGTGCAATTCGATCAATTTTTGTTACAAATAATCCCAATTTCGTTACGAATAATCCTATTATTTCTCTCAAACTATAATTCATTCAACTAAAAAAAAATCTATTATCCAGAAACTTTCTCGTTAATAAATTCGCCTGATAAAAGTTTTTAATAAAAGTACTTTAAAATAAAAGTTTCGTTTCACGATTACGTTTATACTTATTATCCATCCTTCATTCCTTCGAAATTGCAAGAAACACGCCTATTCCACTCCATCAAATTTCAAAGCATCAAAAAAGAGAAAAGAAACCAAAAACTCTTGCTCGAAGAAAAGCCTTAAAGAACAAGAAGGAAAAAAAATAAACGTTTACTTAAAGAGGATCATCGGTGTGCTTCTTGCCGCCGGCCACGTCTTCACTCTTCGTTCGCGTTTTTTCTTTCTTTCCCTGTTTTTTTCCCCCCTTCCCCCTTTGTTCCTGAGACGATAACGAGGAGAGATGTTGTTACGTTGTTGTTCTCTCTGTCCGTAGCGGCGCAAGGAGCGAGGTAGAATCGCGGTCGAGAGCGTCCACGTGGTTGAAACGGCGAGCCTCGGGAGTAACGCCGGCGGCGTCGGCGGCGTCGGCAGCGACGTGGCAGGCAGCGAGGCAGGAACAGGCGGAGGCGGGGGTGGTATACCACCTGGGCTGCCGTTCCAGGTGGGATATCGGGAGGCCGGCCAAGAATACACGCTCTACCTTCTGGCAGCCCGCGAGCAGGACCGCACCGAGTGGATACGTGCCATCCGTGCCGGTGAGTTTTTTTTCTCTTCCTTTTTTTTTTTTCTTCTTTCTTTCACGTTCCTATAATTGTATTTCCTTTATTTCTCCCCTTTTTCGTTTTTTCTTTGTTCAATTATAGGATAATTTGGTAGGATATTTGCGATAACACTGTCAGAATCGTGAGAGAAAAATGATTGTGTTTCAATTTTTTTTTTTTTTGTGCGAGTTGTAATAATATAATTTTATTGAGGCTTATTTATTAGAGTAATTGAAGTTTACCTAATTCAATAAATTTAATAAATAAGCCTTAATCTATCTTTGTTTTGATCTTTAAAATCTTTTAAACTATAATTATAGTACAATTTTTTTAAATTTCATTTTTCCAAATGGATTTATTTCTCTCTACTAAGTTTTTTTTTATTTGTTGCTTTTCTTCCCCATTTTTTAAAGGACATGATCGATTTGTATTAAAATTCACAAGACGAAAAGCGATATAAAAGCGCCAAGATTAACGGGGAGAGGGGGAGGGGGAAGGGGGAAGAGAAACACGCGTGTCACTTATTCCACTTCTAACTTTTCAATTATCGAGCTCGTTACCTCACTTAGCCGGTGACACAGAAATTCCTCGCTTCTCTTTTTCCAATGTAATACTACTCGCTTATTTCCACGAAAATAACCGTGTCTTTTTCATCCGGAGTAGTTGAATCGTCGTTAGTATATTTTAATCGGGCTACTGTTACTGTTACTAATTAGCCTTGACTGCCTCTAGCTCGTTAGAGGATCTTTTCTCCATTCGAGTCACGGATTCGTAAGCAATGTAAGGAGACATTTAGAAATATGCATACATACATATATACATATAGAAAAAACTGTAAATTGTGACAGTTTTTCTTTTCTACGCTCGTTGTCTCTTGATAATAAGCGCGCGTTCTAGAAGAAAAAAGAAAGAAAGAGAGAGGGATGGACGCTCAGTTTTTCTTAATAAGTCTCGTAGGAACGTCGTTAAGCATTGTAATTCATTTCGAGTCGTAAATCTCGAAACGTTTACTAGCCAGGTCTTATTCGCCCGTTTCTCGAGGCCACTGTTCTTTAAACCAGCGTCCATTAAAGGCACCTTTAAATTGCTCTCCCTTATCTCTTCTTCCTCCATGAAAAAAGAGACACAACACCTGGGGGAGAATTTCTCTTTTCCATCTTTTGATTCTATCCTTTTTAACCTTCTAGCCATCCGCTCGTGACGCGGTTTATTAAACTTTTCAATTCGATCTCTTCACGTGGTGGAAGTTTGATGTTAAATTGGTTATATGTTCGTGAACGATGCTCGGCGGCCATTTTTCTTATTTTAATCGCCGCCATTTAGATAAGATTAACTCGTTAGGCGTGCCACGGTTTTCGCGTTCTCCGCTATTCTGTTAATATTTCTCGAGTTTGTGGAATATTTGAGTAATTTGCGATGCAAGGCGAGGAAAATTTAATTTCTCGAAGATAAAGTGAGTTTGTGGTAACAGTTAGTGGTTTTAAGTTATACTTTATAGATTCTATAGTATTTTTTTGCATGTTGTTCTATAAATCGTAATAAAAAAAAGTAAGGAATGTATTGAAATTATTATAAAGTTTCGAAGAACAATATTATTTAGTCATCAATTTCTGAGGAATTAATTCAGATATGGTTCGACTAGAGTTCAGAATTCCTTTCAAAGAAAATTCGCTCGGAAATAAGGAATCATCGAAAGTGAAATTTCTTTTGAATTTCTTTCGCAAAATTTTAATTCCTATCATTTTATTAAATGATTATTAAATTTATCATTTATATTCGAGGAATTAATCCAAAGAAGTGGCGTGCACTCATCACGCGTACGAAACAAGAAAATTGATCGGGAAGTGGCGTGGAATAAATTTTTTTGCGGGTATAACTGTGGCCAGCGACATATGACCAGCGATGAAATAAAAAAAAGAAAAAAAATTATGAATAATAAATATTTCGACTCGTTTCGTGCAATGCGGCTAGTGGAAATTAGCAATATTTTCGTCAAGCGGATCGCAGTAAATAATTCTCGTGACGTTTGCCAAGTTTTTTGACGTAATTTTTAGAGATATATAATTTTTAGAGCTGTCCTCTTTCGACGAAAAATTCCACGAGTAAATAATTAAATTAATATCGTTCACGATATTAAAGGAACAATTTAATCGTTGTATTTTTATGCATAATTTCAATTCTTTAATCTTGAAGAAGTTTAACTTATTAATTCCAAGAATTAATCTTGAAAACTTTTCCAAATGGAAATCAAAAGTCTTTTCGAAAAATTAATATTTTCTGTATTCGCAATAATTCTACTTAATAATTATTGATAGCTGCGTCACAGTTTTTAACTCCTATTAATATTCAGACGTTCCGAAATAAAGAAACGTCTCGAATCTTCGAATAAATTATACGCATTTGGAAAATACAATTTCAAAAACAAAAATTCTTCTTTTGTCCATCTGAGAGACTGATCAGCAACTTCTCCACGATTAATCCCAATTTCGTCCGATCTCCATACAGATTTCCAATAATTTTAGAATCCTCCCGGATAGACGCTTAACAGTGTGCATTGCAGAACACCAGATATTTCTACCGAGAAGAATAATTGTAGGCGTGTTATCCAGTAACAGCGTTGACAGTGATCGATTGAATTTTCCATCGCACTAAAGGTTGCAACCTATTAGAATCTAGCTTCCCTAGATATATCATCAGATGGTTTTCGATAATTCCAGCCTGCCCTCCACCATTTTCAAACAAATTTCCATCAGGAACAATCGAAAGTTATTGGCCTAGAATATTCAGAAATTGAATATTCCTCGATAGAATGATTTCTAATTGCAACTTTGTTTTTTTCGTTCTGTTTGTGATTAACAAATTACTTATTACTGATAAAATTATAAATTATAACAATTAGACATGTATAACAGTGGTCGTCACACTTAAGATTATCTCCACGAATTTTTTCATAACTAACTACGTTTTTTTATCTATTTTTATAGAAGTGGATATGACAGTGGATGAAAGAAAAAACGAAGAAAAATTGATAATGACGTGTTCACAATTTTTCACGCACCTATGATCAATTTTTGTTTATTTTTTATTTTTTTTTTTTTTACCAACTTACCACGAGGCTTTGTACGGTGGATATAGATCGGTGAATCGAATTCGTTTCAGCGCTCCCGATGGCATCGAAAATAAAGGAGTTGCCCAAAGCCTGGATCTCTCACAAAGAGAGTGTATAAAGTGTTGTGCATCGATTTTGATAAAACTTTATAGGCCAGTAAAAAATATTTGTATCCTTTTTTTTTTTTTCTTTTTAATTCGATTCTTTTCATCAACGTTAGTTGACGCCAAATAATGCTAAAAGAAGAAAACTTTTCTAACAAAGATATTGAAACGTTCAAAAATATATTTCTAAATTTATAGAATACCTGAAAAAAAAAAAAAGAAGAAGTATCCTTTGCAGAAAACTCCATTGCGATATAATAATTTTTAAAAATTATTAATCCTCGCACGTTAATTACACGTAAATTTCGTGAAAATCGTGTAATTTTACAAGGATTCGGAATGTAAAAGAAAAATTAAGAAGGATCGATCGATTGTATATATCGTGTTGTCAAGTTGAACGCGAAGAAGTTGCACACGTTAGAACGCACGATTTACAAGAAATAGCCTTGTAGTCCTTCGTTGAAGCGAGGATAGGAAAGTTTCCGTTAAAATTACACCACAAAGCGGAAAGTTCCTGCGAGTTTTCAGCTTTTGTCCATGATACATGGCGCTCGAACCCTCTATTCATCAACTTCGAAGACGTATTCGGGTTGCGATTTAACTACTCTCCCGCATCGACTATTCTTCGAGCCGATACACCATTCTTTTATCATCATTTATCAATTCCTCTTCACACGGAAATTTATCAATTCCTCTTTACTCGGAAATTTATCAATTCCTTTTCACTCGGAAATTTATCAATTCCTCTTCACACGATCATTTATCAATTCCTCTTCACTCGGAAATTTATCAATTATTTTTCACACGGAAATTTATCAATTCCTCTTCACACGGAAATTTATCAATTCCTCTTCACAAGGAAGTTTATCACTTCCTCTTCACAAGGAAGTTTATCAATTCCTCTTCACTCGGAAATTTATCGATTCCTCTTCACAAGGAAGTTTATCAATTATTCTTCACACCGAAATTTATCGATTCCTCTTCACACGGAAGTTTATCAATTCCTCTTCACACGGAAATTTATCAATTATTCTTCACACGGAAGTTTATCAATTCCTCTTCTCTCGGAAATTTATCGATTATTTTTCACACGATCATTTATCAATTCCTCTTCACACGGAAATTTATCGCGACTACCACTCCCCCTTCCTTCTCTTTCACCCCTCCCTTTCTGTCCTCTTCGCTCAGTAATTGTTTGCTACGCGAGTTCAATATCGGTTCTCATTCAACCAGAGACGTGGCTCAGATCTTTGTTGGGAAAAAATTGTTTGCTTAAATGTATCTTTTCTTCCTTCTCTCGTTAATAGAGAGAAGAGAAGAGAAAAGAAAAGAAGAGAAGAAGAAGAGGAAGAAGAAGAAGAAGAGGGAGATAGGGAGGGAGGGAGAGGGAGAGGGGGAGAGAGAGAGAGAGAGAGAGAGAGAGAGAGAGAGAGAGAGAGAGAGAGAGAGAGAGAGAGAGAGAGAGAGATTTAACGATTGCTTTTTAAATTTAATAAGAAATTACAAGGATTTTTAATAAATTTTTAAATTTGTAAATTTTAATAAATAATTTTTAAATTTCAAAATCAACCCTCTCTTTAGATAATATTACACACGTGAAGAGTGTTCAATTTTTAAGCTTGAAGAAAACCAATCGAGTGAATTAAAATTTATTATATAAATTATATAAATTAGAATTAAAATTAACTTGATCAACTTCTTGTCAATCCGTGATTATTATTATTATTATAGAAATTTTATAAAATATTCCCTCTCTTTCGATAATATACATAAGATATTTTATACATAAGAGATTTTTCTTTAAGAATTTCGTTAAGCGGTAGAAATCGAAATTAACGATTGTTTCCTCGTCAATTACGCGTGATTATTATTTTTTTCTCTTTATATTTACCAAATTTCAAAAATTTTCAAGTTAGTTAAAAAAATGTCTAATGTCTGAGCTAATACTTTTTTTGAAATTTGTAATTTTTAAAATATCCGCGATCTATAATATATTCGGATAGGCGACATTCCTCCGGGTTTCGAAATCGAACATCGCTCAAATCTGATCTATCGCGCAAGCCTTCGAATTAGTAGTGGCATGCCTGCTCCTAATTATTTCGCAATTACCAAGATCAAAGAATCTCCGTTGCATCGCATTTATCGGCCAATTAAATCGGCATCAGGCATCGTCATCTTCGAAATCTTTACCCTCTCGAAAACTCTTCGACAATAATTCCAAAGTTTCCAAAATTCCAAGTTTCGAGTTTTTGATCCATCTTTTTTTCTTTTTTTTTTGGATCGGAATTGTATAAAATTGCTTTTGACTTTCGACACGGATTTATTCTATTCAGAGATATTCCATTATATATATATACATTTTTCTCTCCGTTACTTTCGTTTGTCGTCATTTTTTCTTTTTTTTGAAGGTTAAACAAAATTGTTTCAAAAAAAAAAAACGAACAATGGATTTCGAAATTCCTTGTGTCGAGCACAACAGCATCGTTCGATTCGTTGCTCGGTTTACGCAACTTTCCTCGTTGTCTGTTTTTTTTTCTTTTTTTTTTTTTATATATATATGTTTGTCTCGCGGAATATAGAAACCAAATATAACACCTTTTTCTCTCTTTATATATATATATTTGTTGTGAAATAAAAATAAAATTCGACCGATATAAAGTTTCTAAAATAAATAATTCGAGTTTTGAAAATAGAATAAGAGGAAATGCAGGGAGGATCGTCGCCTTGCAGGTCTCGTCACTTGTGCAGGCGAGCCGATATTTGTCAATTTGTCCGGATACATTCGATTGGATCCCCCTCCTCCTCCTCTTTTTTTCGAGACGCTGAGAAATCCTCTGTGGAAAAAAGCGATAGGATAGGTGAATAGTTGGTAGATAGTCTGTTTTGAGTGTTTGAATTGACGGAGAACTATTCGTTTCGTGTGCATCCTCGATTACATTGCTTTCGAATGGAAGCGTGGTCCACACTTCGAGAATCGAAGAAAAAAAAAAAAAATGTTTTACGAATCGAAATCTCGATCGATCTTTTTAATTCTCATTCAGAATTTTCAGAAAATATCGAGTCGATTCAATATAACGAAAATTAATAAAAAATAAAATAAAATAAAATCAAAGTTGGAGATAATTCACATAATTACAATTGCAAGATCGAATCGCCATTTAAAAGTTAACGGGATCCGATCGCTTGAAATCGCTCTACATATAACGATATAAAAGGTAAAACCCGACTCTCTCTTCTTCTCTTCCACAAAGAGAGAAAAAAAAAAAAAAAAGAGCGAAATTTTTTCAGACATTCTCTAACGTATATCCACGAAAATTCGCTGATGCTAATGAGGCGATTAATTGCGAGATTTCCGTGGAAATTTTGGCCGGCAGTTCGGGACGGAGGATGAAAAGGGAGGTGGAAGGAAAAGGAAAGAAAGAAAGAAAGAAAAAAAGGAGAGCGAGCCAGACGGAAACGGGGATAATTAGAGAGGGTGGGGTAGGACAAAGGAGGGAATAAGCAGAACTAGACTACTTTGCACTTTCGTAGGCTCCAGGCTGTCGTGTACAATGGTCCCTCATCGATATTGTCTCCGCCGACAAATTGCTCCAGGCTTTCGATATCGATCGAGGCGACCTTTAAACTATTCCATTCTTTACCATACCTCTCCCCTCTTTCTCTCTCTCTCTCTCTCTCTCTCTCTCTCTATCTCGCGGGTTTTTTTTCGACCCGAGCAATAATGCATATGCATGCGCGAACGAGGAGGCGAACGAGAGAATACTCGTTAATAAAGATTGAATCGCGTCGATAGGTGGCGCGCGTGGTGGGCCTCGCAAACACGCGACTTCCGGCCTGCCTTTGATCCCACTGCTGGCCGTGGACGGCGCTGCGCCTCGGGCAGCGCGTCCATTCATTTCGAAAGGTAATTTTAAGTGAAGGAAAGTTGTTGTTGTGGATCGTGTGGATCGTAGTTCTCTGTTTAATTTGTCGAGGAATGAATGAAAATTTGATAGGGAGGTTATAGATGGAATGATTTTGGAAAATTTGAAAATTGAAATTGGTCTAATTGATTTGGCAATTGTGATGTGATGTTCTTCGATGAGTTATAATTAATGTGGATTATAATTAAAAAATATATATATAAAGAGAGAGAGAGAGAGAGAGAGACTGCAATTATTTTTGAATTTTCTTTAATTTCAATAATAAACTATTAAGGGGTAATTTTAAAAATTTAAGTTTTTAAAAAGTTAGAAATAATTATCCAAGAATTTAAATACTGTCTGATACGATGGAACACGAGTGAATGGATTAAAGCTTCGTTAAAGCCATGAGACGAGGTTGCGATTATTTTTGAATTTTTTTTGTTTCTTTTTTTATATAATTCACGTAAGCTAATTTAAAATCTAAGTCTTGAAAAAAAATAAATCTCATTAAAGGCTCGTTAAAATCGTGAATTCCCCAAATGTTAATCCAGCCAAAATGCATTAACCTTGCGAAATCGTACATCCTTCCGTCGAGAAAAAAAAAAAATAAATAAAAAAAGATCGAAGCATCGATCTCTTTTTTCCTCCCTTTGTTCCACTGTCGAACGAAGATTAACCCTCGATGCACTCTGATGTCATCGTTATTTTTTTTTTCTTTTTTCTTTTTTTTTTATCGTTCGACCAAGAGATGTAACAATGTGAAACCGTACTCTCTTCCATTTTTTTTNTTTTTTTTTTTTTTTTTTTATCAGTCATCCAGGTTCGGTGGAAAATATCTGGATTTCATATTCGAGGCAATTTTTCGGGATACGGGTCAAATTAGTTTTATTATCAAAAAATATTTCAAAAGTTTTTGCTCAATTTCCGGCTCGACGCTTGTAGTTAGAGGTTTCGAGAAATTGACCAAGGTTTACACAATCGATTTTTTTCTCTCTCTCTCTCTCTTTTTTCGATGCTTACCAACTTACTTTGTTAAACCATCGAATGGTAAGCTCATTTCATTGGAATTTCCCCACCCCCTCCCCTGTAATTTTATTCCTTTTTTTTTTCTTTCTTTCTTTTTTTCCCCAAGTTAAAAAATGCACGATGAGGCCGCTTTCAACTGCGATTCCGAAACTGTTTAATGAATACGAGGCTTGGCAAAAAAAAAAAAAAAAAAAAAGAAAGAAAGAAAGAAAAATTCTGCTTCCATTTGTATTATCTTCCGCTTATGGAAAAAGCGGGATTCACGTTTCATTAGGCATAAAGGATGTGGGGTAAAAAAAAAAAATTTTACTCCATGTTTGACGAGTTATTATACCTATTATATGGAAACATCGAAATTTATTCCATTTTACAAAACGTATAATCGTGTTAGAATTTACAGAAAGATTGCACTAACACTTATACTCAATCTATTTTATCTGAACACGGTGAAATATCTTTTTAAAAAAAGGGAATTACGAAAAAATTGTCATAGCGTTAAATTAAGTTTCTGCGCTATTTTATATTTTTTTTATATTTTATTTTATATTTTATAAAATGAAATCATTTGGAAAATAATTAAATTAATTGTCGAAAATAGGCAAATCCTTTCGAAGAATACACTCGCTTGACTCGTGCATTTCTCTGAATACGATTATGTAAGAAGTTTCTCTTCGAGGACCGATCCCTTTTTTTTAAGGATGGAAACATTTTCCTTACTTCCTTCCGCAAGATTTCCAACGATCACCCCTCAACTTAATTTTCTTCCCTCGAAATTTCATTGTTTTCCATGGAATAACTGTTATTCGAAGCGAAATTTTTAAACAACGTTTTTTCTCTCTGAGAATAAATTAAAAATTTAGATTCTCAGACAAAAAAAAATCAAATCTAAACTAAAATCGTGATATAATCACAATAACAATAACAAAAATATACAATATCCCAATCCATTCTATGAAAATAATGAAAATTAATAGCCACCGAAGCAAATTAATCGAATACAATTTCCATATCGTCGTCTCGACCTTAATACAACAAAATTTCCCCCTCAACAATCCTATTCGTTCCCTATTTGATCGCGAGATTCAATTTATAACACGAGCGAGAAATTGCCTTCCCCTCCCTCCTCCCCTCCGAAGAATCCCCCCAAGGAAACGAATACCCCCCCTCCCCCTCGACGAATTATCACAATTTCTTCTCGTTTTAACAAGCCACTCGAATTAATTAATTCCTCTCTCCCATTCACCTTTCTCCCCCCTTCATCACCTCTTACACACCTCCAACCAAGAATTGGGCATTCTTTCTTTGCCCCAGTGCAACCCCCTTCCTCCTCCTCCTCCTCCTCCTCCTCCTCCTCCTCCTCCTCCTCCTCCTCCTCCTCCTCCCCCTCCCCCTCCCCCTCCCCTCCCCTCATGGTGCAACACACAACAAACGATGTTAGTCTCGAGGTAATAAGAATGAATTTTCAAGAGAAGGGAGGAGGGGGGAGGGGGAAGGAGGAGGAGGAGGAGGAGGAGGAGGGTTTCTCTCGAGAAGCGGTCGGGTGGAATTTCTCGTTATTTATCTCTCCTCGCCATCCTTCTCTTCCCTTCTCTCGTAGTTTTGGACGGTGTCTCTCGCGAGACACATGGAAGGAGGGAGGAGGAGAGAAAAAAGAAAATGGAGAGAAATGGGAGGGATGAATTTGTCTGATTGATATTATCGAGCGAGTGGCCAGAAATTTTGGTTTTGCGGATTTTCTTTTTCCCCGTGGATGTTGACGGAGGGGGGAGGGATGTGGAGGGGAGTGGACGAAAGAGGGAGGAAGTTTTTTTTCCTCTTTTGGAAATTTTAGAGATGGGATAACTCGCGGGGAGGATGAATATTGTTTGAGAAGAAAGGAAGAGAGACGAAGGGAGGAGGAGGTATTTGGAAGATTTGTTGAAAAATTAAATATCGTGTGAGAGAGAGAGAAAAAAGATGAAATAAATAATTTTTTTTTTTTTTTTGAATGAAAATTTTTATGAGCGAATAATTTGTCAAATAAATAATTGGATATGAGAGGAGAGAAAAGAAGAATAAAAAGTGTATTTGTAAAGAGATAATAATAATACATCGTTTGTTTAAATAAATATATTGCACGAGAAAGAGAGGTTTGTTTCGAATAAATCAAATGTTTTTCTAGAAATTAATTTTTTTTTTCTTTTTTTAAGATCACTGAAGTATGATTATTATCTGTTTTTTTTCTTTCTCTCTCTTTTGACCAGTGTATAGTTTTATTCGCTCGATGAGAATCCTCTTCGATAATTTAAAAAATTGAAAAACTCTTGGCTACCACTTCGTCGAAACTAGAAATCAAGCTCACACTTAAATCCCCTATACCTCCAATTAACGATCTCCAATTCGCTTGAATATCGGCGAACGACGGTATTATATTAATACTTTGTATACGAGTATATGTAAATAAATAACGAGAAAAATGGAAGAGAAATACTTTGCGACCATTGTGTTATTTATAATCTATTCATTATCGGAATGGAACGATAGAATACAAGAGAAATTTTTATAACGTGAAAATTTGCCTCGCTAACGCGCACTCTAATCAAACGCGAGTTTGATTGAAAATTTTTTACATAAACGCCGAAATGATGTGAATCGCGATCGAATTTACAAGAAATATAAAGAAAATATGAATCTCTTCATTTCTTCCTCTACACGATTCTGACTAAATTAAATTAAAAAAAAAAAAAAATTTCGATCCTTAAAAACCCATCAAACAGAAATGAAAATCTTTCGCCTTCCTCTCTGATCGAGACCGATTTATAACCGATTCACGAGCCCACTTTGTTTCAGTGTGCAGCGAGAATCCAGGTCTGAGCGGCCGTTACCACGCCGGGCTTTGGAGTGGAAAACGGTGGTCCTGTTGCCGGTTGTCGACGCGTTCCGCCGAGGGTTGCGACACTTGCAGCTCCTGGTCGTCTAAGCCGTTGAACGCGACCAACCCGTCCTCCACGTCCTCCGTGCCGAGCTTCACCTCGGCCGCCGGGAGCACTGTAGCCGCCACCACCACTGCCGCCATAACCGATCGACCGCAGACGACCAACTCGGAGGCCAACAACAATCCCATCGTTCACTCGCAGACTCGCTCCACCATCGGTTCGTAATCAATCAATTTTTATCATTGGAAATGTATTCTTCTTTTTTTTTTTTGTTTTTCTTTGTCTAACTCTTTGACGGTTGTTTGTAGCTGAGAGGTGTAAGAAGAACGCGAGAGATTGTTTAGACGATTTGTATATAACTCCTTGTGTGTTTGGAAGGAATTTTTTTTCTTTTCCTTCGGATCGATTACCGTTGAGAAACAAGCGCGAGGAGAATGTGTGTGTGTGTGTACACGACGAGCGACGTAAGCCTTGTTTATAAATACAGCGGTTGAACGAAGGATATATCTCTCTTAAAGGGAATATTTCGAAACGTATCGTGACGATACATTCAAGTCGAATCTTGATCCCATGTTTTACGAAAGGAGCGATATGTGTGTAATTCGAAACGATATTCGTTATGTATTCAAGTCTTATGAGATATTCTTTCGAAAGGGATCATAATATAAAACGAAATGGATCGATTCGATCATTCGATTATTATATTTATATATATACATATATACCAATAAGTGTTAATGAAAAATGAAATGATGAATTATTTACGGTTTAATACGATCGAACTCGGAACGGAATTTAATTCGACGGTACGAGGCAGACAACCGTCGATTCCGAAGGGAGATGATTGGAATTTAGAAGCTGCTAAAGGGAATCCTAATGGAATCCTGTATTAACCTAGCGGATGTTTATGACCGCCGCGAAGTTTGTCTTGGAATTAACGCTAATATTTAACTCGAGATGGACTCGGTAATACCGGAATACGAGTGAAAATCCGAAGCAACGGGCCGCCAGATTAAACGGAAAACTCTCGGTTTGATTTTAACATCCGTGATGCCGAACATTGTGGGATTAATTAAAATGTTACCTTCGATCTTTCAGATCCTCTTACAAAATCTGAAATGACAAGGTGTGATCAAGAAAAAATAATCAGATTATCGTTTTATAAAAATTGTATCAATTAGATTTTCTTTCCTTCGATAGTCAATTTTTTTAAACGGAGAAAAATGTATTTACAGAGATAATCGTTATTGGGATAATTGGTGATGCAAAATAGAAATGTGGATCATAATCGTAAAAAGTTAATAGTCATTATCGATTCTTCGAAAATTCGACGAATATATTAACATTATGATATAGCAATATTTTTTGTTACGTTTCTATAATAATCTACATATTTGAAGAATAAAAAATAAAAATTGAAGAAATGCACAAAAGGATAAATAAGTTGAGTATCAGTAAGTTAATGATATTAACAATTCAAATTATTTTAATGTCGGGTGACTTTTCTAAATATATTCTCTGATCTTGAAAAAAATCCTTTTTTTAAGGAAAGAAATAGGCAAAGCTTGGATTTGGCTGAATTATCAACATCCTGAAATGAGATTTTCTTGGATTTCTTCTTCTCTTGGATAAATTTTGTGCCAGTATTACACAACATGGTATTAAGTTCTCGACACTGCACTTTGTTTCATCTTCGAAAAGGTCATAGTATGATGAGTTTTCCTTATTTTTCTCTTGTAATAATCTCGTACTAGAGAAAAAAAATAAAAGAGAACACATTACACGCGTGATCACGAAGCGATCGATAAACGAATTAGACAAACCTCGCCTCAAGGTAAAAAGAAATAAAGGAAATAAGAAAGTTCAGAGGTTAGGAAGTATGTGTTTCAATTCGATACACACGTTCTATTCGTGTGTCACTTGGCGAAGATCGTACGTTTCAAAGAACAGAGAGCCACCATGCGAGACACGGAAGTAAAAAGAATATAGAAACGAACGTGCCTTTGACACGTCGAGCGTTTTACTCTTTTTTATCGACAGAGAAATGGTGTCACATGAATTTCGCGTTTTTAAACATTTTCTTCGAAACTTCTTATAGTTTGACACGATATATTCTTACGATAGTTAAACGATTTATCTCTATCGCGTGTTTTCTCATACTATTCTCAATAATATAGCGTATATTATTAAAAAATTTGAGATAATTTTTTATTATTATAATTATATTTATCGATTAACCTAAAATTCGAATCATACAGTAGGTACAGTAGAACATCTATTATTTGAACTGTACGATTTTCTTTATCAACAACAACCGTGGAAATGGAATTTAATTTAAAATTTGATTTAAAAGAACTGAATATATATATACATATATTCAGAAACGGATGTCTCGAATTTTCACAGGATAGAAATTCCTGAGCTTGAAGTTTCACAACGAACCGAGCTAATACTCGACTGCTAATTTCATTAGATCTGGCAAAGTGTTAATGCTACAAACTGGCCAACTTCTAAGACACGACCGCAGTTGCGCGACGACGCTTGTTCGGAGGATGAAACTCGAGGAAAATAATTATAATCGGATGAGATATTCCTTGGAAACGGAACAGCTGTATACCACGAGTTGTGGAAACTGTTTGCACGCTCGAGCACGCTCAAAAATGGATTCGACGAGTAAATGTGAGAGATTCGAATCGAAAGCGAGATGGAAGCGGAAATTGCTGGATTATTCGATTAGTAAAATCGTTCGCCTTCTTCTTTCCTCGTGAACGTTACGTGGAAACGAGTCAAATTTTCGTTCATGAATATTTGGATCATTATGATTTCTTGATCCTTTTTCCAATTGTTATAATATCTCTTTTCGTGATTTCATTCAAATGGAATATTTTATTACATTATTCTGAGGGATATCGCGTGATATTTTTATTAACGCAATGGAAGAAATGTTAAATTTATATTCGTGAATTAACGTGGACACGTATTGTTAAAAAGAGATGAGAATTGTAAAAACTTTCTTTCGTCAGGGACATCGAGATAAAATGAAAAAGGATAGAACGAAAGCAACTTATCAGTTATAAATTGATTATATTCGTACATTGTCAAGAGAGGATTACAGAGGATTCACAAGAAATTTTCGTTCGATGATAAAGAAGATTGAGATTGAAAATCAAAAAATGAAAAATTAATCATAAATTAAAATAAATTATGATCATAAATTAATATATAGGTTATGTATATTATAAAAAATTTCTTTCAACTTTTAACAAGAGTTTGAAGAGATTTTTATTAATTAAAGAAAAAAATTTTTCGATCCGGATCGTTTTCGTGCTTTTCAATTTTTAATTAGCAGAAAAGATTATCACTGCGAACGTGAATTTAATTCGAAAAAGAGATCGTAAGAGAGAAGTTGAAAGGCGACTTGTCTAAGACTTCGTTTCAGATTATGCCGCTGTAGATCTTCTTCTCTGGTTTTTCAAAACGACAAAGTAAAAATTTTATTGCCTCGTGCACTTTGCTTCGTACTTTACATCGTACTTCCACGTAATCTTCCGCGCCTCGAAAGCGCATCCCGTTATGCGAAGTATACCCTTTTAAGTATCTTTCTGGAATCCAGAAGTTGGATAAGAAACAGAGGAAAATAAAAAGTTGCTTTCCACGACGTTTTACCACGACGTTGGATGGCTTTAATTCGTGACCGAGTCGAAGAATGATAAATGGCGACACTCTTCTCAATTTTTTTCTTTTTTTCTTTCTCGCCTTTGTTTCGTCTTGCCGTATTCCTCTTTTGTGTGAAATCCAGTTTTCCTCGATTCGAGACGAGGAAAAAAGTTCCTTCCTAAGTTTTCTAAGTTTTTGAAGTAGCGAGAAAGTGTGTATTTTTATTCAAAATCCGCCGTAATTTCTTCCTCTCTGTTTTACAGAGAAACAAGTTGAGGGAGACGTGAATGTAAATTAAGAGGCAACGGGTAGAGGAAAAGTAACTAGTTTTCTCAACCGGTTAATTCTTTCTCTTTCCATCGAATCACAAATGATCGAAAAATAGAATGCTGAGTGATTCTCAGAAACGATGTGAAGTATAAAAAAGTCCATATATAGTGGGGATAATTTTATGAACCAATCACTAATACGTTACTTACCAGCTCTTCCATTATCGAATCACTCGATCGAAAAATGGAATGCTAATGGATTTTCAGAATTAGAAAAATATAGCAGAAAAAATGGTTTCAATAATTTACAATCTATATAGTATGGATCGAATGGCCAATATTTCTGATTCATTATAATTGAGTGAAGTGAAAGAAAAGTAACTAGAAATCGTAGACTACAAAGTGTGCAGATAGAGAATAACTAGAAAGACAAGTGTGACTGTAAATTGAAATGGTGGGGAGAGTCGCTAATTGATTCGACAGAGGTTGTGTAGTCTACGGCTATCGAAGCGCCCCGAGCGGTCTTCTTCCGCAAAGTATTCGATTGAAAAGTTTCGTACGGAACTTGAACCCATACTTTCGCTTCTTGTTACCGCCTCGATAGTTTGGGTAACAAGTAACGTCAAAGTGAGCGACAATGGTGATTGTCGATAAGTGAAAACTTGGTGAAAATTGATAGAATTCTCTGATCGATGTGCAATGCAAGTTGATACATTTCAACAAATAGACAAATGTTTTTTTAAAATTCATCGACAACGAAAAATAAATTCGAAAAATCTCGAATTTCTCTCTCGATGATATTAGCATAGATCGATGCGAAATAATGTGAACAGTGTTTGGACAGGGAAGTTTCGAGGAAGTTTCGCAATGGTTGGAGGGGATCCGATGGAAAAAGTTGGGACTTCTGTTCGCGGTACCGGTACTCGAGTATTTGATAAACGATTCCTCTCTCTCTGGTCCGGTTTCTACCAGAAACTTTCGTTTTTCGAGCAGAACACGGAACGAACGGAGAGCCGGTGGTGGTAACTCGACTAGGAAACTCGTGCATTCGATTCATTTGCATGCGTTCCACGTACACGACACACGACTAGATTTTCACTTGGAATTTAAGACTCGATTTACACAGACGACACCGGTCATAATGTCGTTAGAGCTCGGTCACACTACATTTAAAGTGGTAATCGATTTTCTTCAAAAACTCGTCGAGGATTTGGAGATTTTTCTTGAGGACGTGATACGTTTTCAGAGTCGGAATTACAAAATATTTAAACTATTAATATTCAATTTAAGCATTAATTTTTCTTTGAATTAATTAATTTCAAATTTCACTTCAAGTTCGCGTATGTGAAATTTGCAATTTATTTCCATACGATCCAATCGAGTATTCGAAATGTGTACACGAAAGTGTGTGAATTACAACGTGAGATTTTTTTTTTCTTAAATATTTAATCTTCCATAAAACTTAACGATTAAACTGCATAATTTTCTAGATATCCACGGGATAAGAAATTGCGTTAAAAAAAGGAGGATTAGACTTTGCTTTAGACGTTGAAATATTCAATTTTCATGAAACAATCCTCTAACATTTTTTCCAATTTCATCCGCCATTTCGAGGCAAGGTTATACCGGCTCGAATTAATCATCACGAAAGAGGATTGGATAAAAATCTCATCCTCTCTACCTATGGATCGCTGGTGTAAATCATATTTCTTTATATGTACGTCATACGTAAGGTACCTGAAATTTCATTTACAAAAAAAAAAAAGAAAAATATTCGACCAATCGTCTACTGTTCTTCGTACTTCTTGCTCTGAATAGATAACAAAGAATCGATATTCAAATCGTTAAATAGAAAATTCGATAAGATTTTATAGTATAATAAACGTTTAAAGAATATATCGAAATTTTATTTTTATCATTAAATTTAATGACGTTTACTGATTATTGGTCGTGATATTTTTTGATATTCGAAACGTTGGCAGACTCGATTTTTCTAATGACTTCGAAATCGAATTAATATAACAATTTTGAATTTAAATAAAAAAAGAAAAGAAAAGAAAAGAAAAATTCTTTAAAAATATTTTATTAACTTTAACATTCTATTTTGTTCAGAGGACGAGATCAACTTTGGATTTAAACGAAAAGTATGGATAAGGAAAAGAAGCTTCATTGAAAAATAAGTCCACAATAAAACGAAATAAATATTACTCACAGAATTTTCATTTTATGAAAAATCAGCAGCTCGTAAAATCCAATAGAAACAGATACATCGATGAAAGTTATTTCTAGTCAAATGCAATTTAGGCTAGGGGCCGGAAGCAAGCAGTGGCGGATGAGCGTTTGCGATGTAGAGGTATCCGTCTAATTGGCTAGACGTTGACGGGTCAGTACACACCATATCCGGTTCTCAGCCGAAGCTCAAAGCCTGGATATATACCGATAATCGAATTAAGAGTGGGTGGAGTGTCAAAAGTGTAACGAATGAACCATTGAATGGAGTTGAAACTGTCGAAAACACTTTTCCAGCATTGACCCAATATACTTTTCAACGGGGGATCAGAAATTTTCGGTTGGACGGGAATATACACGAATATTCGGAAACTTGCTTTTTCAAATGTTTTTTCCCCTCTCCTCGTTTTTTTTTTTTTGCAATTTTTTTTATAACCGTGATAGAATATCTGAAATTAACGGAGTGTGCACGATCATTCGTTTGAATCCAACAATGTTGTTTGTTTATACTAAAAATTTGTGGAAACGTGGAATCACAAATAAATTCATTTGTATTTCTCGCGTATAACTTTTAAAAAGAAATTAAAAATTTTATTATCAAAATTTATTTTAAAAAAAAAATCATTGAAGTTCTTTTTTTTTTGTTTCATCCCGATATCTTAATCAATTAACGAGATATAAGAAATCGAACTGTCCATAGCGATTAAGACACTAGTGAAGAGAGAATCAGCGATCTAGTAATTTATATTTTTTCCTAGAAATGTATCTTCTTAGAATCGCGTTTGTCACTTGTCTGAAGTCAATGAGACGAGTGCAAGTGATAAGAACAGAGATAGGTAAATGATTAAAAATCTTTTTCTTTACACGACGATATCTACAGAACCGGAAGTTCTATTGGGATGAACGAAAATGCATTTTAAAAAGCAAGAATCCACGCTTCATCCTTCGCTATTCTTGGAGTTACAATGATTTAAAGATTATTTAAAGATTTTCCAATCTTGATCGGATTTCGAAGATGAACAATTAAAAATTATCTCTTCTTTACACTACGATATCTCCGGAACCGGAAATCATATCAGGATAATTGAAAATGCGTTTTAAAGAGCAAAGTTTCATCCCTCTAACGATCCTTCACTCATCGACCGGAAGTCACTATCCCCGGAGTTACAACGGAGTTCAAAGTTTTCTTAATTTTAATAGAATTTAATCGAATTTTAAGCTAAATTACGCGACTTTACCTCCAAACACATTTCCTATTCATCATTCATCCTTATGTCACTCTATTTCCCATCGCTCTTCGTTCTCCCCAATAAAATATCATTACTCCCACGATACGGCAGAAAATTCCTCGAGAGTTTCTCGAATTAATTTCTCGATCGCGTTGGTGAGCAAAAGTAATTCGGAGTGAAAGGAATTCTCTCGTTCCACGGCCGCCAATTATCCGGAAGTTTTCCTTTCGGCCGGCCTCCCTCGTCGATATCATCCTAATTGCTATCGAGCGCCTTGGTAATCCATTAGCGGGCCAGAGATGGCCTAGATCGCCGGCCTTGGAAGCTTCGCCACGGCCTATCCTCCTCCTGCCCTATCTTCCTTTCCACAGAAGAATCTATTCGCCCCCCGATTCTATCTACTCACGCTACATTTGATGTGGGAATCGCGTTGCTTTGCATCCGCGAGGATTAATGGAGGAGAAGCGCGTTTCGAAACCGTGTGAATTGTATATATATATATATATATATACACACATATATTATATTATATACACATATACATCGATACACGATTCGAGAGGCATGATGGATTTTTTAAAGAATTTCGGATGACGTTTCGGATATCTCTCGAATTAAATATTGAATTTAAATTTTAAAAAAAATGATGATATGTATATATATACTGTTGTATTTATTTTTATACATTTGACAATATTATTATTCGATCTCTGTTGATTCTGTTGTAAACATATTTCGTATAATAATAATTACAAAAATAATGCGACGAAATATCAAAAATGTTAATATCGAAATCATTATAAGCAATCGTTGCTATAATCACGATAATATCGTGACGAATCAAATATATATATATATATATGTACGAAATTACTCGTCATTTATTATACGCGATGTGGGTTTAATCCACACGCTCGAACGTTAAAATCCATCGTCGAATTGTAATCTTTTCGAACATGAAACATCGACCGTGGTCATTTTACAATGGATACGGGGACGTAGAAGCCGTAAATCCTTGAATTTTATTTCGATGAATTATCCTCCCCTCCCCTCCCCTCCGGATATTTATATAGAAGGTCGCCTGTTTTATTCGTGTTTTCGTCGATATCCAGCCACCTATTGAAATTCAGATCGAAGGAGCGAGTGTTTCGATTTACGGATTAACGGATTACGGGAATAATGGCCGGGTATAATTCGGGTTTTTGTCGAACATCGGATGCCATGATGAGCAGATCTCGGCCCAGGAAATTAAATTCGTCGATCCTTGACGAATTTTTTTCCTTTCCTCTCGAAGTTTGTCTTTTCTTTTTTTGTAACTCTGTTTAGCTTCTTTACGATTTCGATTATTCGATTTTTTTCGTAAAGTTTTAGATCGAAAATTTTTATGAAGTAATCAAATTATGAAGGAGAATTTTTCTCTCTTGACTTTCACTTCCTTATTTTTTTTTTTTTTTTTTTTTTTTTTTTTTTGAAATAATTTAATTCCGTGTTTTCTCCACGTCATCATCTCATTGATGATATACTTTTTTTCTGTAAATCAAATATTGCGAATATTTTTCGTTTTTCGGAAATTTTACTTTCTATATTCCTTTTTCTTTTTTTTTTTTTAATTTCTTCAGTCCAAGATCCCTAATTTATTTGTTTTTCTTTCGTCAGAACTTAACTTTTCATCGTTTCGCCAATAAAGATAAGAGTTACATCAATACTCGCCAAGGAGGTTTTCACATTTCGAGGAAGAAGCATGATTATTCATTGTACGGCCGATCGATATTGCAGGATGATGATGTATCCGAAAGCGTGGAGCAGCCTGCTATAAATTATAACGGCGTATTAGGGTGTCGAGGCGCTCCAAGTCTCGGAGTATTGCATACATAAATGCATGCCTGGCCCTGTTGGGACAATGCGCCGGACCTGGCTTCGCTCAATAGGGATCGCTGAAAGTAATTTCGAAAATTTTAATACAATTATCGCACGCTTGACGCATAAATTTCTCTTCTTTGGAAAAGAAAAATATATTTATAGTTTAATAAATAGAGAGAAGATTGAGAAAAATTGATATAATGATTGCCAAGATTCTTTCTTCATTAGAAAACGTGATCGTTTCATGGTCTGAATATTTGAGAAAAAAAAATTGCTATCGTATTTTATTATTATTCGTTAATCGTTCTCGAAGAATTGTTCGAGAAAAGAAAAGATTCGAAGATTCGAAGATCGCATCCTCGAGGATATTTACTCGATCAAGCACGCGAAACGGTCGTTTAAACGAGCAATTTCTATAATTAAACAGAGCAAACTTATCGTCAAATTGCTCTGTTACGTTGCCGAACGTTCTTCTCCAACGAGCCGTGCAACGAAGAGATATCTGCACAATCTTTAAAAAAGACTCGAAACGATCAAAGGAAGAACCATCGAGGCAAGTGCAACTGCGTGACCAGGTTAATCCTCGAGAAACTCGAATATCGTGTTTTACTATTGATCCTCTTTCCTCTCTCAGACTTCCCTTCCCTTGGACGAGCGTTGAGTTCGTTCTGGACCTCGTACAATCTCTAAAAACAGAAAGAAAAAAAAAAAAAGACAAAGAGGATCTAAAAAAAGAAGAGATATTAAAAGAGTTCAACTCTCTGTCTCGATGGATTTTCTTCTTCAATTAACAATCCTCTTAGTCAAATATTTATAATGTGATATTCGAGTTAATTGCCAGGATCTCTTTTTTTTTTCAAGACGCGCTGCCGCCAGACGTTCTATACCTCCATCCTGCTTTCCCGAGAAAAGTTTTTATTCTCTTTGTCGACGCGAATCTAACTAGTTACTATTTACGCCCACGCGTAGCGCCAGTGTCGATGGCCCCCCTGAATCCATGCAACCGTCGAGAGTTTGTCCGTAATTCACGAGTCGTGGCCGCGGAATCGCGAGAATGCGAGATAATTAAATGGAATTCGTCCAGCTCGCGTATAATTCGATACATCGAATCTTTTGATAGTATTAACCTCGTTAAAGTTCATCATCCTCTGATTCGTCTTGTATTTCTCGAAAGTCATCATCCTAAAGTGATATATTTCCACGATTGATTTTCTAGATTTTCTAAATTATTAAATTTAAATAATCAAATCAACCGATTCTCAGATCCGCATTTTCATGAATTTTTAATAAAAAAAATAATATTAAGAAAATTACGAAAAATAGGTTTTCAAATCAGTCGAGTAAATTTTTTGGAAGAATATTTGGATAAGTATCGATTGAAATTTTAAACGTATATGAAATTAAGTATGAAATTAATAAGATAATAAATATTACTGTGCAATTTATCTATAATGTAGTATTTTTAGGCAAGGCAGATCTCTCGCAAAAACCTTAAACTGCTAATTAAAATTATCTGATAATCTTCGAGGAGGCTAGATGAAATACAAATTCGAATCGCAGGGAATAAAGGAGACAGACATCGAATGTCTCGGGCCATTCAACGGAGGATAAGCAATCTTCGAATAACGCGTGCTTCAAACTCCCATAACGAGGATTTAAGGATCTTCACCGCAACTCCCTTCATTTTCTTTCTTTTCTCTTTTTCTTTTTTCTTTTTTTCTTCTTTTTCTCAAGAGAAAAGCATCCGCTCGAAACTTTTGATTTCTGAACTGATTACTCTTACCCGAGAAGAGATCGTCCTCTCTTTCCCAGAAGTCGAGTTTTCTATCTTCAATTTTTCTTTTCCCCATTTCTTTTTTCTATCTCTCTTCTTTCTTTCTCTCTTTTTTTATCTAATCCTTTTAATCCAACGGTATCAGCCTCTGACACAGTTCCGTTATATTAATGGCGAGGATGGAATTAACGAGTTCGTTTGAACGACGAGACGCGCGACAGCCTAGCAAAAGCAACGCGTGCAAAAACTGACGAAATTATAATGACCCTCGACGCTTGCTCGCGCATCCTCCCCTCTCCTTTTTCTTAGGGAACTCGTCCTTGCCAGATGAATCGCCATTCCTCCTCGACGACACGCGTCGTTAAACGTTTCCATTAATTCGAACGTGTAATTTCGACTTCCACTTCTTCTTTTTTACGCGAGAAATGATCGGTGCAATCGTCCAATAGTATGCTTGTTTAATCCATAAAGAAGAAATTCGTGTTGATGAAAAGGAATCAAGTTTTTTTCTAGATCTTCCGAATATATATTTGATTTGCCAAGAAAACGATATAAAAAAATTCATTATTTTAATACCGTGTCGATTTTGAACATTGGAAAATGGAATGAAAGTTCGTATAATGTAGAAATAAAAAGATATAATAATGGAAAAATTTTGAAAATTTCATGTATCGTTATAATAATAAAAACATATGAGAAACCTGCAAATTACATTCGTAAGATTTCTTAGACATAATTATAGAATGACTAGAATGGAAAAATCACAAACCTCAAAATAGCGTGAAAATAATTACTATTTATGCCCACGCGTGGCGTTAGTATCGATGACTCTCTGAATCCATGCAGACGTACGTCTCGAGAGTTGGTAACTCGAAGAACGAAGCAAAAGTTAGAAAGAATGTGCGTTAATCCAAAATTGCAGTGTTTAGGAACTCGTAAAACAGTTGCTTGTGAAAACAGAATCACAAAGGAAGCCCTCGTCCAACTATCAAACATCCGGCAAACGAAATTCCTTTTAGCATGGAACGTCCGCAAATATCTTGCAGATATTATTTAGAACGCCTTCAACCGTCTTGACAATTTTACTCGGGTCGCGAGAGAAAGAGAAAAAGAGAATCCAGAGGAACTGGTACGACGAGGATCTTTAGCTTCAGAGAACGAAGAATTTTGAAAGTTTCATCGACGACACGAGAGCCAAGGTGTTTCCACTTAAATCGCGCGCTGCACGCCGTGTTTGCCTCTATCATTTTCAGAGTACCGTCTCTCATTTCAGACGTCTTTGAGTAAGTTTTCCTTCTCCTCTCCTGGTCTGAAAACCTGGTCTTAAAACCTGGTCTTGAAGAGGTCCTACCGGTGTAACTGTGCAGTCGCTCACAAGAAGAAGGTCAGCTTAATAGGCTGCCAGGTTACACAGCAGAACCGTTCCCCTTCGTATGCGCGTCCCCTTATTTGCTTGCGAAACGTTGCTCCCGATCTTGAACCATGGGAAAATCGCTTGGCTTATTTTTAGCTCGAAAATTTAAGAATCTCGACTAACGTCGACGAAGTAGGTAAGATTTCTTTTTGTTTTTATTATAGTAATTTCACGATTTATTTTTCATTTCGTTTTGATTTTTGATTGAGAATTTGGGTTTAGGAAAATTTATTATTAATTTCAGATGCTTGAATTCGTAGTTACGGAGATAGGAATTTGTATTATTGAGTGGTGCAAGTTGTGATCTGTGATACAAATCAAAGAAGTTTTAATTGTTTGAATCATTGATTGTTCCCGTGATCATAGTACAGAATTGAGTAAATTCTAATAAAATAATTCTGATAAAATATAAAAGATATAAAAGATAATATTGGCCAAGATGCGTAAAACTATGCTCGATCGATCAAACAGGAGTGTTAACTTCCAAACTCTTAATTGTTCGAATCGACTCGAAGAAACTTTTCTTTTTAATTGAAAGAAATCTGGACTATCTTTGGCCAAAGAACGAAGAAAAATATTACTTTGATACATTAATGAAAAGAATTTTAGTGAAAAAATAATTTTTGTGAAATTATTTTTAATAAGATAATTTCACGCGATTTTAAATAAAAATTCAAGTCTCTATCTCTTTAAAAATTTTATCGATTCGTATCTTCATTAATGATTTATATATCTTATCGAAGAATATGTAACTGTAATGCGTAAGTAGCGTGAAACATATGTTAACGTCAATGCGCTTTTCATATGCAATGCATTTGTTGATGTTTGCTTAAAGGATGGGTGACCGTTTTTTTCAGAGTCGTCGCCTTTCATTTTATCATATATATTTCATCTTCTTGCAATCAATTAATTTAATCACATTCTTTGAAAAAGAATTGATTGTGATTTTGATTGAATTGAGAGAAATAATTTCATATTTTGAGACATAAAAAAGTCTTTGTCTAATCAAAAAAGACGGTTTTTTAAATCTAGGGGAAAAAGGAGGAGGAGGAAAGATATAAGGAAAAAGAAAGCATATATTCTACAAAGAAAAAGAAGCTTTTCTAATAAATAAAAATTCTTAATGAAAAAAGTAAAGAAATTCCACTAAATAAAAAATAGAAAATAAAGTAGAGAAAAATTCTGGCAATAAATAAAAAAGTTTTGGAAAAATCTTCAAAAAACAGAATTGTGCAACAATAGAAAAAAATTGTTGATAAAAAAACAGAACATTAAAAAAGAGGGAACTGAGGAAATAAATAAAAGAAAAAAGAAACAGAACAAAGATATTTAAAAGCGTGTATGGAATTCATGTTAAAAAAGAAGAACGCGAGAACATTAAAATTCGAATTTTAAAACAATAAAAAATACGAGGAGAAAAAGTATAAAGACAAAAAATATCAGAAATGAAAGAAATAATAAATGCATCATAAATTACAACATAAAATTTCAAAATTTCATTTTTAATGGACATCAGAACTTTGTATCTTCGTATATGATCAAAAAATATCGCCAAATACTTTCATCAAAATTTCCTTTCAACAAAATCTATCCCTAATATCGAAAATGCATGTAATCCACACTAATAATTAAACAAAAGCCAAACGCAGCAAGTTGCGTCTTCGCTTCCAAGTTTCAAAATATTCTCATATTAATTTCTCACGATTTTAGATGCTGTTAAGATACGAGAATCCTTGAGAATCTTTGGCAAATAAGTTAAAGCTTATATATTCGCCAAGATTTGCGAGGGAAACGCGATTAAGATGGGGGGAGACCGGTGAACTGGGATATAATGAATCGTGACAGTTGGTGGACTTATATACTTATAAAGATCTGCGTATTACCGGATTTCCGGACCACGTTCCAACATCATCCTCTCCCAAGTGTATAGATCCGGAGAATTACGTCGCAAACGCGCTTGGCCTCGTTCCCTTTATTACTTATTTCAGAACGTGGCGCGTCATAGATAATAGCAATTTACACTGACAACACCGAACACAGATATTTTTTTTTTTTTCCCCACTGGAAACTAAAGTAATTTCAAAACTGTGTTCAGTACTTTACAAAAAGTTTTAGACAAAAGTTGAGGGAATGGTTTCGAGAGAGATAAATTATATAACTGTAATTATATACGAAGTAGATAACGCGCGAAGATCAAGTTCGTTTTTTTCCCCTCAATGGAATCGCGTGTTTCTCTCAATGGATTGGAAAAATATCTTATATCGTTGAGGGAAAATTGTCCGAACGACGAAATTTCCGCTTAATTCTTAACAATCTCGACAAGTATAATGAAATATTAAATAAATTCATCTTGAAATACTTAAAACTCGAATCGATTCGGTGCAATGGGATGGGTGGGGGACATTCGAGTCGAAGGACGGCGATATCGTTTTCTTTTCGGATCGATCCTTCTCGTATATCCGTTGTTTCGACGCGTCCCAGGGGGGAGGGGGGAGAAAAGGTGGCGTTGGCGGCGAGAGCGCGTTTCTCCATTGTCGACCGTTTTTCCACAGGCTGTAAACGCGTTATTAGGAGGTTTTCGCCCGCTTTTGTGCGTGCACCGTGACCCAGTTCCCCCGCGTGACATTTCGCCACCGTTTTCCGCGTTCACAAGTACCTTGACATCTTTCTCAACAACTTTTTCTGGAACGTTTTATCCGCCTTTACTATTTAACCGAACACTACCCCCACTCCCTGCATGCAGTCCCTCCCTCCCCTCTCCATCTCCTTCTGGGTGGGGAGAACCGAGATGCTCTCGCGCGCTTAGAAGCGACGATTTACTTTTAATTTGATTTAAATTTCGATGTGCGTGCGTGTATAATCGATCCTTGGTTCGTTCGATTTTTTTCGTAACGAGAGAGAAAGTTTATCCAGAATTCGGTCGCATTATTCCTCGTGATTGAATCCAAACTAATTTGATAATTAACAGTTTTTTTTTTGTTTCTGTCATTGTGAAATAGGTGAGGCTTGCTTCAAAAAAATTTCTATCGAACGAAATTTATTATTTGTCTCCGTTTCGTTCATGAGTCGGTATAAGCACGCGCGAAACACCTTTTTTTCATATTCCTCGAAACGGAGATCAAAGCGGTTCCCACGGTTCGAATATTCAGATATCGCTTTTGCGGTTCAAGGACTCGTGGATGAATCGAGGTCAAGGGTCGAGTTTCATCGGCTAACGCGTTTTTTTTTTTTTTTTTTTAAATCGGTTTTTTCCTTCAAGAGGATAATTTTAACAAGCGGCGGTGGACGATTTCGGATGGAAATGTTATTAACGAATGATAAACCTGTTTGGTGGTGCATAATTCGCCCCCTGATGATTTAATATTAGCGTTCTGGCGTGGCGGCGATCGTGTAGGTGTGGATTTGCATGTGTTTGCGGCGTGTGTGCACGGTAGCCGCAAACGATAACGCCAAATGTTGGATTAATTGTAGCGTTGCGATAGCTGTTTACGCGGAAACTGTTATCCGGCTCGGCTGATTATTTAATTACACCGGTGGTCGCAGTCGGTATCGGTGCACAACCTATGGATTAATAGAGACCCTCCTAGGTTAATCTTTTCCGGTTGAGTGCATTCGCATAATCATTGTTAGAATAGTTTATATATTATATATATATATAATTACCATTGAAACGAAGGAATGCTCTACGATTTGAAGTATTTTGCAATGTATATTTAAGTTTCGATGATCGATCAGAGATGAGTTTTTCTAAATAATTTCTTCCATAGACGAGTGTCGAATAGAGTTGGGCATTAATTAATTGAATAAGTAACTGGTTAAAAATTTCGAATAAAATTACTTATAAGTAATTACTTATTAAAATGCTCAAATAACTAATTTATTCGTGGCTATTATCGATCGTGGCTTTTCATATAATCTCGACCATTTGGCATTGCAATTATTTGCAATGGATTATTATTATTATGTTTTGAACAATGAATTATTAAAGCAACTTTATTCGTAATAACCAATCAAATTTTACCCATTAGTGTCAAATACAGGAAATAATATTCTTCCTTTTCCTCCCCTTTTTTCTTCTAATTTTAAATATATCTTATACTTTTTTCCCGAACTTGAAGAGTCTAAGAAGTAACAATTTAAGAGAATTATTTTATTGTTTATTATTCATTTACAATACGTAGTAAGAAAGTACTTACTTTTAAATTATATCATTTCTTGCATGAAGGAGAATCAAAGTGACCCAAGTATCGTAAATACTTTTAAAATAATCGTATCTGCGAGAGCCAGCCAGATCATCGTACCAAACTTTTCGCAATATCACATTTATTCGGATGAATCCGGATCCAAGGAAAGTTTGGACGAAAAGCGAAAAGCATCCCGCTGCTAAAATTTCAAATTTTTATTACCATTAAACGAGGATTCTTTGGACGGGGGAATGTAATTGCACCATTTTTTGGCCACAACGCGGTCATAAGCCGCCCCCGTCTCTTTCCATCCTCTACGATTATCTTCGACGGGTGCAGATTGCACATTGCATCCATCCATTTCGATCGTCATTTAAGATGGAAACTTTTCCATTTCCAACTGGAACGCGACACGACACGACACGAAGAAAAATTTACTTTGGAACTCGTTCTTCAATTGGTATTCCGTTTCCAAAGGGTTTGTCGGCCCGTTATGTTCGTAATATCAGGCGATCGTATCGGTAAGTTTGGCCAAGATAACGTGCCAAAGAAAAAAAGAAGTTCCAAAGAATTTTTTATTTTTCTTCATTTCTCAATTTTAATGGAGAAATCGTATTGTCGAAAATCGACGATTGGCAGAAAAGTATCGTATCCAAAGAATAGGATACCATAGGATTATTGAGAAATTCCAATGTAAACTGAAATCAATAAAATTCAAGAGTTAATTATCACAAGGATAACAATTAATTGATAATAATAGTCAAGAAGTATTTCAATTTTGTTCTTTTCAATTATTAAGAAATTAATATTTTATCAATTTTAATTATTTTATTCTTCTTAAATAATCGGTTATCGAATTTCGAAAAAGATATATCGTACAATCAAGAAGTTTCAGAAGAAAGTGAAATCGACGCGTCGATTGGATTCGTTAAATCCAAGTGCAGTGATAATTATCTCCATCGATAAGAGTAGCAATTAACGATTCTCCTGCTACGTTACATTCAGAAATCTCATTATGAATTAAACTAATCTGCTCTCATCTTGCGTGATCAGATCCTGCACGAGTAGTCAAAAATCGTGAAAAAAAAGAAAAAGAAAAAAATAACGGATCTTTTTTCGTTTAATCTTCGTTACGAAATAACATAACCTATAAAAATCATACTCGATCGATAAAAAAATCTGTAATTCGAATAGATGACGAATGTTATATGCAATAAAATAACGAATAAAATGATAAAACAATTAATATGTTGAATAAAATAACGAGTAATTAAATAAGAATAACCGATAAACGATATTCTCAGTCGATAAAAATTAATAAAGTGAAATAAACTCTCCGACGAGTAAACGACGAGTTATTTAAGGTTAAAAAAAAGCAGAGAAAAAATTGGATGTAAAGGGGGAAATAAATAAATAAATAAATAAAACAAGATAACAAGCCATGGAAGGCCCCCTAATGCTCATTCGACGCAACGAATCGACGAATCCTTTCCACGATTTCGCGCTCGAGTACCGCGGCGACCGAGTTCATTTCCGTAATTGATGTTGCATAAAGTCGAGTCCCCAAGTTACGTAACTTTCGAGGGTAGACCTCTCCTACTAACGAACTCGTAATCGCGAAACGAGAGCAACGAATATATTCCTCTTGACTGTCGTTTAAGAAGCCACGGCCGGCAGATGGAGGAAGGAACGTATGCACGGGCACAACTGTATTGCACGTTGGAGTATAGTCGTTAGAATAGTATTCCGGGTATCGAGAAAATTAGATTTTCCCTTCTGAATTTAAAAAAAGAAGGAAATGAGAGGGAAAAATTGGTAACAATAATACTTACCAATTGAGAACCATCTAATACATGGAAGAATGGATACACTTGTCAGTGGAACAGATATCGTTTCTTTCTTCGATTATTCTAACCTCAAACGCAGGAGTGTTTTCTATCAAACTAAAATTTTCTATCAAGATAAACATTTATCTCGAAAAATTCTTACAGTTTAATTCAGTGTTTAAAATTCAGTGTTTAATTTTCGATATTTTCTTTTATCGTTTTCTTGGAAAATAATATTTTCGAATATAATATATTCGACAACGCTTTTTCGATGTCGCGTACAACACCGTCGTTACGTTTAATGAGTCCACGGAGAGAAAAAAGAACGTATCGCTTACAACGTTTTTTGATACGCGTAATAACGAAGTCACGTTTGATCCTCGTTGAAATAAAAAGGAAGAAAGGAGTGGGGGGGAAGGAAAAAAAAGTTGCATCGTTGATGTAAAATTCATCGGAATTCGACAAGTCACGTTGGCTGTTTTCCGCGTTTTCTCGGTCGGACGGCGTTTTCCCCGTTTTAGAGCAGCGATTTTCCGGCAGCCGGCATTCGAACAACGGCTTTCATTACTTCGTAACGAATATTCGTCGTGTACCGCCTGTGTATAATGCGCGGCTTTGTTTTTTACCCCGGTTGTTCGCCCTTTCAGTCACGTTGCACCATTTTTCCTTTCGAATATCACCGCTTGGATGGATGTAATTTGACCGAAGAACCGAAATACCCCTCCGTGGACATTCAAAATAGCTATTCACCCTCTTTCCTCTTTCCTTTTTTTTCCACGATTCTTGCTCAATTTAAATTTTTCTCTTAACTCCCGTTTTTTTTCTTTCTATTTCTTTTATTTCTAATTTCAAGTTTGACACTACTTTTTTTTTTTTTTTTTCAATCTAATCCAAAAGAAGTATCCAGTGAAAATTTTTCAAGTATTTTTTCGTCCTTTAGAATGACGATCCCTCCTCGATTCGAATTTTTCTTCTATCTCCGATTTCCCCCCTTTTTTTAATCTTTCAGATTTAATCGATTTTCATTTTCTTCTTTTATTTTTGTAATTTGTATTTTAACGAGAGAATCGAGTTTGAACTGTGAAAATTCAAAGTGTTCTTTCCCAATGTGAGTTTTTTTTTCTCCCATCTCCCCTTATCCCTGATTTTTTCCTCTGCCTTTTAATTTCATGTTTTTTTACTTGATTATTTTATAATCAGGTTTATTCAATTTTTCCCTATTTTTTTTTTTTTTTTTTATAATTTGCACTTGCAACAGAGGAAGATACGATACATCTTTTTCCAACCTCTTCCTCGATTCGAATTTTTCTTTTTAATTTTAAATTTAATCGATCCCCCTTTCCCCCCTCTTCTTTCTTTATTTTTCCCTATTTTCATAATTTGTAATTTAACCATGAACGATCAAAGTGTTCCTCCCTCTCTCTCTTTAATCTCAGATTTAATCGATTCTTCACCTCCTCTCTTTCTACTTTTCTACCTTACCGATAGAAATCGGTATGTTGTGTTTGTTCGTAGATAGATATCGCAAGAATTATCGGCATCAAGTTGATTTTTAATTCTTACGCTCCAGCACTCCTTTCCCCCTTTCCCCCAAATCGATTTTGAAATCGCATTTCACCCGGGGGATTACGATTCCACGGAGAGGGGAATTTCGTTTAATGTAAATACGCGAACAAACATCGAAACGCGATGTAATAAACAGACTGTTGCAAATAGAATACTGAAACGGGCTTCAAGTTTGATTCCAATATGAAATTAAAGTAAAATCGCTTCGATTATAATGCTTCCTATTCGCTTTTAACTAGGAGAAAAAAAAGAAGAAAAATTAAAAGGTATTGTAACTTTGGTATTAAATTTTAAAAACTATTTGTTTTAGAATCATTATCGTTGCGATTCAGATTAGAATTTCATTTCGGAGGAAATTAAATTATTCTTGTTTCTATGCAATAATGAAAGTAGAATGAATTAAGAAAATTTTCACGTAAAAGAGTAGATGGAGTTAGTTTCGTTTAATATTTCAAATAAAATGAAACAAAATCAAAAAATAGACGATATTCAAAAAATTATAAACTTGTTGAGTGAGTCCTAAAATTTTGTTTAAAGAAGCTAAATTATAAATTAAATTTCTTCAATCGTGAATCTTGTGGTATGTACATTTACTTTTAGATCTAAAATCTTGTTTCTGTAGCTATAAATAATACACTACTAAATTCACTTTTTTTTTTTATTAACAAATTTTATTACTAACAATGCTAAATACATATGTTTCATGTTAAACAAATTAAATTCTCAGATCAATCTTTCTACAAATGCAAGTATAATGGAATATTTCCACAAGATGAAATTTCACAAGAAGATGAGCACACTTACATTTGCATATTACGATATAAAATACATTTTATTCGCGTAATAAAACATTCACACAATAAAGATTCTACTCTATATCAAACGCCACGAATCCACCAATCCAATTTCTCGCTCTCGTCCAATCAGCATCAGGGATTCCATTATGAAACTCGATCGAAACAAGATGGCGGGAAGGGGACAGTTTTTGAGCAAAAAACGTGGATTCGAAGCAAATATCTAATCTGAAACGAAAAGTTTTCGCGAGAATTTGGCCTCGGTTCGCCGGAAGTTTCCTTGGCTTAACAAAAACTCCCCTACGATTTTTCGGCTCTAAGAGGAGCGGGCCGAATATTTCTGGTGACGTCTAGCCGCGTCTAACCTCCAAACTTTTCCACTTTTAACACCGGATACGTTTTCTAAATCGATTGCTCGAATATGCAGCTGGATGGGTTTCCGCGGATCGAACTTTCTTCCACCGGATGTTTTTCAAGATTCGTTGAATTGTGCAAGATTCGAACAGTTGGAGGAGTTTTTTTTTTTTTTTTTTAGCTCTTCAGTGACTGTGAATTTTTGTGAAAATGGTTAAATTGCATTGGATTTATTCGGTTCGAGTAATTGGGATTAGTTAACAATTGTGGATGGTAAGTTAATTTAAATTAGAAATATTATTGTAATTTATTGGAATTTTATTCTTTGTATCTTTAAAGAATGTATTTTTTATCATCATTTATATTATATTTCAGGGGAAAGAGTGGAAAATTGGATGAAACTTAAAAGGAAGTGACTCTCATCTCGTTTATTATCTTCGTGAATTCTGATTTTAATAATCAGGTTAAAAAGAAAGTGGCATAAAGAATAAATACGATATATTTTTTATACATTTTAATAGTTCTTTATGAAAATGACAGTATAAAGGGCTGAATTTTAAAAAGCAAATATAAAATAGGTAAGTATATCAAATTTTAATACTTAGTTTTAAGTAAAATGTTGAAAAAATGTTTTTTGGGATATATGGCGCTTAAAGAGGTAAGTATGTAAAAGGTAAGTATGTAAAAAGGTAAGTATGTAAAAAGGTAAGTATGAAAGGTAAGTATATTAAATTGTAAAAAAAAAATTTTAAATTTCGCGCAAATCATTTTTAAAAGTCGAAATGTTCGAAAAATTTTAGCAATTCTTGGAAATGACGTCAAATTCCTGGAAATTTCGAAATTCTTGGAAATGACGTCAAATTCCTGGAAAAGGTTGAAGAAAAAAAATTTTTGTCGAAAACTCGACTTTGTATTAGGAGAACATAACTTGATAGGAGGTCGATCGAAGAATTTTTCCCAGAATTTCGGCACTTCTTGGAAGTGACGTCAAATTCTTGGAATTTTTCGGCACTTCTTGGAAATGACGTCAAATTCTTAGAATTATCGAAATTCTTGGACGAGCAAAATTTTTGGCCAATTTTTGCACTTTGTATTAGGAGAACATGAGTTGATAGGAGGTCGTTCGAAAAATTTTTCCTAGAATTTCGACATTTCTTGGAAGTGACGTTATTCTTAGAATTTTTGAAATTCTTAGAATTTTCGAAGTTCTTAGAATTATACCAAAGGAGCGAACAGCCAGGATTTGCATTAAAGCATATTTTTCAATTTTTACGTTTTTCACGTTATTATTATAAAAATTTACTTACCTGATATACTTACCTGCTTTATACTTACCTTTTTTTTATAATTACTCCTTTAAAACGTTACATTTGCAGTAACAAATTCATTTTTTTTATCATTTTACTTAATTCTAATTATGGAATTTATTATACTTACCTATTTTGTACTTACCCTTTTTATACTCAATTTTTTTAACCTGTTATTCTTCAGGAATTGCTGTAGAAAAAACAAAATGTATTAGAAATTTATATATAATTGTAATTTGTATTATATATGAAAATACAGAAAATATATATAAAATGCACATATCTATTTATTGAATTTTAACTAAAAAATTGCCTATCTTTGAACTGTTATAACTTTTGAAAGAAATGTTGTATAAAATTCAGTCAGGATTTATTTTAAATACATTTATTTTCATATGCCTGAATTAAATTTTTCCTCATAAATTTATTATATCAAAAAATAGAATAAAAAAGAAAGTTAGATTTTTTTTTTCTAAATTTTATAACTTCAGTCGATTCTAACAAGCTTAATAAACTTTCTACGAATTTTATTTTGCAATAAGCTTTTGAAGAGAAGTTTCTTCTTTATAATGAGCTCTCAAAAATTATTATACGATTTTTTTTTTATTCTTCAAGTTCACTTTTTATTCAAGACGTGATACAGCAACGAAAAAAAGTCGTAGGTCAACTTTTAAGGTCTTATTATAAAGTAGAAACTTTGCTCTGAAAAATCATTATAAAACTAATTGCGAAAAAAAATCAATTAATTTTTGTAGAATCGATGAAAGTGTAAAATTATTAAAAAAAAAAATTACCTTTGTTTTTGCACTTCGTTTTTTAATATAAAAAAAGACTTAGAAAAAATTCAATTAAATATCTGAAAATCAGAAGTTTGCTCTTTGAAATAAGCTGAGAATAATTAGTGTAAGATATTTCATTCTAAAGTTACAGCAATTCAAAAATTGTCAATCTTTAAATTGCTGTAACTTTGGAAATAAATATCTTATAATAATCAATCATTTTAAAAAATAAAACCTCTGTTTTTACATATCTTGGTTAAATTTTTCCCACATATTTGTTTCATATTAAAAAATGAGATGGAAAATTGAAGATTGTCTTTTCTTAAAAATTTCACAATTTTAAGTTCAATCTACTTTAGAGACTCTAATAAATTTTCCACGCGCTTCATTTTATAATGATTTTTTAAAAGGAAATCTTCTTTTTATATTGAACTCTCAAAAATTATTATACGATTTTTTTTCCATTCTTCAAGTTCACTTTTCATTCAAGATGTGATATAGCAATGAAAAAAAAATCTTATTTTCAATTTTTAAGAATTCATTATAAAGTAGAAGCTTAGCTTTAAAAACTCAGTACAATGCAAATTGTACAAACTATTTATTAATCGTAGAATCATATGAATTTATAAAATTTTTAAGATAAGAAACTATTTTCGATTCTTTCCACTCCATTCTTTTAATATGAAAGAATCATCAGAGAAAATTTAATCGAGACACGTGAAATTAAATGCTTTGCTTCTTAAAATAAACTTTGATTGATTGTCATACCATAATTTTTTCCCAAAATTACAGCAATACAAAAATATCCTTATATTCAATTTATATAAGTAACTAGTTTTTCAAAAAAATATAATTACTGTACTAAAAATCAACATCTTTATTCAAAATAAACCTCTCAATTTTCTTACCTGAAACAAAATAAAAAGAAATAATCATTATCTTTAATAAAAATAATTAAAATAGTTAAAAATAATTAAAAATCTTCAGTGAAAAAGCAAAGAAAATGTTTTAAATATCTTATATTCACTTACACGACAAATGATCAATTTTCCAAAGGAAAGATAATCGCGATAAGCTCAATTCACGTGATATCGAGCAAGGATAAGTTAAACTGTGGCAGACGTGATACTTGATAAGCCTTCTTTATTTCTTCTGGCGGGATATTTAAATTGTAAAACCATACCACAGCTCCGAATTGATTTCAAGACAGGCTGGTTTGATTTAAATGTAAAACAGCTTCCTTCACAAGTAATCATTTTCGAAGGAAAAAGCTTAATCCTGCACGTTTTTCCAAGGGAAGAAATAAAAGTGTATGGAATCGCGCTCGAGATTTTGTTCGAGAAGCGTCCGCTTCATTTCCCGTTGAATTATCCAGGAATAACAATTTTTCCACGGTGAATTTTTGTTCTCGTGCATTTCACGTCCTCGAGGATACCCTTTATCTTCGAATTAAAAGAGTTATGCGATGGAATATTATGATACTTACGTGGACTTCGTGTGGAAAATATTCCACGTAATTTTCATCTTTTCCACTCTTCTTTCTTTATTTCCTTTTTTGTTTTTCTAAAAAAAAAGTTTCAACAAATTTTAGAATAAAAATTGAGAAAGTTTAAAATAATTAAAGATTTTTTATATATACCTTATAATAATCGTAAAAAAAAATCCTTAAATAATTATTATATATTGATATTTTTAAACCAAAATATTATTCGTTATCTTTTATTTTTTATTATTATTTGAAGATAATTTATTTTTTTATTTTATCTGAATTATTCAATCTTTATATTCGTTATTTTTATTTTATAAAAATAAAGTTCAATTCCTGTAGCTATATATATATATCGATACTAGCAATAATTGCATTTCGATTGCTGCCGCTTTTTTTCTTTTTTCTTTTTTTACATGGCTTTCCACGAAAAATGCAAACAAGTTCTGCGATATATATCGTTTCTCGTTCGCTGAAAATTCTTCTCATTTCCTTCATTATCTTGGTAACAGGCAACTACTTGAAGATTTATGGCCACTCGAAGATATCGTTGAACCGTGCGTTAATAAATAGAAAGGGATAGAAAAGAGTAAAATTTTCCAGTCGAAACTTGCCCATCAGCCTGTTCGTCCGCTTTAATTTCATCTTTTATTCATCCGTGTCCATCTCGTCCCATCTGGCAATTATTACTATTAATTTCACTCGAAACGATCGCATAGAATGATTTTTAATCGCCTCGTAAATACACGAGAATGTTTGAAAGATTATTTTTTGAAAAGTATACAGATACAAAAAAAAAAATTATGCGACGTAATGCAGATTTTTAGTAGAGTAAAGTGTTAAATTTTAGCAAATTCATAGGAGAAAATTCTCTATTGATTAATTTTTTGGATTCTACTTTCTTTTTTATGTTAAATTGTTTAAACAGTGAAAAATGTTTAATAAAATTATCTGCTTATTCGTCTTCTAATATTAGATTAAATCTGAATATTAAAATTCACTGGAGTGTCTAGGTTAACCGAGTCCATCAATATTATAACTTTTGGAGGTTATGAAAAAAGATTATACGATTGAGATCAAGAATATCGAGAATTTTCATTATTTATTCTTATTAGTTTTTTTGAAATCATATTTTCCTAACCTATTATTTATCGTTACCAATTTGCAAAACTCATTCACGAAAGCATCCAGGAAAAATTTAACATGGATAATTATCGTAATACACGCAATGCGCGGATTATTTATCTCGCTCGTTACGTTAATTAGTTCGATATTGGCCACGAGTGTTGAATTATTCGAATAAAATCCCAAGAGAAGCTGTTGGTGTCTATAAAACTCGAGTAGAGAATAAAAAGAGGCAATGCAATCGATGGTTAAACATCACATAGTTTCTTTTTCTTTTTTAACAGTCTCTCTATTGGAATCACGGTGGTGCTCGTCACTGGAACGAACGATTTTTATACAAATCTTGGGACAAGAGGCGCGGCACTCACAGAATCCCGCAATTATTTTGTTACTACACAACAACGATGCCAATCGAAACGAATCGTTTCGCTCTCGATCGACCGCAACAATTTCACTCTTCATTTTCGCGACGAGAGTGACGCTGCTGTAATCATTTTTATTTTATTTCCATTTCTTCGTTATATTGGATTCAATAATATGTATTGAACGATTATTTATTTATGATCCAATTCTTTATTTCACTTATTCATTTATGAAGCGGAATACTGATTATGTATTTTATGTAATTTTACTTGATGCATTAATTTATTCACTCACTTGCAAACTTAATCTGTTATGGATTATGTAAGTGATTTGTTATATCGTCCATTTATTAATCTATTGTTTTATTATATCAGTAATTCACTCATTTATTCACTTGTTAATTTAATAACTAGATTACTTATTGATTTAGGTATTTAATAGGTTAACAATATTCACTCACTATCAATTCAATTTCTATTTATCAGATCAATCATTTACCAATTCATTTGTTAGTTTATCCATTCAACAACTAACTCAACAACTTATTAGTTTTCTCACTTAATAATTAGATCATTGATAGGTTACTAACTCATTCACTTAATCACTCTGTAATTTATCAATTCAACTCGTTCACTAACTCAACCATTTTATTAACTCCGACAACAATTATTCATAAAAATTCTTCTTCACTGGTTCACCTATACATAATTATCTACTCGTGCTTAATTACCATATTCTTGAAGCGACTCGTCTTCAATATCAACATCTTACTTTCTCAGTCATTTGCTTACTCATTAGCCCATTTAACCGGTGACTCGGTCGGTAACCCATTGACCGACACACTTCTTCAAACCTTTTCCTCTCTACCAATTTTCCTCGGTGGAATGGAAAAACGCGCTTTCGTCGTACACGGCTCTTTATGTCTGCCGAGTACCTCGTAGTCATAAAGTCTCCGAACACATCTCGTTAAAACTTGATACTCCAGGCTCTTTAGTTGGCCAACCACCTCGTGTGCACCGTCTTACCCCTGGCGTCTCTATGCATTTCCGTCTTTTTTGCCCCCTCGATGTCACCACTTCCGGTCGCGCCTAGCGATAAAAGGAACCTCTCGCGGCCACCAAAGGCTGGATAGATAAACGCGCGTTTTCAAGTCGTCGGATGTTAAGTACCACCCGGCCAACTCTTTCTCAAACTTTTCTTTTCGCACAATCCGCGCTCTCTTTTTATCTCTGCCGCCTCATTCCACGAGGAATGGAGACGTCTCGTTTTCAAAGTATTTTTTTATTTGTTATGATGCAATTCAAAAGAATCGTTGTCTCTTTTTTCTTTTTTTTTTTTTAATTTTTAATAACTCGATATTGTTTCTCCTTTTGAAAAATTTAAAAGAAAGATTTTGATATTTTTTCCCCGGGGATATTTTTTCATTTGATTTTATGTTTTGAAAAAAATTGCTTTTTTTTTTTTTGATTTTTTAATTCGATATATCGTTTCCTTTTGTAAAAATTCAAAGGTTCGATATTTTTCATCGAAATATACAATAATGGTCGGTTAACTTTCTGTCCATTTAATTGGATTTATTTTTACCAATTTCTATAACTATGTACTTGGATAATCGATGGTTACAATTTGATGATATTTATGATATTTATCCAGGAACATCACTGAAATCAATTTCAAATATCGAGGATTTAAAAATGTAAATGTAAATATATAAATGACTTACTTTATTTATTCATAATAACATTAATAACACTTTTTAATTTTACAATTACATCGAAGAAGAAAGCAGACATCTTGACAAATGTTCCATTTCCCCAAAAGAATCAAAGCGACAACGAAATCGATTTGTGAAACGAGAAAGAAGAAAACGTCATAATGGATCACAATTATAAATTTAGGACACTGGTGTCCTAAAAAAAAAAAAAAAAAACTCGATACTCACCAACACGATCTATCAAACCAATTTGCCGAATCCACAAAACTTCGGTGCAACGTAACTTTACAATATTAAACTTTTTCTTCCGTTCTTCGAAAGGAAAAAAAACCGAATATGGAGCCATTAACGACGTTCATTTAATACCGGAAGTCCCCTAAAAAAATCCATTAAAGCGCCACGTTACGTGGAAAGATGTGGTACGACTGAAACAAAAAAAAAAAAAAGAACGTTAAAAAGAGAGGAGGGAGGGGGATAAAAAAAAGGCTGTAAAATATTGCTCTTTATTTTAACGAGAGAGAATATTTTTTTAATACATGCGGACAAAATGGCGCCGTTGTTAGTCGGCCAAACTGTATCCAGCGTATCCCTACCTGCTCGTTGTTGAAATTTATTCAGAACGGAAATTCCATTAGCAAACATGTCCATAATGGAATTCTATTTTTCTTTTTTTTTTTTTTCTTTCTCTTTTAACAATTGTTTTTTTTTTTTTTTCGCTTATACGATTCGATCATGAATCAGCTTTTGTAGGATATTTGCTAAAGAGTGTATGTCGAAAGTGTACACCTTATAATTTGAATAATTCGTCGATGTTTAATAATGGTTGACAGAGGAAATTAAGAGTTTGGAGAGGGCTCGACAGTTTTCCACGATGGAGAAATATTGTGTGAGAATGTTTAATTGTAGAATGAATGATGCTGCTGTTCGACTCTTTATTCTTTATTGTTACTGCTGATTGTTTGAAGAGTACTTTAATTCTTTAACGATCATGCAAGTTTTATTTTTTTTAAATAGAATCGTGGGTAGAATTTTCTTTGAATTCTTCATCTTGTTCCAGAATACTTTTAATTAATTTCAGAATAATTCATAGAATGACAATTTACTAATTACTTTTCAATTTCTTCACAATCATTTATGATTTATAAAATTTATTATTAGAATTTTGATAATCTTATTACAATCAATTGTATCAATAATATTACTAATATTACTAGAAGTTTTTTTTTTTAAATAAATTCTTTCTTGTTCAAATATATTTAGAAAATTGGAATTAATTTATTCAATTTCCTCTTTATCCCATATTCAAAAGATTCAAAATCTTAAAGTCCAAGATATTTCTTAATTCATCCAATTCTATATTCATATTTTAATTCTAAAACAATTTCCATTAAACTTAAATAAATAAAAAAAAAATCATAAATTCCACGATAAAACAGTTCACATCAATTTAATCGACAAGCAATCCTTTTTTTCCCTTTCACGAGTGCACTATCCACGTCCATCACCGGATTAGATATATATATATATATATATACACACACCACGAAATTCGCCCTTTAATCTCTCCCTTCGGTGCAGAGCATTCATCAAACTTTTAATCGCATTCGAAGATAAACGTATTCCCAATATTTAACCATATTTCCTCCTGTCCCCTTTCTTTTTTTAGTACCACCCAGTCGAGGAGGTTCTGTTTTCCAGCTGCACAAACACCAGCAACATCCAACGAAATACGAATAAAAAAGAAAAAAAAAAAGAATTCGTGAACTGAATGTCCCCACGGCACAAGAATTCCGTATTTTTAACATTGTCTTTTTCCTCCATTCCCCCTCTCCGATAGCATGCAAATTCACACGACTCCTAATTCCATTTTTTTTCCATCCATACGATATTTCACATGCCATTGGATTATCAGAAATTGTAAATATCGTGTATCGTGCACGCATCCGCGATAATATCGTCCTCCTTGGTCAAAGAGCTGAAACATATGTGAAAATTGAAATTTGTATCATTTGTTGTCTTTTTTGATACGACGTTAAAATATTATTTTTATTATCTCTACAAAGTTTTCCAATTAAAAATTATTACGAGTTTTTTTTCAATTTTATTTGGAAGATGGAAAATAACGTGGAATTTTAGATGTTAAAATGCATTTTGAAAAAGATGAGAAAATAGAGAGACGAGATGTTTTCAATATGGAGGATAGAATAATGAATTGCCGAGAATGCCATCTATGATGGTTGCACGTCGTTGAAACCGTAATGTGATTTTGATGTTTCACATTTTCATGTTGAATTTTAATTTTTGATTCGAAATTAATCATGCATGTTTTTGTTAGTCAATTTGAAATATTTATTGAGAATTTTTGTCCAATTCATTTGACTTATATTTGTCTCTCTTTTTTTTTGTTCCAGGTGAGTACTCATCAATAACAACTTAATTGACTTGGAATTTGGTAAGCAAAGAACATGTTTCATTTATTAAGTTGTTATATAATTGACAAATTTCAAAAGTTAAACTGATTACCAGTCCATTCATTGTAAACTTCAGTAATCAGATACAGGAATGATTCTTCTCTAATTATCATATCTTTTTTTATTTTAAAATTGATCAAGTATATGAATAGTCTTAATTAATCTTCTTATTTAAAAAATTTTCCAACAGAAGAAAAATTTTTAAATATTGAATATAAGTAAGGATTAACAAAATTTTTTAATTTATAATCCACTCGAAATTCTATTTCGTTCGATTTTCGTCACGATTAAGCAAGTTATTAGTCAGAAGTTATCAGACGCCAACATTCGCAAATATTTGATCAATAAAGAAGAGAGAACTACGAAGTCGAAGCTTTTAATTAAAAAGCATCCTCAAATATTTTCTCAACACAATGATTCTATTGAATTTCCTTCCTTTCAAAAATTCACCATCGCGATCTTATAATTTCGTTCCAACATAATTATTCTCCATACACTTTTTATCCCAAATGAAATAGCAAAAATAAGCTTTGAGCGTGATATAACGATCCGGAAGATCGGAGATGTTAGTGGAACAGCATCCCTTGGCAATTCGCCATTCGAACGATGAATTGGAGGTATTAAGGGACATCGAGTGAGCTTGTTACGTTGTTGGAATTAGTCGTGCAACTGTGCTTAACGAAATTGTTAATTGCTCATTAAGATCAGAATTTTGATAGTGTATTGATCGAACTTCAGATATTTTTGAAAAGGATTTTTTTTAATCCATTGTGAATCGACTTTTTAGATATCATTTTTCATTGTAAAATATTATTAAAATAAAATTAATAAAATTAATAATTTCTTCATAATTACAGCAATTCAAAAATATGAACAAGTTATACAAGTATAATCCCAGACTGTAACTAAATATGATGCTATATGTTATTCCATTGTAATCCTATTTATAATTAAATTATGGTCTAATACACTTTGTATCATATTAGGAAAATTTTAACAATCCTATTATACTTGCAAAAGTTACTTGAAATGTATCATCCTATTAGTTTCGAAAGGATAAAGTAGTTAACTTTAGAATAACAATAGTTAACTTTCTGCCCACTTAACTGATTTATTTCCATCTCCTATAGGATTCCAATTTTTCAGAATTTTTGTCGAGACTTGTACACGCTTTCACAAATTCAATTTATTTTTTGGATAATCAACATGTTCCAATTCCAATACATAAATTCTGTTGTGTTACATTTGATAACACAATATACATTAACCTCAAAATTTTTATTTGATCATGAACTAACAATCTTCCCAACATGATCGAAGAACAAAAAAAAATCGAGAAAATTATATAGTACAAGGAAATTGGATCTAATTATGAAGAAAAATAATGAACACGATTCGATAATCTCAAACTTATTGAACTCGAAGATGAGATTCGACTAATTTCTTTCTCTTTTTACGTGCACTAACGATCGAACGCAAAGAGAAATAGAGGGTGGCGCTGCGAGCAATTAGTTGGTTCGCTCCATTATCGGTGATTAATCGATGAGCATTAGGCAGCGTTTTCAGGAAACGACGATCAGACCTTCGCGACTGCATCGAGCCACGGATACGCGCCAACATCGATTAATCGTTGTAATCCGAAATGATCGTGGCAATTTGACGAGGAAAGGAAAGTAATTTATCCCTTGACTCTTAAAAATTGGAGGATCGTCGAATTAATCCAGATTCTGCCTTTCTTCGATTCGAGGAAAATCGAGTTTCTTTTCGCTTTTCCCATTTTCGACGATTCGGATTTTAATTGCCGATTTTAACGAGTTGAGGATCATGGCACATCATTAATAAAAAGGCAATAATATTGTTAATTTCTAATTGAAAAATTTTGTGAAGGAATGTATATGTATGTAAAGCTTGTTTAGAAAAAAAAGAAATACATATGAAACTTTTTATAATAGGAGAAAAAGAAAAAAATGACAAAATAATTCATCTTCTTTTATGGCAAATCAATTTTTTAAACGATAACTCATTAGTTTTAATTGAAACGAAATTTAATTCGTTACCTTACAATTTTAAGAATATTACTTTATGATTTTAATTTGTCTTCTATTTAATATATTTTTTATTACTCACCTTATTTATATATTCTCATAACTTCATATAAATCCTTCCTTAGAAGAAAATACATTTGAATAGACATTCAAACAGAATATTAGCATCTAATCGTAAATTGTTGACGAAGGAATATAGTGAAATACGAAGGAATATAGTGAAATACGTACAAAAAAAAAGAATCAACAATCAGTTCCCAATTCGTTCACGTAGATCTGTGTCGTTCCGGAATATCAATATGCCAATCTGTTGTATAAAATATACATATATCTCTTTCTTCTCTCGTGCTACGATCGTAAATATACATGATATTTACTTTCGTTTCACGATCGTGAAAAACTTGTGCTCAAAGAGTTACGAGAGTCACGATTCATGTCTAACTCTTTAATGGCGAAGATATCTTTCTTGTTGATCGGTTACCGATGATCGGTAAAAAGATTTCGTAACTAAACATAGGGAAATTAAGATTTTTGGAGAAGTATTGTACTGTGCTAGATGGATGGATGCATGCATTTATAAATTTAAATATTGGAAATTTCTAGAAATAGAAAGATTGTATGGGTATTGGAATATTATTTGGCTTTGTGTGAATATTGAATAGATAGATATTTTAATATTACAAAATATTGAAAATTCTTGTGAAAATTTATCCCATTAAAATTATAATATAGTTCAATCCTAGAATATTAAAAGTTATTAAAAAAAAATTGATTCAAAATCACAAATACAATATTCTAAAATATCTAATTTTCTCATAAAAATTAATTATTCCATGGAAACCGTACCCATAATTCTCATGGAAAATCATCTCAGGAAATGTTCCACTCGACTGACCAATTTCATCGACACCCTCTTTCCGCTAATCTTCCAGGTACAGCCTTCCACGAAACAGTTCCATTGTTTCGACTAGGAAACGTCATCCATTGGCACGCCTTCGACTTCTGTTCCGTAATCGGCTTCGATGTTTATTACGTCCTTGTTCACTGCATCCTCGTAAATAATTCTTCGAAGACTATAGACCCTCGAACGTGGGACGTTTTACGTGGAAACATATGAGAACTGAAAGAAAACTGGGTACGATAAGGTTATCGTATTGAAAGAACAAGTCAATAAAAATATCAGTCGAGAAAAAATGCTTCGTACATATATGTCGAATCTTGAAAAGAGTCCTTTGAGATTTTGTGGCTTTTGAAGTTAGATTTTCAGAGATGTTAAGAGAAAAATTTTGTTAATTCAATTTTGAATTATATTTTGCATTATGTTTTTGATTATTCTTTAATAAAGATTTAACAATTTTTATTTGTAAATTAATGAAATGCATTTTTAAATCAGTCGCTTGTATCTTTGAGGTTAGATTCTTGAGGTTAGATTTTATTAACAAGAGAAAAATTAATACATTGAGGATGATAAAGTGTTTCATACATATGTCTATCTTTTTCAATATTTTAAAATTTGTAATCGAAATTTAAAATTCATTTTTGCGAAAATTTTCAAGCAATATAAGGATGATCGTCGCAATTTGGAAATATCTTCGCATACATTAGGAATAGTACGGCGATAATAGGATTAGCAATATAAGATAATTGCTTTAATGATACAACGCATTTCTGCGAATGTGTCTATTAACGAGGCGAATTTCCAGCGACGCATTTGTACAGGAAACTTCTCTCAGTATAACACAGTTTTGTGCACGCAGTATAGTGCTCGACGATAATCCGCTAAAAAGAGATTTTAGGAAAGGCGTATATATATATGTACAAAAGGTGAACTAACAGCTTTGCTTACCTTAATTGCCTCTGCTATTTTTGGAGACACGAAAAAACTTTATTTATAAAAGTTGAACGATAAACAAGGGACGATATCTGTAAAAATAACGTGTTAAATGAAAGCTTTCGAAAATTTCAGAACTTATTTTTTTTTTTTTTATTGATCGTTATTATTTGCTTCCGATAAAATTACGGATTATGAATTAATGCATACAGAAGTGTTCAGTTATGGAAGTCAAATTTATCATTAAAATAGCTTGATTTAATTTCAGTTTATCCACACTGTGGTTTAAACCATAGAATTTATCTTTTGAAACGTGTCTTCATAATAACAGAAGCCAGGAACTAACTGCAATGTTTTACAGCTAATATTATGTTAATGATTTAATTCTGCTTTCCTCCTTTTGAAGATGTATATAATATTACTTCCTACAAAGAGAATGAATACACAATTGTGACTATATTAGGTAGCTATATATTATCTATATTTCTCAATCAAATAACAATCGAATCTATTAAAGACTTAATCAACCATTCTAATTACTCTACTGTTCGTCTCACAAATAAGCCAATAATAATCGAAACATTGCTTCCAGTTATTGTATTCTAATCTTTCTACAGAAATTTGTTTTCTAATCTTTGTTAACTATCTCTAAATTATCAATCATATATTATTTATATCTAATTCTTTTCTCTGTTGCATTATGGTAGAAAGAAAATTGAAATAAATAGAAAAAAATAATGGAATAATTTTGAATGTATGAGGACGATTTCTGAGGATGAATTATAGATAGAAGTGCAAGCAGATCGTTCTTGAGGTGGAATCGTAGAGAAGACACGTCCCATTATACGTGCCTCTCTTTCCTTTATCGGTGGCCCATCTAAAATGGAAAACTTTCCGCTATTTTTCCTCTGCGGCCCATCACCCGCATCTAAAGTACTTCCGCGACAAAGGTCGTGAATAAAATCAGTTCAGCTTGTCGCCATTTTGTTGCTAACGCGTGTATATCGTCGAATTCTGACACAATTGCCGGGGATATCGATGAAGCCTTTCGTTTTTCCACACTTTGAATTATTTATTAATCTTTGTTCAGATACACCTGTAAATTGAATTAAAAATAAATTGTTTGATCTCGTACAATTTTTTTTCTTTATAATATTTCTTCTTAATTCTTAAGAAAAATTTAAAAATTTTAGTTTCACGCGCCACAAAAAAAATGACAGAAGTTCAGAAAGGCAGCTCAATACTATTCTATTCTTGTTCTAACCGTAGCCAACCACAAACTAATGAAAAATCAATAAAATTCTCGAACAATGGCACATCCAACACAATTCCGTCATCTAGACCCATATCGAACTTATTTATTCCTGACAGATATCGATCTATCGTTCGATGTAGTATATTATCGAATAATGACGGACCAACTATGAAAAAAAAATAGCACGTGAGTTTATTCGAAAAACGCAATATCAGAAATATTTGCACGACATAAAAATTCAATCTCGATGATGAAGCGGCCTTTCTGTTTCTATGCCGCGAGGAACGACGAATATGGGAATAGGTGAGAGAATTATGGATCGACAATGTATGGAAATTTATCTTGACAGGTTGAGATGTGTTTGATGACCGAATTCTAAAAATCAAAATGATTTATCGAAGGACCGAATGTACACGTTCTCAGAACATCGAGAAACAGAATTTTGAATTTTTGGTTGAGCGTCGTTGGAGATAAATATGAAGTACTGATGAGTTTGTATCATTTATTTTTAAGTCTCATTTATATATTTTATAATTCCTGTTCTTTTTGCATAAAATTATTAATATTCATACCATAATTGCATATTCCATAAATTTGTCAAGTATTACTCATTGATGGCTTCCTTTTAGTTTCCTTTTATGACACACAAAGATCACGTTGGGTTTATTCTATCTTCAAATTCACAGAATAAATAATATATCAATAATCATAAGAATACATTAGTGTCCGATTACATGTTCACATTAATTCCTGAAACTGAAAAAAAAAATCCTTAAGAAAGAAATTCACCTAACCTAAAATCTTGATGAAAAAGAGACAAACGAAAAAGGAAAAAAAAAATGATACATATTTAATTTAACCAAACCCAAGATCTTCAACAAAAGAGAGTCTCGTACAACTACTTACCAAAGAAAGAAATCTTATATACTCGAAATTGTATATACCTAACCAAACCAAATTCAAGATCTTCAAAAAAGAGATGCACGATTGCTTGACAAAGAAAAAGATCTCGATATTCGAAACGATACATACGTATACGTCCACCTACGAATATCAAAGTTCACGAATACAAGGGATATTTCTGTCGAGACATATCACCACGAAGCAGAAATAAAGGAGAAATCAGTGTCTCCGTTTCCCATGCAACATGCGCGCATTCCGCCGAGGCGGAATGCATTTTCGTTGCTTCCATTTTTAAGGAATGGAGGGATGTTGTACATTGTCGCACAAGGGCCACGGAATCGACGTATCAGGAGTGTAAATCGTTGACTGGTTCTTGAAAGTGGGACGGATACGAAAATAATTTTCCTTGTCGTTTCGTAGGCAACTCTGCTGTCTCTCTCTCTCTCTCTCTCTCTCTCTCTCTCTCTCTCTCTCTCTCTCTCTCTCTCTTATCGTAAATCATACGAGATTCCTCGAGAATACTTGAATACACTTTCCTGGAAAGAGAGAAAGAGATTCTTGGTATTTTTGCTTCGAGGAAGATATGTTTTGTGATCGAGCATAAAGTTGATTTCCACGTTTCTTTTGAACCTTTTTTTTTTAAATTTATAGTCTTTGATGTACTTTAATGTATATTATTATCTGATATATTATATAATCCAAAATGTCACAAAATATCACATATTCCAATGTATCTTATATCAATTTTATTCAATCCTTTGCATTATAATTACTTTCTTAATTTTCTTAGCTTCTTTAGCTTTTCTGAAAAACATTCAATATTATATATATTATACACTACATACCTTATATCTTATATTTGCATTATATTCAGTTGCCTAAGAGAAAATATTATGGAATATCGATAAAATTCAAAATTACCTTCTTCAAATTTCCATTATTATTAACGGAACATTCCACAATTTACATTTCGCGTTTCCTAGGGTATAAAATATATACCCTAAATTAATGTGTAGGGGGATTAAAGGGTGACTAATTAACGCGATAATGCAAGATATTATGCGCTTCCGTGAATTACAAAAGGCAAATATAGGTTGGTCGTGGCAGCACCGTTCGCCGCAAAGTCATCAAAGATTTACCACGAATCTGGCATCGGCCGTAAACCTCCACCGCTGTTACTTCTTAGCTTCACCGCTGTTTGGCCGCAGCTACACACCGGCGTGAATAACTTTGACCCCCCCCCTCCCAATGGCTCGTTTGTTGCCGTTCGTCGCTCCCTAAATTATGCATATTCCTCGAATAAACGTAAATACGTCAAAATATGCTTATATAAATATATATTTTATATTTACCTTTTGAATTGCATAGAGTTGCAAATTTTTAAATATTTTGCATCCATTGTTATCCTTATAGAAGATATAGTATATGGAAAATAGTAAGTGAGTTATAATTTAACCATTATAATATTAGTAATGATTTTGTTACTGGTGATTAATTTATTTATAGTCCAGTAATTAATTATCAATTGTGACTAAAGAATTAATCGTGTCGTTGAAAGGAAAAAAATCATCTTCAATAATATTATAAATAAAAATCACAATAATAAGAGCTGTAACAAATAAAAAAAAATTAATAATATTATCTAATATTTTTATTTTTATATCTAAGAAATTTCATATTAATATTAAAAGAATCGTAACAATTCTATAATTCTTTTTCCTATCACAAAATATACTTACAAATAAAAAAGAAAGAAAGAAATCGTAAAGCTTGCTATCTATGTTCACATGCTTCACGTAAAATCGAATGAAAAAATAAATTCCGGCCAAGACCTTCGATCCGTTACGATTCACGGATCTCCGCCAGTCCTTGAGCACCGCTACAGTTAGCACAGCCTCCCTCTGTAAGAAGAAAAGGTGCGGTGGAAAATGAAGGCGTAGAAAGGCGTTCGAAGGAAGGGGCCACGCGATTCACGAAGGAAGGGAACACATCGTAGCCTTCTCAGTCGGTGAAGCTCCGCGAGCCACGGCACACCTGGCCATCGACGCGTGAACGTGTGTTACCTTTTGCCAGTGGCCGGCCAAACGGTGAAAAATCGAGAGGAAATCGTGTTCTCGAGGCCCAGTTTCTTAATTTCCATGTCGTGTAATTTATTCGTTCTTATTACTTTGGAAAAGTGCATTATCTCGAGGAAGAGAATATTTTTTTTCTAACCTCTTTTATTCTTTTTCTGCATTCAGCTTTAGTAGCAGAAGTATTGGTATCTTTATATAAGTATATGATATATGTAATAACATATAAATAAATGAAAATATAAACGAGATATTGAGAATATATAATTCTCTAATTATCTCTAATTTTACATTTTATATCTTGAAATTTTGTTGTATTGATATTACGAAATTAAGTAAAGAAAATTATAAGAATAGTGAAAAAATCATAAAATCGAAATCTCTTCGAAAATTTTGATATTAGGATAAAAGTTTGTATCAAAATGCTTCGTTGTTAATCCTGATCTTAACATCGTGAAATCGAATCTTGTAATGAACACGTAGGCAGTAGTGTTTGACAGTAATCAAAGGTCTCATCGTCAAGGTTAACTAACCACTCGTTTCAGTGCAACGTGATGGAACGTTTGGACAGTGGCTGCCGCTTCCGGTTTAGAAAGATTTGTACAACTTCTCCTTTAGGAATTTTAATTTGCTGCGTGGGCGATGGAGGGTGGTACTTGAAAATGATTCTTGGCGTGGGTGGAATTATGGAACTGTATAACTCTTGAGGTTTAAATTTTGCATATCTATATGTATATACAGTAATCTTCAAAAGTTGTGTGATTCAAAGATCGTAAGTTGTTTGGAAAGATTTATCTAGGAATCTCCTAGGGATTTTGATTTTTCACTGATAAAAATTATGGAGAATGATTCTTCTTGTGATTGGAGCTGCAATGAAAATTTTGAATTTTAATATATAAATAATTTTAAATTTGATTAAGATTGGAAAATTTTTTTTATAGTATATAGATAATTTTTTAAAAAATCTCTAAAAATGAGTTTCGAATTTCATAGTGATTTCCAGAAATCCTAGATATTCTTCAGATCGCAATCTTTAAATTCGAATATATAAGTTATATTCAGAAGTTCTTCATATTTTAATTTCATAATTTTGCATTTAAAAAAAAAATTATGAATAAAAAATTTCCAAAATGTCATTGCACAGGTGTCGAGATACAACTTAATGACTATTGACCGACTTTCGGATTATAGTGCTTCCAGCATTTGTATCTAACACACCCAGATCTAGAATATATCTATTTTGTTTAATGTCTAACAGTAAACCGATCAGTTTGCAATCGCTTGGGGATATTACCTAATCGCCAGGGTACAGCTGGATGACAGCCGTCTGGCTGAATACAGTATCCACTTCCAGCGATTGTATGCCAGTCCTTTAGAAGTCAACCGGGAATGTACAGCGCTGTTCAAAAGTTTCGATCGTGCATTATTATTTTCTGTCTTCAATATTTAAAATCTTTGTATAAAATTTTATTATAATCGAAAATTACTGTACAAATATCTAAAAATGAAGATTTTTTCATAAAAGAAATTATTACAAGAAATTTAAAAATAGTTAAACAAATATTCAAAATTTTTGCGATCTTTTAAACAATGAAAATTTTTCTTCGAAAAATGGATTATGAATACTTTGAATCCTTTAAAATTTATATATTCCAAGATCAATCAATAATCCCAACTTTTGAATCGAAATATCTATTTTTCGTTTTTTAATTCCTTTTCTAAGTTGAATCTATTTTTGATAAATTCTTCAAAGGTAAACCTAACCTCAATCTGTAGTTGACAAGTCAGAAGACTCTACTTTGTGGTACAGCAATGTTCGGCTTTCGGACTTTGATATCGCTTTGTGTCCTCAGAGTATTAACGTATGTTGCCGTTTGTTCAAGTTAGCAATGGTGAAATTTAGGTTTGTCTTCGTGCTTGATGCCAGGTTTCTACTGAGAACAGAAGATATTGTTTCGAAATTGACTTTACTCTTGGATCAGAGTTGAGAGATGCCAGTGTCTCTCAACCTTCTTTTAAGTTATATTCTTTCTTTAATATCTCAAAGTTATAGCTTTTATTAACATATTAATCTATCAAGTTTTCAAAAAATGTAACTTGTATTATTGTATTAATATTCAATTATAAGTAATCAAATTATTTATATATAAAGAGTTTTGATATTTAACTTTGACTTCAATAATTTTTAAGCTATATCCAATTATCCATTGTCAAAGTATATTATTTATATTGTTTTTGTCTACATCCAATTAGTCAAATTATTCAAATAGTTCTTACGTCTATACGCTAAAAATTCTTAGTATTATTTAACTTTTAATTTCAGTAACTTCTAAGCATTCTTATCTATCTATCAATTGTCATTGTTTCTACTTATGCTTCACATTACAATATTATCGTTTAGATGAAATCATCTATTGAATTTCTTCGAGCGATAGCGAAATGAGATCATTGTTTATCAAAAGGAAACTTTGTTGTCAATGGCTTCCTGTTAATCTATTCACTGGTTTATATGTTGCACGATCATCGGTATGTGTTAATGTACATCGATAATTGGCCTTAACAAACGTTTTATCACTCGTTAAATTATTCAACCGTTCATTCCTCGTTTGTTTTAATTGCTATTAAATTGCTTTCGAATTTTACAGCAAGGCCATCCACAAAGTATCATTACAGTTATCGATATGAAATATTGATTTATCGCTGTTGACGATAGAATCGGCTAACGTGTACAGTGTTTTCTATGTTTACGACATTTGTTCACGCGTGGTTAGTCATAGATTTTTCAAAATCTTTTGATAAGATTAGCGCAATAAAAATTAAATTGTAAAGATTACCATAATTTAGAAATTTTTCCACAGATAGGAAAAATCTAAAAATAAATTTTTAATAGATTCAAAAATAAAATTTTTATCAGAAACAATTTTAAAAGATTGTCAATTGATTCGATTTTCAGAAATTATTGATAAAAGATAACGTAAAATTTCAAATCTCAATTTTTAGAATTATTGGAAATATTTTCAAAAATTTATAAATATTTTCGATACATTTAGTAGCAAAATTAAGTTGAATCTTCCAATTTTTAGAAATTTTTCATTTTTCAAAAATTCCCAATATCAAAGCTATAAAAAAATTCTCAAAAATTTTACATTGATTTAACATCAAAGACTATCGACAAAATTCTCAGAAGCATTTCCAATAGCAAATCCAATCCAAACCTAAAATCATAAAATTCATCAAAAAAGATTCTCAAAATCAGAAATTTCCAATCGATATAGATCTATGAACTTTATATTTAACACTAGAATTATCAAATCAATCGAATCGAATCAAATTGATTTTAGATTTTTGCAATTATTGAAATTGTCCAAATACTTTCGATAAAATTAATATTGCTTTTTAATAAGACAAAAATATAATTATATATGTTAATGTATTTAACACTTTTGGACAGTCAATTCTAATACAAACATAAAAGTTGATTATATATATATTTATAATTTAATAAATAAGCCTCTTTACTTATTTCTTTTTTTAATCTCTGAAATAGATTCTTCAAAGATTTTCCACAAATATATTGACAATAAAATATTTTATTTTAATCTATAATATAATACACATCTAGATATATTACTATATCTAGTTACATATTATAGATTCGCAATTCTAGTGTTAAAATTTGAAACTTACTAGATATATCATAAAATCCAGCACGCAAAAATCGTGCGGAAGTGATCCTCATGCTGACACGGTGATCTCGAGGATCGATGGAGGGTGGACGGTCGGGTATAACTTATTGAAAACGGTTGATCGCACCTGACGCCTTTGCCCAGCTTTCATCTCGACCACTTACTCTGGAAACGTAGCTCGTGGAACACGGTGCCTCGTGTTTCACGAGAGACATATTGCCGGATCATCAATCCTGACCACGTTGGAAATTTTATATCGTGCCACTGGGATGCTCTATTTTGTTTGATGTATTCCGAGCAGTTTCTTATTTACTTTTCTCTTTCTCATGGAATATTTTCCTGAATTTTTTTTAAACTCTCGAGCCATCTAGATAAAAGAAATTTCGAAAATTATTTCTCAGAAAATTTAAATGTTTTGAATGTACGTATAAAATAAATTTTTATTTTCTTGGATCTTTTGGCGTCAATCTTTGTTGACATAGAAAATTTCGAAAATTATTGAGTTTTATATTCAATAATTGTAGCCAGAGTGGATTCTATTTCGTTGAATTTTCTTAACTTTTAATTTTGATGTCAATTTTTTCAAACATAAGAAAAATAATTTTACTATTGGATCTCGTGGACGCGACGAACTTGCAAAACGGATGATTTTCCACGTGAGAGAATAGTCAAGTGAAGTATCTGTCACGCAAAGACAATCAAAATTTACGGTTATTGAAGTAGAGATATGGGCCGGAGGAAGTGGTTTACTATCCAAGATCTGAGCGCATACTTAAAAATAGCGCGCGGAAGTAATAAAAGGAAACATTATTAGAATCACTCGTTAGTAAGGAGCATTAAATTTCAGGTATAAATTCTCCCATAAATCTTTGAACAATAAACTCTTTTAAGAATCATAAACACCTTGCTAGTCTCTGCAGATTTAATTTTTCTTATTTTTTAATTTTTTTCTTTTAAATAAAATTGAACTATTCCTATCAATTTCATACAAAACAACGAACTTAAGAACTTCAAATTCCTACGTAATATCAATCCAATTCAACTTGAGCCTCGTTATCCAAATTATCCTGTGCGCACTTGTAAATTTGTAGTCGCAATCTCGATTCGATTTCAATCATGATCCATAATCAAACTGGGAACGTAGGCAAGGAGGGGGCATGGCGACTTCCCCTCGAAGAAAGCCCGAATCTATCGAGCGTGTCCTCGACTGAAAGCCCTTAATCTTGGCCAACCAGGTAAACGGAAACTAGCGTGGCCTATTACTCACAGATGTATTATTAACCACTTGCCTGGCTGCAACGTTGCTACGTGCATTTGCATAATACAGTAGAGACAGTGGAGAACGCGAGCTACGGTTCAACAGCCTCGTACGAACCGATATCTAATCTACCTGTGGTTAGCGAAAAACACGTTCCAAGATATGAGATTTTCTTGAACAGATGTCGACAAAGAGAATGACAAAGTGAAATAGTTTGCAGATAATGAATTCTTGATGTAATGGAAATTGAAAGTGGTTAAATTTTAGAGAAAATTTAATTAGAGAAGATGAATTATAATAAATTGAATTGTATTTGCGTTGACGAGGAAGAAACCTTTAAATACTGAAAAAAAAAAAAAAATTATTCAATATCTGGCTTATTCAATAATTTTGATTATTTTGAATGATCTTTATATTAATATTTTCAATATTACTTACAATGTTAAATTTTTAAGAAAAATCTATTTTGAACTCTTATCATACTGATCTCACTTCGCTTTTTTTTTTCAAACTTTGGATCTTAATTATCTTATTTTAATCGTTCTTTCTCTCAAAATATATTCGATACATCAATATATTTAATGTTCCAATCAAAATTCGATTCCCATGACACTCGTCATATCTTGATCATCGATCATATGTATCAGTTCTATTAAAATGATTGCACGTTCGTCATGGTGCATAGCTGGCGCGCGTGTTCGCGCGCGGAACACATGGGACAGGAGTTATTCGAGAGGCGCAGCTGACTCGACTACAAATATTGTCGCCGGTGTTGCAGAAACTCGATATGAACGGTGCTGTTCGCCCTTGTGCCAATAAACCGTATTGTAGCTCGTATCTCGGCAGCCGAGCTATTAGCCTGTCGAATCCTAATGCCGATTCCAATTATTGCGATCTACCAATTGACCGAGCGCCATTCACATTTGGATCTTTTCAAATATCTGGAATCTCAAGCTGGTAGCTTTATGACAATGGCTTCTTCATTCTGTGAATTGAAATCACATAAGATAAAGTACATATTTGGTTTATGAGACGTAAAGCTCTTGGAAGAATCTTTTAAAGTGAAGAGAAGATAGAGAATCGAAGAATTGTGAATTTGAAATTCACAGTACAATTCTTTGATTTAATATTTGGAAGTTATAATTGTATCTCTTGTTCTATTTTTAATAGCTACTATTATTTTCATTCAAATAAAAAGTAGAAGATATAATTCAAATTTTGATTGAAGTTTCTTTAAGAAATTATTATTTCGTTATTTTTATTTATTAAAAAATTTAATTTATATTTTCAATATTTAAATATTTTAACATAATTTTCTTGACAAATTATATTTTATTGTTCAAATTTCATGTTTTTTTTATCATCCTTTCTTTTATCTTCTTTCCAATAAACACTTATTTTTAATCAAATCTGGGCCTCGAAACCACGAATATCTTACGTAAAATCGAACATTTCAATTGGCTTTTTAAAAGAAAAAAAATTTCATCTCACCAGATTCGAATTAATCCCATTAAATGAATTCACCTCGAAGGCATCGATCACGATTTTCGCTTGCTTGAAGATGAAACGTTGGCCTTCCTCTAACCGTGCAGAAATGATCCGCTTAAGTGAACAGAAATGCGGTGTTATCGTGCTTCGCGAGATTTCTGACGCATCCACCAACTAAAATCCACGGTTTGGATTACATCTTGCAAGGGGAGAGGCGGAACCGGTCTGCTATTTTCAGAGGAAATTGTGGTTACGTGAATGCCGTTTGGATTACGGAGGAGCGTCCAACCGATGCCTGATTTTGGGAATCAGCACGAGCCAGACCCAGAGGATCGTTTGAGCGAGCCTCAGGCATGAAGGAACGCGAGATGAAACTCTTTGGTTGCCGATGGTCCTTTTGGAATTTCGCGACTAATCTCGCAGGTTCGTAAATGCGGATATTATTGAATAAACTAAAAGGCAAGATTCTAGTTGCCTAGTGATGAATTTGAACATGAATTGAGATGTGAATAGATTTAAATGAAATTTAGTATAAAAGATTCATTTTATGGTAAAAGTTGGATAATATCTCAAACTTATAGAATTTAATATTGAAATTTAATATTAAAATCATATATTTTGTTAAATATAAAAAAAAAGATGAATGAAAAAAAAGAAAGCTAAAAATTAAAATAAAAATATTAATAAGTTTCATAATGTATTAAAAAAAATGATTGATAAAGATTACTTACACCATAAATCATAATTATTCAACTACTATTGTATATTGTATTGATTTAAATATTATTAGATAAATATATAAAACATAATAGATTCAAAGAGAGATTGTATTATGAAATAATAAATTTATTTAATAGAAATTTATTTAATCCTGATATGCTTCATCCTCTATATTATTAGATTTATTTTACTGAAGATGGCTGAAAGTATAATAAATGATGAGTTTCTCAACAACGATTTATCAAGCTTCACTTCTACTAGCATATCGTATAATATGTCAACCTTCTTACCAGGCAAATTTAATATTCCTCGAATATCTCGTCTTTTGTACTTGCATTGATCACGAGATCCTTCACCATGCCTATATAATTCTCTCTCTTCTTCTTGATCCCCTAATTTCCTCTAATCCGCTCAAATTTCCTCTTCTATATATCTATATCATCACTCGTTCACCCTAATTCCCCGCAATTGGCCGCGAAAAGTTGGACGAATCCTTTTACAGGATTTTGGCCTCGTTCAATTTTAACCTAGCATTTCATCAAATTTCATAGTGAACATAACCAACTTTTTCTTTATTTCTCTCAAGAGATAATCTATTCATTAAATTGATTATTTCAAATCACTGATTATACTATATCTTTTTTTTTCTCTTCTAGATTTTCCTTCGCATAAAATAGAATTTGTTATTTTCAACTGCTGTTTGATCATTAGTTGAAGCTTTACATGCAAATAAACGAATCTTATGAGACAAGATTGCATATTATTTTCACTCATGATTAGATTCCTATTTTTTTTTTCATTTCCATTTCTTATTGATAATCATATTGCTGCTTATTAAATATTATTGCTGTCTATTAGTAACCTAACCTATTATAACTATATTCTAAATCTATCACTTATCCAAGCATAACACCGAAGAATTTGAATCCGTCATTTGTTGCATTTCTTGCAAATAAGAGAAATAATTTATATACAATTTTATAATCTTATGTCACCACAACAAAAATTATTAATCAGCTGAATATGTCTATATTCTCTACTAGTAGGTTTTCGATTTTCTGTTATGTCGATAAAAAATGAAATCTTCTTTTCCAACGTTGTATGCAACATGAATTTAGCAACAATAGCCCGTGATCAATGTAGCTTCAATGATAGATCCTACGTTATAAAGATTAAAAGAGAAAAGAATTTTTAATTTATTCAACTGTTTTTCTTCTACTTTAAAATATTACATCGCCTTCGAAAAATCATTGATCGAAAGAACGAAGTAATATTCATATAATTTAAGGATGACGACGGAAGTTCCACAAATATGTTTGAATACTGATTGCAAATGATCATCTTTGATCGTGCATTCTTTTTGCGCGTTCCATCGTCTATTTATTTATTAACCTTGGCTCGAATAAAGGCTTACTTTCCAGTTTCCTCTTCCGCATGCAACGAGGAAGAGGATGTCTCTCGCGTAAAAATACCGGATGTCGAAGCACAAAAAATATATTAAATTGGTAGATATAGTATAATTTATAATAATATTACAGTGATTTAATGGAAGTGATTTAATAAAATTTAATGGAAATTTCCTCAATTTAAAAAACGATATACTTTATCAGATTATCATTTCATCAGATTCGATTCTTTTCAAATTTTTTAAATCAAAACCAAATAAAGTATTCAAGGTGATCAAATTATTTTCTTCGTTGTACTTCCATTTCCTCGAATCATTCATTACCTTACATAAATGGAGAAAGTCAGTTCTCAAGAAAGATTGTTTCATTGGAGAAAAGACATTTCATTTATATCTTTGATATACACGTTTTAATTGGTATTAGTGAAAATTAATTAATCGTCCGTGAAACATTCCACTCTTTTCACTGTGATAAAGAATATTAACGAAACATTCCTTTTATCCAGAGAATATTCATCTTTTCTTTGGTATATGAAAATTTACAACTCCCTCAGAAATGAAAGGAATCCCTTTCGATACGATATTTCGCGAGAAACGAGATGAAATTCTGAATACCACGGAAACCCGTCGTATTCACTCGATTCTCAGTTTTTAAGACATCTGAGAGAGATACTCCGAGTTACATTCGGCTTTACATTCATATTTAGAAGAGAACTTGCGAGGATATTTCATCTGCGCGTTATTCGCGACACGTTCAGCCGAGGAGAGCGGCATTACGAATCACGACGGTTTCCTTATTGAATATCCGAGTTCGACGACGCTGATGCCGCGTGATAGGCGTTCCTTATTCGCTTCTGGAACTTCCTGGACACAGATATCTTCTATAACGCTATACAAAAGTCTTAGATTGGATAAATCAAAATATTTTGTTTGTATGAATGATGCTTGATATTCTTAGTAATATATTTTTATTGAAATAAAATTTAGGTTAGGTTACTATATTTATTGTTGTTCATATTTTTTATATATTCTATGTTGATGAATGTTATATATGATTGAAATTATGTTATTATATTTGTTTATTAATATATTATTATTTATTTCATCATTTTTTGATAATTCTTTTATTAATTCATATTCACAAGAAACGAGATAAATTACGTTAAGTAAACAATTTTTCTTTTCCAGATCGAAATATTCTCTTAAACATGTAAATACATCCATTTATTGGAAAGGAGAGGAAATCTTGTTTTAATTTAATGATACATATCCTTCAAACGATACATATTATTTTTTCTTTTCTTTTTCATCGATCAGAGAAAAGTTGGCCGCTCTAGAAGTTTCATATGAAACCGCGAGACCGCGGTTGTTCCATTTGCTTTCATCTTGAACTACTTCTTCGCCTTGATATTCCGGTAAAAAGTTGTTTGCGTCAAAGTTGCTTGCTTTTTCCTCCTTCTCCTCCTCCTCCTCCTCCTCCTCCTCCTCCCTTTCTCTCTCTCTCTCTCTCTCTCTCTTTTTCTCTCTCAATTGTCAACAAACCAAATCTCATTCTAGGATACTGTATATACCAAATGTTTCATATTCCTGAAGTAATTTCTTTTCTTAAGAAACATACGTTACCTTGTTTCGCATTGCTTGTTTTCTGAAGAGTCAGACTTTCAATTCATGAAATTTTAACTCTGCTACTTTTTTCTTTTTCAAATTTGCATTATTATTTTAACTTTCTGTCTCTATTTCTGGCTAAATCAAGTTTATTCTTTTTTTTTCTGAAAAATAAAATGTAAAGTTAGTTATAAAAATATTTGACTACATTAGATATTAGTAATTAACATTCACAATTTGTGAATTTTAATTGTTTTTTCCTTCCTAATTTTAGGTTGTTGAAAAATTATATTAATTTAAATTTGAGAAAATGGCAAAGTAATGCAAGTTATCTTTAAAAATTAAACATAAAAACAACACAAAATTATAATGAAAGAATAATATACATTTATGATCAAAGAAATAAAATTTACAAAGTAAAATTCTCGAAATGTCTTGCGGAAAGTGTAATTGAGATAAAGAGCCCATGTCTAAAATCAATTGACCGTTCAATATCATTTTCTTTACTCTAAGAGATAGTTAAGATTAAGTAAAGAAAAGTTTCTTTAAGTTTCAAAGTTTAATTTCAAGCCAAATCTTATACATGATACGATTAACTTTTTCATTGAATAATAAATTCAGAAGAAATGATTGAAAAAAAAATTCATAAAAATAATCATTTTAAAAAAATCAATAAATTTTATCAATTTTCAAATTAACTAATTTTGTTTTAAAAAAAAAACTATTTGATTTAGAGTTATGAAAATATAAAATGTTAATATATTTGCAGGATTTTAGAGAATCATTTTTAAAACAAATTTTTTAAAAAATTCTTGAAGCCAAAATAAATTTGGAAAATCAAGTTTACAAATTAAACAAACACTTGAAGGATTAAAAACTAAAATATATTCTTTAAGAAAAATATATTCTATTAGAATATTAATCCTAAATGTTAAAAATTACATACGCTTGAAGAATTGGATCCAAAAGTATCAAAAGTATTCCACGAATATATCAACACTCTGTATATCTACCAAGTAACAAATCACAATGCAATCTTACTCAAGATCTTCAATCACTATATACCATTCTCTCCTAAAAGCTCGAGGCGATTCGTGATAACGCCATGGTTCGATTTTAGGGGGTCGTAAATACCAGGCCGTACTCGAATATCCAATTGGCTCAGGGGAAGTTAACCGGACGATACAACGTTCCCATTGGGGGGTCTGATCCCGCAACCGCGACCACCGCAAATGGAAAAGCCCCGTAAAAAGTGGTGTAACCCGCTTTTCCTATCGGCCATCCCACGATTCGCAGCTGCAAATCCATTTTTCTTCTCTCGCCTAACCCCTATTCAACTTTTTCAACTTTTTCTTTCCAATGAAACGTTTTATTTATTATTTTGTGAGTTCGAATTAAATTTGTTCGAGAATTACTATTAAGCTTTGGAAGGATAATATACGGAATGTCATAAATGAAAGTATCGTAAATAATAGATTTACAAAAACTTGTACGTATACTTAGAACATTCCTGCTAAAATTGTAGGATATATTTTTAAATAAAACTTTTATTAAAAAACCTGTAAACGATAAATTGCATTCGTTTTTCTGGTATTCCTATTTCTAGTGTATAATTTATATCTCTTTATCTATTTATTTATTATTTATTTGTTATTTTATTTTAATCATTAAATTTAAATTTCATTTGTTTCTTTTTAGTACACCATTTTTAGTATACTTTATATTTTTTCACTAAAATATGATAATATTTTATAAAATTATGGAAGAATAATATTCTTCCATATATTTAAATATCTGCCAAATCTGTGAAATAAATATAATTATTTCATAATTTTCATATATTTATAACAAATTTGTGACTGGCTATATTTTATTTATTTAATTATATATTTACCACTGAGTGTTCCAATTTAGTTGCTAGCATACCGGCGTTCGTAATACAAAGTTAAATAACCTGTAATTTGAAAGATAAGACTCAATTAATATTTTTATATTATTTTTTTTATAATTTTCATCTTGATATTTAAATCTGTTTTTTCTAATCCTCTAAAGATTAATTAAATTTTATTTTCAAATCCTGAAGAAAGTCGACGAGACAAAAAATATATTTAAGGATATACGAAAGAAGTTTAATTCGAATAAAACATTTAAAGAAATGGCCAATTCTCGTTTCTTGCGAGATTAACATCTACCAGACATCGAACTTTCTGCTATCGTCTTTCCACGGTTTTCATTTAATTGGATCGTTCAAATAATGCGCCAGAGTTTTGGAAGATTGCGATATCATTTGCTTAACGCTGTTCCAAAGCATGCAATTTTTATTACTTTAATTAAAATTTGTTCTTCTATTCCATATAATTTTATTTTTCGTTTATTTAATTGAGAATTTTATTCTTATTTTACAAACATTGGTAGAAAATATGGAATAATCGAAATTTCAAGGAAATGAAAAAAATAGCACTAGTTTTCCTACAATTTTTAAATCACATTCTGATATAATATTTCAATACTAATAAAACAAATTAAAAATAAAAAATATATATAAATATTAAATCAGAGTTAATCTAGAACAAACAAAGAAAACAATTATAAAATTAAAATTCTTTGAATCCTTGACGAAGAGTCGACATATTTTCCAATTTACTTGATGAGAATAGAAAAATCGAGTGTCCGTGATAATAATTCAAGAGAAACTCGAAAATAATCGGATGCAATATTAGTTAGGCGATCGCTTTATCCATAAACTTGGCGTCATTGTTCTCGTATGTAAACGATTGGAAAATATCGCGAGTGAAGTTGGTTAGGATTTAGTGGTTTTTGATAAGGAGTACCAACCAATGTAATTTATTCTCGTCGAGTAGTCGCCATCTCAATGGTATCGTGCAATTCAAATACTTTTTCTCAAGTATTGACTTTTCCAATATGGTATGGGCTTACCGTTTCCATGGATCTCTCGTTTCTGCATTGTCGAACTTCTTAAATTAAATTCTTAAATTGATACTACGCTTTTAATTTACGAATGACAGTTTGAATATATATTCGGAGATGAAATAGTCAGTAAGGAGATGAGGATATTATAGATTTTTATGATGGTCAAGGATAATGTTTCTATTCTTATCTCCATAATAACGTCACTACTGAATTACTGTCTTCTTTTATATCTCGAAAATCGAGAAAGATATTCGTATAGGAAACGATACTTTCTAGTGTCTTTGTTCGAAACGTTTGTATAGGGATTTTAAAGATACCATGCAAATCGTAAATATCACGTCGTACAATAAAAGAAGCATAGAATATCGGTGCTTTAATATCTTCCATACGAATATTATGTAAGAAAGTAATGGAACATTTCACGTATATGAGATATTGTGTACGAAATATAAAAGAACGAGTTTCTCTAAACATAAAAATATAGGTATATTGTGATGCTTGGGATTCGTGAATAGAAGTTGTATTTACTAGGGATTTTATTTCAAATTTTTTACTGAGGAATTTATTCGAGATGTTGGATCGCATTGTTAATACGTTGGAATATATTTTTTTTAATCGATATGGCTTAAAAACTGTACATATATAGTACAAGCATCATTAGAATTATTACTGAAAATGTATAAGAAATTGCTAGACATCCTTAAGAAAAATTTCTCTTATTATTTCTAATATTTTTTGAACTATATGATCTTAAAATATTTTTCATAAAGAATTTAAATAAATCAAAAGACAAATCTCTTACGATCATATAATAATAATCGATAATAATCAAAAAGTAACCAGATGTTGACCATGATTTTAACGAAGTCTATTCGAAATAGGACAATATTAAAAAAGAAAAGGAGAGATCATGTGCGGTAACAAATGTGCGTTGGAGGCGATTTCAAACTCGTAATGAAAAATTTCTCCTAGGGACATTTTGTCGAAGTGCATCCTAGTCGGCTTTGTGCGTCCTCCGTCCCCCACTATCGTCGCTTTGAGGCATGCAACGGCTCCTAATTAGGCCAAGCAACACGGCTTCGAGTTTACGAGTCTGTTCTCCCCACTCTCCACCCCCGCTGCGCGCGCATAACCTTATCCCAATGCGGCGGGATATTACGTGTATACTTTCTTAGAGAGTCGTTTCGTGACCACATTCGGCGCGAATGAAAGGCTATAGGATAGAGTCAAAGAGACTAGAGATATTTTTCAATTAGAGATCTGTTAGACCACAAAAGAGATAGAAGAAAAATGCCAGAGGGGAGAAAAGACGCCCGTAAAGAAGAATGTAGTACGTGGAGTGAGAAGGTTGTGGGTCTTCGACGATTGTATCTTTGTTTGAATTGTGTTAGGTGGCAACGTACAGGAAAACGGAATGAGATCGGGAAAATTCCTCTCTGTCGTGTTTCCTCTCTCTGTGGATTTATCTTTACTTTAAAGGAAATATACTTTTATGCAATTTCTTTGGTTACTTTGGATTCCCAGTGTTCTAATACCGAGGTATACGATATAATTGTTTTTATTTAATAATCGTAAAAATTGAGACTGAAATTATAAGTTAACTCGAGATGATATCTATTTATCACTTCTTGTATGATTTTTATTCTTATAATATATAATATGCGATTTTATTCTGACTAAATATTGTATCTCTTACATTAAGAAATTCTCTCTCTCTTTCTATTAATTATAATCATACGAATGTTCAGAGTACCTATTATTTTATTTTATCGAGAATAAATATGTACTTTAAATATATTTAACAGAGCAACTTAGCTCTTGTGTTCTCAATTACTATTAGTCTAATATTATTGATCAATTTTACAAAATTGAACTTTCCTGTAAAAATTTAACATTAATTTAAAAGTTTAATTTTAAAAATATTTTCCAAAAAAATAATTATTCATAATTATTATTCAAAATAAAGTATTTATAATGAAATATAGCGAGTTCTTTTAGAAATCGTAGTTGATCAATAAGCACGATTGTGTTAAAATGCAGTATTACTTATTTTATTGAAATGTTTGATTTCTGATTGTATTTCTTGATAAAACCACAGCACACTACGAATAGTGCAAGTGGAACGATATTAGTAGAAATTGCAGCGGACATTTAGAACGGCCGCATCGGACCATCATTTAACCCAAAATTGTCCCAGTGCTGCAGCAAACGCGGCGTTAAATGGTATCGCTTCATTTAACGCTGTTCGCAAAGATGGCCACAGCTAAATCCTGTTTTATTGAACTAAGTTCAATGATTGTTCAAACACCTATGCTAATCACCCAGCTGAACTTATCCATGAAGATAGAGAGAATTGATCGACAATTGATCTTGTTGTAATTATTTTTTAAATTAAATATTTGATAAAATTGATCATTGAAGAAACATTCTACAGAGTGACACCAATTTTTTATTTTATTGGATTAACGAGATGCTAAAGAATTGCAAACAGTCTTTTAAAATTAAGTAAAGAGAAGCCTTCAATTTTTAAATCCATAGTTTTAGTTATCTATAAAATTTTTTTAATATCTGGAGCTCCTTTGAATTTTTTCAACTTTCTATAAAGTAATTTTCAAAAAAATTTAATTAACGGATATGAAAGAACCTTTAAAATAATCCCATATAATCATGATTATACAATTATTTCAAATAAAATTGCATCGATTTTAAGAACAATAAGTTTGTAAACTATCCAAATACTTGTTAACAATATATTATCATCTAAATTACCAATTACAATCATGCTTATAGAGAAATTTTGCCAAATTTTGAAATCGGCTCGAGTCATACTCACTCTTGTTGGATAAGTAGGTTAAGGGGGTTGTTGCCTAGGAAAGGAACACGAAGGAGACGATGGATCCATCATATATATTGTGACGACACGTACACGGGGTTTATATGCGCGAACACGAGCGGATTCGGCCCGCTTTTACATTGGAAACGCGCCACCAAAGACTCCTTTTATCGATAATATCTTCTTGTGCCAGCACCCGAGGGGGCCTCGAGAGATGTTTCTCACGTCTGACGCGTTCTTCTTCTGCCTCGAGGTCGGAATTTTTGCGTGTGTTCCAGTATGGTAATGCTGGAGGAGGAAGGCGGAGGATGATGTGGCTGAAACCATTTTAAAGATTTAGGGATGGGATCCTGGGCAGCTGTCCATGAAACTGTCCGCTCTTGGTGAATTGGAAAACGATATTCGAAAACGTGAGCGACATATTTATAGTTAAATTGAAGCGTCTGGACTGCGAATATTTATATGAATTCAAATTTTCATGAATTGAAAGAAATGAAATGAAGATCCATTCCTTTAATTATTATAATCTGTAATTCGTTTTGGATACGATTTATGCCCTTTTCGCATATAGTATATATATATTCTTTTAGATTTTTGCATATTAATATTCTATCTTTTTTTATTAAATTTGATTATAATTTAATAAATATGTTTTAAAAAATATTTTTGTATGCCCAATTCTATATGTTTTTTATTGAATACTAGATACCTTACCTAGAAAAGTAGATACACTATATATTAAAATATAGAATTATAATATCATATAATATTATAATATCGAAATCTCCATGCCAATTATAAATAAAAATGAATAAGAACAAGAAAGTTAAAGGGCGTCATAAGAGATAGAATTTTATCTCATGGACTTGACAGATATGGATTTGAATCTCATTTGATTATCTCGTTTTTTTTTTCAATTTTTACATATTATATTCAATAGACATCATATATTTCTATCTAATAATATTAATATATTTATAGAATTCTTATAATAGGCATGAAGATCTCGATACAATACTATACTATTCCTATATAATATTCCTGTTAATATATTTCTAAAAGGATATTTCTAAAAGGATAAATATACTTACTAGAAAACAGAAAAATTAGGGAATAAAATTGCAATTATGTTTCATCATGTTTTATCATAGGCAGAGCCACATTATCTCAAATTTCATCCACTTGTGTGAGACAGCAGCCGATTTTATGGACCTTAGTTGAAGGTCCAATCGAAATTGGATTAAGGTCATTCAATAGTCTCTGGATATCACTCGCGTTCGGTTCCATCCACTGTTCCTTTCTTCGAATCGTAACGGACAGCGAGATACCATGGTCGAAGGAGATTGTGGGTAGAGAGTGAGTTCCTGGCAAATGGAAAGCCGGCTTACCCTCCGAAATTACGGCCACTCTCATTATACCGAAGGCCGGAATTACGCCCGGCCTGGAAACCTAGTTGAATTTAGGGATAGGTTTCGATATTGGTCAATGGACACGTGGCCTTTGCTTTGATGGAAAAATGCGTTCGATTATTGGAATAATTTTCTTGCTTAAAAAGCTTAAAAGGAGATTTGAATTGTGACGAGGTTTTTGTGATAAATTTATGAGAAATTAGATTCAAACATTCGTTTCTTCATCGATGATCTTCATGTTTTAATGTTTCCATGGATTCTTCTTCAGCCATGAATATTATAATAATATGGAATATAGTAAATCTAATTATTCCAATTTATTAATTGAATTACTATAATCCTGTATTAAAACTTTTGAGTGTAAATATTGAGTGTAAATGAATGTATCTCATTTAAATATTTTATATTATATTCTGGTTTTTCACTTTCGACTACGATGATTCATTATTTCTTCTTCTTATAAGCATTTTAGAATTCAATCTATAAGAAGATAAGAAAAGATGATTTATTCATGTGTGATAAACACATCTGGAATTTAAGAATCTCAGGGATTACCTGTGAACATTATTTAGAAGCGAAATTTAGTCCTCTAACTCGTCCAATTCGATTGAAGTCATCCATTAGGCTTAAAGATTAAGATTATTGAAGCTAATCCATAAATCCACCTTCTAATTATCAATTCCAAATCTTAAATAACGTAGAATTTCATGAAAAATTTCTTTTTTCCTTTATATTATCAAATGATAATTTTAAATATCACTTAAACTTTCTATTTCAATAGTTTTCCAACGATGAAAATCTAAAATAGAAAAACTCTATTATATTCTCCATTCCATTTTCACAATCATAAATATTCCAACCACAGATTACCAGATTCTCACAATTCTTTTCCAAGATTTGTGACGCATCCTTGAACGAATAAAAGTATCCGGATGGGCGAGAAGAATGGACAAGAAGTATCCAACAGAGCCAAACAGAGCTCATCCGGAGGCGGTACTCCAAAGTCAAGGCCGGAAAGGATAATTTTACGAAAGATACGTTTCTAATCGAGCGTTAATGGTTACACCAGAGAGCGTCTAACCTTCATGCTCGTTGTTCACCCGGAAAAATAGTTTCCACTTTTTGCTCCGCTTCTCAACCCCATCCCCTAGTCCCGTCCCTTCTTCTAAGCGATTGCATCTGTTCTCGAAATTGAATCAGAGTGTGGTGTAAAAAGGAATACCGGGAGAAAAGGGGGAGGAATCGATCGATTTCAATTTGCCAACAACTCGAAACGAGTTACTTTGTGCGGAAAGGAGGTTCAAGTGGCTCTACTTTTTTAAAAAGGAAAACCTTCTTGAAATACGTAGTACGACTATTGGAACAGCTGATATATCGTATCAAATATGATGTTTGTTAGAGATTGAACGTTTTGGCCGTGTTTAATTTTTTGTTACCAACATTTTCTATTCTGTTGACGTGAATTCTTCATTTTCTTTTGTATGGTGCTGTTGCATATATTGTGTAACATATTTTGGATTTCGTTAGATTTTTGGTATGATATTGAATGTATTAAAATGCATAGTTGTCCGTCAAATCATCCTATAAGTAATATCGTTTTGAGAAATTAATTTTAACGAGTAATGATATTTTAATGAAATAATGATACTTATCCTTTCTTTTTCCACGAATGTTCAAGTGTTTTTGTCGCGAAGGTTGACCAAGTTTACGAAGGCACGCCTTCACTTCGATATAAAACTTAGTTTCATTTTCACGAGCCGTAAAAAGTTCGCAACTCGCGCCAAGTATTCCGAAAGGGATATCCTTTCACTCGTGACACGATCTTGATTTTTAATTAAGCGACACGACTCAAACTTCCGTTCTTTTATATTTCCTTCTTTAGTTCGTCCACAGTAAATTTTATCTCCAGAGATATCGTCGCCCCGATTTATTTCCAATTATTTGTCAAAAGTTCCTAAAAATTGCTGTAACTCTTCGATTTTCTATAACTCTTGCTAAGATTTTATAGATATTGAAGACTGTATAACTTGAGCAACGCTATGGACTATTTTTATCTCGCTCTTTTAGTGCATTCTTAATGCAACTTTCAATATTTATATCATCTATCAAATTTTTAAGAGATATAAAAATAAATTTCTTCAATCTTTTTTAACTTTTTAAAGCTTCTTCGAAATTGTTCAATTTTCCAATTTTATCATCGCCATTATAAGAAACAACGTGAGATATACGTGAAAGATGGGGTAATTTGATCTTCGCAGTTGTGTCTCAAGCGTGTAGAAGTCTCTTATAATCTTCCCGACAATTCTCGCAGTGCGATGATATACGTGATGGATTAATCGTTACATACACTTTGATTGATGGCAAACATCTGTCCCGGATATCTTGTTGGAATCAAGGAAGGAGCATTAGCCCGCTCTGAAATGAAGATGAATTATATCTACTTAATAGAAATGATACGTTCGATGAATACTCGATTCGAAATTCTTGCGAAATTTTTACTTCGTGAAGGAAAATATTTGATTACTTTTTTCAGAGACTTTTGATAATCGAATATTCCGTTTCATTTTGATTCTAAATAGTTCTTGTTCCACAAATTTAGATGTTTTCTTTATCGATGCTATTCTTAAAGAATTGAGAAACAGTCGATTGAAACTTCCAGGCGATTTCGTGAATTTTTCACGAAGGAAAGAATTTCGCAATATAAGAGAAACGGAGCAAGAAAATAAAAGATTTTTTACTCGGTCAATCACTCCTATTATTCGACAATTTATGTTTGTACGTTCCATCTTTCCTTTGAGTCTATTCTGATCATCAAACAATTCCATGAACATGACTTATTATTTTCGATTCGTTATTTGTTGTAAATTCAAAACAATATCCCAAAAATGAATTTCTGAAACAAAATATACATTTATATTAATTCATTCGTAAAATATCTTTCGATTAAAAACTTCAAATATCAAACACAAAATATCAAAACAAGCAAATATTACTTCAATTTTTCCCATAATTTTGAACCCATAAATTTTCAGCTAGGAGACACTCCTCGTTTCTTCCATTATTACCAGGCGAAAAATCCGCCGTTGCACGAGCGTAAAACCGCCATTCCAGATCTCGATTCCCAGCAAATCAAGCTTAAGTCTCATTCCATTCGGCGTCTTCCCGATCCTCGAGAAAAATCCTCGGTCTTTATAAATAAAACATGGTGGAAGGACACACAAGCTGGAAATGTTACGTGGTAGAAGTAACGGTCTCGACGGGATAGTATTTTATTCGAGGCGCGTGACTCTAGCCATCAGAGCCGCAGATACGTGTATATCCAGGCCGAAGTCCTATGGATCTCGTGGCTTTGTTGGCCGCAAAGGGGATAAGGGGATGTCTACGTGTCCGCCTCCATGGAGTCAAAGTCGCGTCGACGTCCAGAGCAGCGGAAGGCGTACAAAGGACGTGGAAACACGGTTGTGTGTCGTCGTCGACCGTTTTCACGAGGCTTGGGTTAAATTACGCGTAAAACGCATCTGTTTGACTCGTGCCACGTGCAAGCGTGCTTCCATTTAAGCCGCGAGCAAAGGGGTTAAAGGAAGGGGGAGGGGAAGATGGAGATTGAAGGGGAGGGAGGGAAGAAAGAAAGAAAGAAAGGGGGGATTGAAGCAAAAGAGGGGAGAAAAAAGTATAGGAAGGAGAAGAAAAAAAAGGAAAAGAGATATGATGTGTCAGGAGACTTTTGGAGAAAATCTGAAAATATAAAAGTATAAATATTAGTTTAAATATATAGTCTGTTAGAAGAAAATTTATAGTCTACTTTATTATAAAGGAAAATATCAAGGTATTATTGCTTTGAAGGAAATTGAAATAGAAGAAGAAAGGGAAAGAAGGATAATAGAAAAGAATGGGATGTGTTAATAGGATTAGATATTAAAGAAATTGGTAAAGAAAAATATTAAAAAACCTACCATAAAAGAAGAATATTACTGAATCCTATTTTAAAGAACATAGAACACCAAGTATGTTTTCAGGATCTTTTGTATGTACCAAGAAAAGTTGAAGAACTACTAATTATTTCTTTCTCAATTTAATATATTACTTTTAACATTTTATATATATCCTTTCCTTTAATCAATTTTATTCTTCTTAAAATATGACAAAAATATATTTTATTAATTTTTGATATGAAAATTATACTCGTTAGCCGATTATCCTCTTAAGATCTATAAAGGATAGAATTGTCAGATTAAGTTATGCAAGGTGTCATAGAAGAGGGGGCGGTGATCATTGGCTACGAAGGAATTAATAATGGTGCGAGATTAATTGCGCGATACGCGGATAATCGATGACCGATATCCAAGTGCATCTTACGCGTGTTGGCAATTTAATTAGTGGGACATGTTCATTCCTGTTTGATTATCATAATGACGAAAGGGACTCTGGTAAATTATCGTAACGCTCGTGTAGAACACGCGTTAACAACATTCGTTTATCTCTTTTCTGAAATCGTTGTGTTCAATCACATGTAAATACATGTCCTCGTTATACGTGCAAAGTATTCCAATTAAGCACATTTGATTTTGTATTTTTTAAAAAATAACTTTTCTTGTTTCAAAAAATATCATTGATTAAAAGATATAATTAAAAGAAATTCGAATATTGAATATTTGATATTTTGTTTTTTTTTTTTTTCATATAATGCATATCTATTAATTAATAACTTATTATTGAAATAGTTAGGAGAAATTCGATTTTTAGAATATTTTCAAGCATATTTTAAACCTCGAATTATTATTGTTTTTTTCAGTAATTTTATTACTGAATAATTCCGTAAATAGGCTTGGAGATAATATATTCGGATTCAAAGATAAATCCCAATTCATCAATCTCCAAAGGCGAAAGATTGACTGGCGTATTAGATTTTCTGGCGGCATCGATGGCACGCACGGATCAATCGTCATTGAATTATTGGTCGAGACCTCGGCAGAATACGCGTGGAGAATCCACGAGTCTCCCGACAAGCTATTTTACGAGACTCGAATTTGCCCGACGGCGACATCATTATAACGCACTTAACATCGATTAATCGCGTCCTCACGCGTATCCATCGTGGCCGTTTGTCGCCCGGTTGTCGTCCTTCTTGCGAACGTCCGATACACCCTCGATGATCCATTAATGATATCCTATTCGCATCGCATCCTATCGAACAATGCATGGATGAATGAAAATTTTCATGCGAAAATTACGTGAAAAGAAATTGAAAATTTGATTATCAAAACTCACTGAGAAAATAGAAGAAACGGCCACTGAAGTCTTTTTTTGTTTCATCTCGATATCTTAATCAGTTGTCGAGATATAAGAATTTAAAATATCCATAGCGATTAAGACGATGCAGAGATTATTGAATCATCAGTGACTTATATTTTTTCCTAGAAATGCGTATGTCTTCCTGGAATCACAATTGTCACTAGTTTAAAGTTTGGAATAGATTAGTGAGACGAATGCAAGAGAGAGGCCAACAAGGATGCAAATAATAAATGATTAAAAAATTAGTTCTTTCTTTACACAACGATATCTTCGGAATTGGAAATCGTGTTGATGAATAAAAGTGCATTTTAAATGTCAAGATTCTGCGTTTCTGACGATCTTTCATTTGTTGATTGAAAGTATTTTCGAAGTTACAGCGCTTTAAAGTTTTCTCTAATTTTAATAGATATTTCAGTTGTAAAGAATTGTTTTTGAATTGTTTACAGATGAAAATTATTAATTTATTGATTTATTTTATAGATGTCTCAATTGAAGAGAGATGATACTTCTTTATACTTGATGATTTTATGAGCAATTTAATTTAGTAATAGAATAAGAAAAGAAATAGAAAATGTAATTGTGAAAATTTATAGAAATATATGTTTTTTAGACAGGTGATGATATTTCGAGGATTATTATTATAACTTTAAACCTCTCGTAAATCACTATCGAAAATCGTTATTTAAAATCTATTACTTTTTTCCTGAATCGATATTAAATAATCATATGACGTTATACCACAATTCTATAAAAACTATAAATCCTCAACGCATCGTTTATTTTACCTTAACAAATAAAACCTAAATCAGATTATTCTTCGAAATATTTCACTTTAAAAAATAAAATAAATTTATATATTTTAAAAAAAAAAATTTACGAATAAATTTTTCACCTTTGAAAAATAATAAAAGAAAATATATCTCTACAAATATATTTCAAACAAAATAAATTTTGAAAAATAATCGATTAGTCTCTTAAAATCATTAAACCATCGAACGTTTCTCATCGATGTTTTTATTAAAAACAATTTTCGTTGATACAAAATCGTAGAATCGATCTATCTTTCTAAAAACATATAAAAATTATTTTTCGATAGAAACAATTTTAATATCTCTAAAATTAGAAGTACTTACGTAGTTTCTCCCAAAATATATCCGTTTTGAACTTCCTATCTGTTTAAAGCCGTCGAGACGGATCGTCTCCTATTCTCCTTTTCGTTTCTCACCCCTTTTCTCGTGACGCGCCGGTAATGGATGTCTAGCCTATTTAATCTAACTGCGGATTGATCGCAATGTCTCCCGCAGAGCTCGTTAATCTGATTTCATTCGCAATTTTAGATAAGCCTTTTATCGTTCGTTTACCGATTAATTCGACGACATGAGTCAGTTGATCGTAACTCGCTTCCCTGTTGCGAATAGATCTTTTTCAACATTTTTTATTCTTTCTTGTTGCTAGAAATGAACGAATCGTGTTCGATTTCATAAAAAAGTTTTGTGGTTTGTAGTTATAAATTTGTAGTTTTGTATAAATTATTTTTTTTATATACAAATTTTAAATTATTACTTGTATTATAATTGTTTAAATGAATTGTTCTATTTACGAACTAGACATTTAAACCGTAATGTCGAAAATCATTTTGTCGTGGGATGGAATGTTTTCCAGATATCATCTAGTCAATATTGGAAAATGTGATCTTGTTTAACATGTGCATTAATCACGTAGTGCTATAGTTCATCGCTTGTAATTGCCCAGAGGATAGAAATTAGTATACTGGCTTTTAACCTAACTTTGTGGAGACATGGAAAAATACATCGATCGTGATTTATGATCGTTTTACAGATACCGTTATTATTATTGTTATGTTTAATTAGAAATATTATATATAAATAAAATTTAAAATAAATCATTTTTCTTTCTTTTCAAATATAAAATTTCAATTTTCTAAATATTCACTGACACTTGATACTCTCACAATTCAATGACAACAATTTCCTTAAAATTCACCGAGAATCAATTCTCTAGAAATTTACTAGCAACTGTTTCCCAAAAATTTACCAGCAACATGTCACCATCTTTTTCACAAAAATTCCTATCAAAAATACAATAATCAATTAATCGTAAAAGAAAAAAAAACAATCAAAAGCAGATTCATATGAATATTGTGATGCGATCAATAACGAAATTACGCAAATTTCTCTCTGCCAATTCACACATAATTCCACTAGTTATCGATCGAGCAAGAACAGTACAATTTCGCGAATTCGAAAGTCCGCTGAGAATAATCTCACATCGACCATTCTGTTTATAACTCACCATTCTATTTTATCGAGAATGCAAAGAGTTTCGTGCGATAAGATTCCACATGTTCCCAGTTTACAGCCTTGAACAAAACAGTTTCAATTTCAATTCGTATATTCACTGCGACGTTGTCGTGCGCATTAACCATCGACTTCTTCTCCCTTTACCTATCGATCGTTCAGTTTTCCCTTTTAATCGTTCGAATATTGAAAACTTATCGTTTAATGCACTGGATATAGATGCTTTTTAAATTCCTCGCTGAATTATATATTCTTTAACATTTTCACGTTGATATTTTTCATTCCTTTCTCTATTTCTATAAAGTATGCACTACCGGGATTATAGAATCAGATATATATTCATAACTTTTCTTTTTTGTTATTTTTGTGCGAAATATTTATGCATTTTATACTGAATGATTAATCCAAAAATTCTTTTTAGAATACAAATATTTATGCATTTATGGAAAATTTAATAAATATAGAAAAATCTACAGAATGCATATGATATGCAAATAGACATGAAATATCCAAAGCAAGATATGTATTATATTTCTACTTTATAAAAAATTTTAATTTGCAATCTATTAGTAAAATTTGGAATAATGAAATTTGTCCTTTAAAGGACATATTTTGATTGAAATTTTAAATTGTTCCTATGAAAAATTTATATAATATGTTTCACAACAGTTTCCAAATTTGTTATATATGATCACTTATATATAGTCCTGATCCTTATCTTAAAAGATTATCTAAATCATTAAATTTTCATCAAAAAAAGATAGATTGCAATGACATTTACAAAATTATTCAACTATATTAATATTAAATTATAAATCCTTATGCAAATGCACATTTTCATCATTTCAATTAAATGTATGAAACTTAAACATTTTATTTCATCTTACTATCATAATATATTTTATATATTTTTGCATATTTTGCATATATATATATATATCTTCTACAAATTTCTGTACATTTAAATTTTTCATAAATGCATAAAGATCTTACTAATATATATCTTTACATTTCTTTAAATTTTCCATTTAATAAAGAATATCTTTTCTTTTCTGTTGTAGGTGAGTAGATCCAATATTCCTCGCTGAAAATTAGATCCATTAAGACTAAGTAAGTTCCAATCAATCTTACTTCTTCGCTTAGAACCGAGCACTTTTGCGATCTCCCGTTATCACGGTGAACTAACGGGACAAGTACAGTTAACCGATAATCTCGAAGGTAGGCAAAGAACCTTGGCAAAGAAAACCGGTCTCTCGATCAAGACATTATCGATAGAGACATTCCCTCGATCGGTTGTCCTCGGTCATGCATTCTCGTTATATACTTGCGAGTATCGATATAGTCGAGCATTACAATTCCAAGGATTGACAAGATTTTATTCCACTCGATGAATTTTTCTTATGTAGATATATTGTTTTATTATACATATACTTTAGTACATATATACATATATAATATAGTATCTGTTAAAGATTTTGAATCACTATCATATTCTAGAATAGTTATTATTCAAATACTTATCAAAGTTCACTTTATTTATTTTAAAACTATTTTCAGAAATTTGTTACATATAGAAATTTAATCTGTATATAGCAATTATCTGGATTATTGTATTTTTCTTTTCAAATTTGAATTATCATAATTCGATTATATTATACTCAAAAATTTGGCATGCATATGCTTCCTCAGATAATTAACACGTTTCACGATAGTTAATTGAGTACTACCGCATTTCTAATCGCTCTAATCTCTTTCTCTAAATTATCCATTCCTTAATCTCTTATTAAAACATCAAAATCCATCCATTTCTATTTCTTCACTTTCACAAGAAAGAAAAAAAAGAAAATTACAATTAATCAGTTACCACCAAATTTCTAATTGTAAAGTATTTTGATATCTCTTTCTCCAAATCATCCATCCTTCAATCCCTCATTAAAATGTCAAAAGCTTTTTCCATTTCTCCACTTTCACAAGAAAGGAAAAAAGAAAAGGAAGCTAAAAAAGAAAATTCCCTGGAGCAGAACCTGAACGGTCAAGATGAGGCCAAAGAAAATGTAGAAGTATGAGGGAAATGGGCAAAGAAACGAGGTGTTACCACGGCCGGCATTACACTTGCTAATGGCCAGAGAGTGGAATGCTTGGTCCGGGCCAAGTTGTCGAGTGGTGGTTCGCGTACAAGTAGGAGAGGCACTGGTGTACACACGATCATTAACCCCAATTACGTAGTGCGCGCGACGGGTCCAAGTACGGGCTTCGTTCATAATGAGCTATTTGTGTACTCGTGCACATAGGCACGCCGATCACCACGCGTGCGCCTTTCGTCCTTCCACTCAGCGTAATAATGATGCGTTCTGTTGTTCTTGGACGAGACGATTTTTTGACTTTGGCAAGAGAACATGAGATGGAAGGGGTGAAATCGTAAGACGTGGTTCCTGGAAGAATTAAATATCTTAGAATAAAGTTTGTAATGTGTTCTAGGAATTGTAGAAATAGAGATATTGGAGTAAAGAAACTTATGAAAGCTTGAATGAAATAAAAGAATGATGATTTTTAAAAAAGGAAAATTTTAGAATTGAAATATTTATGTGATTCTTGGAAAAAGAAGCATACAATTCTAGAATACAGAGTATCTAGATTTTAACAATTGTAAGTTGTAAAAATTCTAGAAAAAAACATTGAAATTGAAATGTTAAGAGAAATTATGAAAATTTAGGAATGAAAAAGTGTAATTTTTAGAAAATTTGAGAACAGGAAATATTTTTGGATCTTTCTTGTAAATATATCTAAAATAAATATATTGATTTAATATAGTGAATACATTTTAAAAAGCGGAAATTAAATTAAATTTGTTTTAAAGAATTTATTTTAATAAGATACTTGTCAAACTAATTTTGTGAAGTAAAACAAGAGCATCTAAAATGAAATTGGAAGAGATACTGCTAAGTATAAATGTCTTTCCAAATAACAAGAGTTAAACGTTGACTTATTCGACGACCGTGGAAAGACTATTCAGTATTTCCAACGAGCATCGTGTCTCTATTTCGTGTTGTTCTTCTCTGTGACCCGCCTTCTAAATATTCGTTCGCTAGGGAAGGTAAATTCATTGTAGGCTACCAGCTCGAAAATCCATGAATTCGCTTTAAATTCTACTAGAAAGGATACTGTAAAATCTGAATCACAATCTCGGTTTACATAATGCAACATTATTCTGTTAAATTATTACTTTTGAAAAAGATTAATTTTAGGTGGATTTTAAATTAATCATAAAATGTTATCCATGCATTCCTCAAGAGTCTATGAGAGTAAATTATTAAAGTAGAATCTGGATCATAATTTTTATTTATATAATCCATTGTTATTCTTTTAAATTATTCCTTTTGTTAAAAATTAGTTTTGGTCTAATTGTTTGATTGAATTATCATATCTATTCCATCTATCTGACATAATTATTATAATTTCTCTAATTATGTTCAAATATCACTTTCAATTAAAAAAAAAAAATACACATTCAATGTCCTAATGTAAATTTTCATTTATTAGTTATCAATCCCACCATCAATCATTGATAAAAAGACTAATTTCCATGAAATTCATTTTTATCATCTCTTTTTTAACTTCATTTTTGAGTCAGCTTTTATTTGCTTGTCGAGAAAGAACACCTCAATTAGCAATGGCTAATTACCAGCCAATTAATGGCGAATAATAAGAGTGAGTATTCATATCCATCGATTCGATCGATGCATTTATCGTGGGATTAGTAGAGACTGTCTCGATTTCCAGAAATGATTTTCTTTCTTTTTCATCGTTTTTCGATCTTGCTTTATTGTCAACGAAAAATACGATACGCTCGTAATTGATCATTAACGAGCAGATAATTAATGACAAAGAAAGATATCCGTTTATGAGTATCCTTGTTAGATAATAATTATTAATCCATGTTCGTGATGAGGGTGATTGTCTTATTACATCTATTGTTTCTCGAATAATTTAAGAGAAATGGTGAAAGGTAAATTTGAACAATGAAAATAATTATGAAATGAATATTCTTAATACTCGTTAAACAATTTTCAAGTGGTGCCATTTCGTGATTAAGTTTTAAAATATATTGTCAAGAGCATTTTCGGTTAAGAATTCAATTGATCTCTTAAATCTCTGAAAAACAATTTATTATAATATTGTGAAATTAAAAAAATTTAAGTTAATGAAAATAACTAATTATTATTAATTACTAGCTAAATTATTAGAAATTACTAGAAAAATTTTACTTACTCATGTTGTGTTCGGCTATAAATTTATTAATATTTATATGGATTTATAAATCATTTATGATTTCATCCTGATAGATTTCAAATTTTATGTTGCAGAAAAAATGAACTGAATTATTACTAAAAAAAGTTCATTTATATATTGTGTTTCAATTATGAATTTACTAGATTTCTTCTTTCGTCTTTAATTCTGTAAAATTAAACAAATTTAGATTAATGAATCAAATTAACTTATTAATTATTGGCAAAGTTACCAGAAATTTACTTTTACACATCAGGATCGATCGTGGAAAAATTATCACGAAAAACGAGAGCACAACGAAATTAACTCGGAAAGCAGCGAGATAGATACCTTTTCAGTAACCAAGTTTCATTTCCCAGACGTTTCTATCTTCCATCTTGAAAGCGGTACCCCCGTTCGCCATAGTTGCCCTCTTATCGTGCCTCTCTCTGGCGAACCACCGATCCTCCGTAATGGAATATCGATTCCCCGTGTTTGGACGCTCGATTTCCCTACGACGACACGATAAATTGCTCGCTAATGATTCCCATAGTCTCAACAAATAATATTTCTAGAATTGGTTAAATCGTTCTTTCGCTCGATATCCTTAGGAAAATCGAAGATTCTGCGAACGGTCTCACGATTTTTCATTTTTTCAAACGATTATGGTTTACGGAATCACTTTTATCTTCTTTCCATGTCTTTTGCACATCGATTATAGTATTATTTATATACCACTACTTAAAAATCTTTGAAGAGATTAACGGTATACGAAATAATTGTTTTTCTATTTTTATCTTTTCTTTATTTCTTTTTTCATATCGAATATTTTTTGCGTATCAATCACAATATTATTTATATTCTTGAAAAATTAAAAAATATATGAAAGAATTATTTATTGAAACAATTGTACATTGGATGGAAGTTTATAGAAAATGCAGCAATCACTGTCGTTAATATCGACGTTGCTCTTCATCCAATTCAAAATTTCCCTATAATCGATGCATGTATACCAACTATCGTAATTCATCGTTGAAAATGGGCACGATGGTTAATAAATACGTAACGAAGAAATAATTTAATAAATTCGGAATCGATCGTTACAAGCTTCCCTTTCATTGAAACTATACTCAATTGCAACGAATTCAACCCTTCTATATTCATATTTTGAATATTTTAATTGAAACATTTCATATCATTGTACACAAATATAAATCTCTTTTAATTTATCCAATTTATTAGTTTTACTTCAAATTGTACTTCCACTACAATTTTTATTATTAAAATTATGAATCCAATCGTATCTAAAATAGTCCACATATATGTAAATGTTAATGATCATCCTTATGTTTTTTTTTAAATAATTCAGCCTTTACATTTACAAGAACACAATTTACAAAAAAAATCTTTAATGAAATGCAACAAATTTTCATTGTACGGAACGAAGTACGATCATCAAAGAAAGGAAAAAAAAAAAAAAAAGAAAAATATTCATTCCTTCCAGGCTGTTCTTAATTAACTTTCAACCTTCTTGCCTTGGCTTCCCTTCATTAACTCGTAAAAAAAAAACCCTTTCCCCTTCTTTACAAATTTTCAACCCCATTTCAACTCGACCTCCTTTATTCGCTCTATTTACGCGCCACGTTTTCTCCGCCTGTGTGTAAGGAGCGTAAGTCTCTCTCTTCCGTTTCTTCTCTTCCATCATTCTATCTCTCCACTTTTTATTTCCTTATTTTTTCTTCTTTTTTTTTTATACCCATTACGCAGAGTGAATTTCAGAGGTGTTGCAGAGTGAGAATACGAGATAAAATTCGATCTGGGTTGGAGTAAGTAAATCGAGAAGGAATCGGTGTTTAGAGAGTCGTAGAATCTATTGAAATCGCGGTCTGTTCGAAACTGGTTTCCTGTATCGAGTTTTTTTCTCCCTCTCCCTCCCCGCTCGTGTTTCACGCGAACGAAACTCGAAAGTTAAACGGCCCGATAAATTATCGCGTCAGCTGCTCGAGAAGTCGATTTGGAGGCGTGCGAAAAGCTGCACGATTAAGTCTTACTTTCCATTCATGAGTTTTTCGAAATAATAAGAGAATTTCCGATTCGATTCCATTTGCATTGAATTTGAAGAATGTAGTATTTGATGGCATGTAGTCTGATTATTTGATTGTCGTAGTTGAGAGAAATCTGAAAATGTATAATATTAATGTTATTGTTAATATAATATAATATATAATATATAATATAATATTGTTAATATTGTTATATTGTTGTATAATATTAATGTAATTGAAAAGTTCGTAACAAAAATGATTCTTGATTAATTTCATCGTAATTTCGTTATTTGATTAGATACAATTTTTTCGCGATATAATTAAGATAGTTTGTTCGAACAAATTTAAATTTGTCAAGGAAAGATTCTAAAATATTCTTTTTGTTTTTTTCCAAGAATCATTTTATATAAAACTATCGATTAATTATCATTAACATCTGGGTCTTTTAAAAAAAAACACCATATATAGAAACAAATAGTAATTTAAGACATTTGCACAAAAACATTTATATAAACATATGAAAAGGAACACATATCAAAAAATATATATCGTATAAAAAAAATATGTTATCAAAATTTATAGACCCAAATGTGTAATTTATTGCACAAAACTTATACAACAAATATAAGAACGTCAAAAATACTGTTACCAACTTCACACGGATACCAGAAACGACTGAATAAATCATCGACCAATCACGGAACAGAGATCGCGTTCAACTCGAAATTCTCGCAGAATGGCGGCACGCAGTTATTCCAAGCCTGGAAAATTCAATTCTGCGGGACTTAATCGTAAATTCCTGAAACTGGGAACAAACGAGACGACCTACATACCCTCGAGGAGCGTAATCTAATGTTAAGCAAATATAAAAGCTTGGCGGGGTCGTGCACGCTTCCCTGACTGGGCTGATTTCGAAGTTGCTTTGGGGAAAATTGAGGAAAATTGGGCAATCGCGCTCTCCACGTGCGGAACACTGAGAAAGAGATTGCGAAAAGGGGATATGGGTGCTGAACGAGCGATTTTAGAATGAATTATGAGGGTTGAGTGGGAAGGAACAGATTGTGGGTGGCAAAGATGTCTAGTTCTCCGTTTGATAAGGTGAAAAGTGATCGGGGGTTTTAAAAAAGCTTCTATCTCTAATAATATAATTTATATCTAATAAATATCTAATGAATATAATTTTAAAGAAAATTTTGCGTTTGAAACTTCGATTTAAAGAGTTTTAGAATATTTTTATCCTTAAATCGAAGAACATTCACGATTCTGGAATTTTTGATTCGAATATAGATAAAATTCTACAAATATTTTAACATTTAAATTAATGATTAAGTGTTCCATCACAATTACGTGTAACGCAAATTAATTTTTCTTCGAAGCAATTTACCAGTCAGCAATTACAAGGGAAGAAAGGGGGCGGATTGTACTGTGGCAGGGGTTAGCTCTCACTACAAGAGGCGCAATTCGCGACAAACAATGTACTCTCTCAACCAACGTCGTTTAATAAAAATCGCTTGAACGGCACGAATCCAGGCCTCGCCCGATACAAAGAGACTCCACGAGGAGTCTTGGAGAACCGGTTACGCCAATGTAACCGAGAAACTGTACGATCAGCAGCTACGACAATCTCTTTCGTCGCGTTTTTCCAGGGACAAGCTAACACGAGTATCTTAAACAGGAAAAAAAAAAAAGAAGAAAATGTTAGAAATATAAAAATATCAGTGATAGAATATTGATTTTAATGTAAATTGAAATTTTTATGAAGACTCACGACTAGATTTAACTCTGTTTAATTTTATTCTTTAATTCCTATATCAATTTGCTTTATTTCTTAATTCGTTTATTTAACGTAAAAATTAAAATTTGTTATTCTTCTTTCGAAAGATTTTTAAATCCTGGATCGTATATTTGTAATCTTTATAATTTCTTTTTCTTCTGATTTTTTTCTCTGTGACATGAAATCTAAAAAAGAAAAGAAAATGTCGTTTTGGTATCGATTTACAACAAGTAGCCACAATCACTAAGTCGCTAGTAAAAACGTTACACGCAAGGACAGTTCACCTGGGATCAGATGGAAAGTTGTACGTGTTGCATCACCACGTTTCCTTTTAAACGAGCAGAACCATTTACGAAGCCTATTTCAATATTTGCTCGAAGCGGCCAATTTCTGGGAATCCTCTCTCTCAAGATTCCTCAAATAAAATATTTAACCAATTACTGGCTTAGCATTTGGTCTCCTATTCGTTCTATAAAATCTTACCTTTCTCTTAATATCGTGTCACGATACATTCGAAAGTATTTCTCAATTTCCAATGGAATATCCAATTTCTCATATAGCAATATGATCATTATCTTAATGTGATCCGAACAGAAACGATCGAATTGAAAAATTTCGCTCATCATGATTAAATTAACCCAATGATTAAATCAATCTGCAATAAAAACATTAAATCCAAACAATTGCAAATCATTTATAATTCTATTACTATTCTATTACTCATCTATATTTCTAATACTTCCTCTAATTGATCATTCTAACAAATTAATTAGAACAATTACAAAAAGCATCTAAAACTTGAAGAAAATAAAAAAATTGCAAACTACCATTGCTGTAACTATCAAATTTTCCATCACAAAATATCATGAACCATCATTCAAAAAACCCAAAGCCGTCAATATCACGTCGATCGATCAATCATTCTCATTCTACGTAAGCTTGGCCAAACAATTTCTCCTTGATTTTCTTTGGTACACTTAACTTTCCCATCGTCGATCGCAGCTCTCTTCATTCAACGATGTCACAGACAGAAGATTTGGATCGATCCATGAGTAACTTGGTTCGAGGATTTTGGAAGTGGTCCAAACTTCCGGGGCGAATCTGTAGAATTTTAATTATGCCGGGACGCCGGTGGCCAGGATCGGCGACAAAAGATACCCGCGTGTTCCGTACACACAGGTTTGCCCTTTTTTCTCGCCTATTTCTACTCGCTGCCTCTTTTCCAACCCCTTCGGCTATTCTACCGCCAAATGGGTCAGCTCTTTCTCACCCCATTCTGTTTTCTTCCGTGTTGTCGCGGATTCGAGAATTAGTCGGATTTCTTACCAGTCCTCGGAGAATCAGAGGAATCCTTCGATCAGAGGAACAATAGATTTCCTTTTTAAAATCATTGTAAATCGTTTTCTTTTCTTTTTTTTTTTTATAAGAAAACGCATTCAACATACAAAAATTAATTTTGAAATTTTTAAATGTTTAATAATTTAATTTTTCATTCTGGAATCATCTTTTATTTGTTAGAAATCTTCATGTAAAATTTGCTTTGAAATGATTCTTCTTTTTAATGCAATAATAACACACCTGTAAAAAAAATAATTTTTCAGAAATGGAAGAAAATCAAATGCAATAATCGATATCTATGATGATATTACAATGACATTAATATCAATTAGAAATGTTCGAAAAACTATAACTACTGGAAAAATTAGATTATTTCTAATACATTAATAATTCTCTATATCTTTTTTTCTCAGAAATTAAATTAAATTAGTATATTATTATTTTTAAAAATTTGTTTGCATAAAAAGCTAGAATATAAAATTTATGCACTTTCGTATACATTAAGCATTAGTTCTCTTCTTTTACGTCAACGTAATTACTCGACACCCGTCAGCTTTTTCGAGGAAACTAAATCTAAAACAGGGAGGAAACTTGTTCGAAACGTGTAGAGAGAATTATACGACCGAAAACTATGTACAAATTGTTTCTCATTGAAAATTAACGTTTTAATTAAATCTATTATTTAGAATTTTATAAAAATTTATTAAAACAGTAATGATTCGTTAATTTTGAAGAGAATAGAAAAATTTAAAAATTATATTAATCCTCTATCATACGATAAAGAATTAATATGTCATGAAATCGTATTTTCACTCGTATATATTTTCTAAATTTTGTTTCATATGTTTGTTTATATATTTTATTAATTTAATTAATTTTTTTAATTAAATTAAAAAATTGTGAAATTTAATCAGAAACATTTTCTCTAGAAAAAATAAAATTATAAAATTCTTATTAAAATGCTAATACAAATTGAAAAAATTGTCAAAAGATGTGAAAGAAAAAAAAATTCATATCAAATATATTCTCTTACCAAAAATTAACATCGAATATTCTCAATCATCTAATTACCAAAAACGCCAAGGATCCTCAATCTTCTAAAAATTTCAAAATTTCCATCTCTCTTCCCTCAAAACCAAAGTTCTCGTCATTCGAAAATGAGAGGCACGGTTCATCGAGCGGTCCACTCGAAGTTACTGCCGTGATAATCTTCATATAGTTAATTGGACGTTGATGAGAATGATAGAAGAGATAGGTGCTCGGTGTAAAGTGCTGAGTTCGCGAGGTCCGCACGATGCAAGAGAAATCTGTCACTACGGCCATTTTCCGCCGTTAAAACTTCTATACGGGTCATGTCTATCCTCGAAAGGAATCGAAGCCACGGGATAACAGCCTTTTAGAAGAAATTGCCTTCCTCTGTCTGTCTTTCTTCTCGTAGACTTTTATCTCAGCTCGTGAAAATAGGTTCCTTCAAAATGGCAGCTCTTCTTTTGTTTTCTTTTCTCTGAATCTTTTATAATCTTTGTTTGTGCTTATCGATATAATTCTCGAATATTTCCTTTGAAAATGGAGCTAATGAAAGCATTCTTGATATAACACGTTACTAGCTTTCAAATTTATTTGGAATTTATTATAATTTTAAATGAATATGAATTCTTTGTACTAAAATTATTTATTACGCACTTTATTATTAAATGTAATAATAAAAATATCTGCCTAAAATTCTGTAAACATGGTTGAAATACCTGTAGGAAGATTAGAAAATATCAATAAATGACTTGCTGAAAATCGCTTTGTTTACTTGAACTCGATAGCTTCACGGTACGACAGACACTACTTTGAATTTGGAACCGATGACTCGACGGAAACTGTCGGAAAAAGCCGAGCGCTATCGACGGAGATCGCTCAAGCGCAAGCGTAATAGAATTGTAGATAAAGCAGCGTACTGCCTTACTTATTCTTGCCGCAACATCCTTTAAAACAATTTTAAAAACAGATTTGTAAAATGATTTGAGAATTATCATTCTTTTATTCTTTTATTAATATCATTAAAATACTTTTCTTTCAAAATAGCTTTTAAAGGAAAGTAAAAGAATAATTGTGTATGAAACATTCTTTCTTTCATCTAATCTATAATTCATCTAATCTATAATTCAATTTCAATAAATAAAGTTTTTTTTTTAATTTATATATTATTATATTATTGTATTCATTATTGAAAGAAATATCCATTTCGAAAGAATTGGTTTTCGATTAAAGTTTATAGGAAAATTTTTTTAACTAAAATTTTAATTAAAATAGATTTATAAAGTAGGAAATTTAGAATCATGCTAAATAAATCATAAAATTCCTAACAGCAAATGTGTCGGGAAAACATAGTCCAACTTCTTGCTATATAGAGTAGCAAGTTTAAAGAGCAAATTGACTCGACGAATTTCTGATGTGGAATTATACGTCCTTGTTGTAACACACTGTCAGACTCAAATTAAGTCTCGGGAAACTGTAGCACGCGGAAGCGTGCGCCTGAATGTTTGATGAGTATAAGCCATCAGACACTGAATTCAAACTGAGATTCAAATTCAAATTTAAACTTGGACTTCATCAAACACCAAATTCAAACTTATTATAGATTTAAATTTTAATTCAAATAGAAATTCAATTATTTTTATTCATATTCTAATTTTCAGACAATAAAAAATTACTAATAAAAAAATTCATTTAATTGTCAATTTGTAAATTATGATTGAATCGACTTCTTTCTATTTTTTCCAAAATTTTATTGATGAAAGTCAAAGCTGATTTGAAAATAATTCTGACAAAGATTACGTTTTCTTTCAAAGAACGCGTATATATCCAGTAAATAATAGAATGGTGGAACGTAAAAAGAAACGGTTGACATATCGTGAGGGCGATTCTTTCCGGTAGTTCGTGCTCGGAAAGCTCGAGAAGATCATTGAATTTTAAAGTAGAACTATTTCAACGGTGACGCCAATAGGATTCAATTTCAAGAGGGACAAAAACCGAGGAGAAAAATATCGATCAGTAATTTTCAAATTATGATACCGATAGTGGATATATAAAATGTATACAATTTGTATAATATATAAAAATTCTTCGTCTAAAAATTTCTTTTTTTGATATTTTTTTTTTTTTTGATATCAATGAATCATTCTGAATAATTATAAAGTAATCCAAATGAAATGCTAAAATCCAAAATAAAGATATTGACTTCATTCGTTTTTTATATATTCTGATCATAATCAATAGCCTTAGAGAAATAGCATACTGATACATATCGCGAGCGATCTATATCAAAATTTTTCAATTTAGAAATCTAAAAATTTCTAAAAATTATAAGCAAAGAAAATGAATAAAATTTATTTGCTATTACCTTACTACGATTACCACAAAATTCTTTAACAATTTTCTCTAATTTTTCTCTATTCAAAATATATTTGGAAATTTAAAATCTATTACTACTAGCTACTTTTGCATCGTTTGGTAACGCAACGCAGTGTTACCAACCATTGAAAAATAAAATAATATGAACGGTACAAAATAAAGAAAGAAAGAAAGAAGATACCACCGATGCAGCAACAAGCAGTGAGGTAGGTGGTCGCATAATATTTTTCTTATTCCTCGATTTGTTCACCTGCGCCCGGGAGCTTGTGTAAATGAAACTCGACTCGGCTCCGTTCACCAACCGTCCACCGATGTCAAGAAAAGGTTGGTATTGATGTATTAGTTCCAACCAAAGATCCTGTGGACACGTTGCCCTTTTGCTTTCCCTCCACGCTTCCATCTTAGGTTTCCATGAAGAATATCGAATGACGTTGTCCAGACAAATAGATCCACGATCGATGGATTATCATATATCGGGCAACAAACTCGATGTTGGCTTTTGTCTTTCGTTTATTTAAACTGTAACAAATAAAGTAAATTATCTTTATTTTTTTTTTCTGGTTTGGTGTATACATGTAAATGATACTTAATGATCAATGTACTTACTGATGATTCACTGGTGAAATCGATACATACGTTAGTACGATCACATTTTTTAACATTGAAAAGAAAATTATTATTAATAAAAATAACATATTTGAATTTAAAATTAATTTTTTTAAAGACCTGTAATTTTAAATTTATTAAAAATAAATAGTTTGAAAAAAGAAAATTGAATTATATTAATTATATATCTTTTGGTTAATTTTTAAAAGATTTATAAGATTGTTCTTATCGTGGAATTTTAAAAATAAGGTAAAATTTATTTATTTTTTTTTATAAAAATCTTAAAAAAAAATATATAGATATCCAAAAATAATCGTGTAATTTTCTTCGTATTAAAAATTCATAATTTCATTTAATGTATAATTCATAAATTTAGCAAAAAAAAATTAATATTGAACAAACACTATGAAGAAAATCAGTATTAACAAATGATCAAACGATTTCACCAAGAAAAAGGAGAAGCGTTTCACGAATCGGAATCACTGGCCCGTGCGATTACGAAAATCGAACAAACCGGTTGCTTCCCTTATAAGTAGCGCAACAGCTAATTAACACAAAATTCTCTTCGTTGGTTAACCTCATCCATGATTTTCGTCTGGCTTCTCGCGAAAAAGGAAATATCGTTTTCGTGAATTTTTTTTCTCAGATGCTTCATTCGCGTAATCGCGTGGAAACCAATTAACCCAATTAAACCTCTCGTGTCAAAAAATTCACTTTATACAAATAAAAATTTTGTATAACTTTGATTAATTTTAACTTTAAAAAATCGCTTATGATATTCAATGAAATGTAAAGAAAATTGTTTTTTCTTTTTTTTTTTTTTTAATTTTTAAAAAAATATATAATTTCAGTTTGGATAGCATTCAAAAAATATTTATTAAATTTTTTCACATTCAAGAAATAAGAAATATATAGACATGATAGACATTTGTGAACATTTAAGAAAGATTGGCTCAAGTCCGTGGGTATGCCACCACCCAAAGAATTCACGAGTATGGAATTAAATAAAAAAATTGTATTCCTAATTCCTAGTGAATTCTCTTTGCGGAAAGAATGATAAAAATTGAGTAACTAGAGAATTAAAATCCAAAGCACTTACAGAATAAATTAATTCTTAATCCCAATTTTACTCTACCAAAATTGTGAGTTCCTTTATTATTTTATCCAACGTAGAAAAAAACGATGAGTGAAAGGAAAAAGAAATTATTTAAAAATTAAAATATCGTTTGTTTCATAATAGAATTTCCTTTAGCCGTAGATCCAAATTTTGTAGATGTTCGAATTTTAAATACCTATTAATAAAGTAAATGTTAATAATAAAAAAATTAAGATATCAGTTAAAAATCCAAAGTTTTAGATACTTATATTCATACACCAAAAATAATAATATACACCAAAACAATTAAGTCATCATTTCAGAGAGATCAAACAATCTCTCTTCTCGATCAATTTCACGGTCCATTCGTCACAAGATTATAGACTCTTGATGCTTGAAGACAGTAGTAGAAGATATCGTTTCTGAACTAGGTCGAAAACGCAAAACTATCGAGCCTAACAATTCGATTATTGCAAAGTCCATGGCGTGTAACGCTTAGCCAGGTCATCCGCCTCTTGGTGGCGAAATAGAGTGGATCCCGCCGCTGTTGTCCAACACCTACACTCAACCCGTTCGAAGCTTCCGCAAAGGTGAAACTCAGCCGTAGAAGGCCGAAGGAGAAGAGGGGACGTGGCAACCACCAACCTCTCTCGGTTGTCTGTGTGCCAGCGGCGATTGGCTTTCGCATTCTCTACGCGCTGGAACGACTTTTAGTCGTGTCTAGACGACAGTCATGACTGGCTGTGTTCCTTGAACATTCGTTTTTCCTCATTTTCCACGCGTTCCTCGACCTTTCCAAGTTAGTTCGATTAAACGCGCAAACGATCAAGAAATGTGCTTGAAATTGTTTCATAGCTTTATTCTTTAGATTATTGCATATGTAAATGACCGATTCTTGTGAATAAAATTAATCAGAATTTAGTGAGTACCATTAATTCTAAAATAATCATAAAAAAAATAATGGATTATATATTTTTTATTTTATGATTTATGACATTATTTTTCATGCCAAATTTTATATATAAATAATTGTAATTAAAATAAATATATAATATAAATAATTCTAATGTTAAATGATATTTGTTGTATGTTTTGAATAATATTTTATACGTATATTGTTTTATTATAAGAAGGCAAATTTTGTATTATTTATTATTATTTATATTATTATTTAAAATAACGCAAAAAAGCTTTTGAGAAGGTATTTTTATTAATTCAGCATGAAAAATTTAAATTTGCAAATATCAATGTGAAAAATAAATCAAAGAATTACCATCAACAATTAATGAAATATTTCATTTGTAATAATTTTAATCTTCTTTTCCAATGGAGAATATTTAATCAAACCTATTAAAAATTTCGTTAAAAATTCGGTCTTTTCATCCAATGCAATAATCAAGTAGTAATAATAATTCTCTTTGTATACAAGATGATGTATCTTGTTAACCTGGAAGACCTGTTTAGATGATGAAGATAATAATTTCGAGACTATTCAAAGTTAGAAATTAAATTCGATTAGTTTATACGAGGATTATTTGGATATTGTATACCTGGATGGAATAGTCGTGATTCAAGTGTAGTTGAAGATATGATGGTGATAAGCGCATTGAAACATGTTGCAAATGCTGCAAGCAACGCTGTTCACTCGGCAACAAATAGCACTGGAGCTGGACACGGTCACACTAATTCTGGTACGTTTTAATTATATATTTCTCGTGCTTTGTCTTTTCTATAATATCTTGTTTAAAGAAATTTTTAATAGCGAATTTCTCTGTTAATTCAGATTTAATTTCTTGGTGTTAAGATTATTTTTCGGTAAAGAAAATTTAAAGTATATTAATCTGAAAAAAATGAATTAATTTAGAAATATTATATAGATATATTATAGATAAATTATATAGATTTCTGATTTTAAATTTTTCAAAGAAATTTTTCTATTAATTTGAAATTAATTTTTTGAATATTAAAATTGTTAAATAAAAAGAATTGTTTGGAATAAATTAGTCTTGAGCTATGTTTTTTTCAGTCTAAAAAAATAATTTACAAATTGTTTCATCAACGATAGATATTTAATTTTAATACTAGAGATAATTTCAAATTTTATTTCATTTTATATTAATTATCTTTATTATATTTATTATCTTATTAATTTTATATCTTTTATAAAATTGTCATCATGCATCGAAACTATATATGGTATAATTAAATATTTAGTTTAAAATACATCAGATCTTGTGATATCGATTAGACCTGAGCGATAGCGATACCTCGATAAACGCTTATCTAAAGCATTCGTAAAAGATCGAACGTGTGTCACAGGAAGCTTTCGCTTTCTAATTTATAATTTATCCTCTCAACTATGCTTATTTATATTTAATTAATTTGAAAATCAATTCATATCCAATAAATCATTTTATTGTAAAATTTAGTAACGTTATTTCCTAATAATTTTAAACTTCATTGCTAAAATCGATTAATATGACTTTCAAGAAATTCGTTATGCAAAACCGGCGGAAAATTCGAATTTATGTAATTCGTAGAAATCGACGAAAAAGATCCAGATGCTCGATCGTCCTTGCGATTTCTTCCTTGAATTTTTTTTTTCCCATCATTCTTTACTTCACTTCCAGCGAAAACATCCACGAGTCTCGATTGTATTCATATCGGAATATTGCGCAAAACGCGAAAGGTTATACAGTTACAAGAGAGTAGAGCGAAGAATTTTTCGACATGCAGAGAAACGAACAGGTGATATGAATCGATAAAAACACTCGAGTGCAGCTGTATTGAATTCAACTTTAATCATTTAATAATTGCATATTGAATTTTATCAACGATTGTTGTTGAAAAGTAAGAAAAGAGAGAGGATCATATGAAAAGGTCAAATCATTTAAATTGCGCAAGAAATAGAAAACGTGGCTTCTTCCATTATATCATTTTCAATTGTTTCATGCAATTTTGAAAAGTTTTAAAAATATGATTTAAATGTATGAATAATAATATTCGTCATGTTATTGATTATCGGTAAATTTGTTTGAAATGTATTTTGATGCGAATACAATGAAATCCAGAACATGGATATAACGAAAAAATTGATAATATTGGAAATAAATATCTTCATATTAATGCTTCAAATGAATTTAAAATTTTACTTTTCTTTTTTGGAAGCTCGATATTTGTCTCTTTTTTTATGCATGCTTGGAGAAATTTAAATAAAAGAAGATAATTGAAATTGAGATACTACTTCGTTATTCAACATTTATTCACTGTTAAAGATATCTACGAATAAAATTTAGGTTTCAATATCTGCATTATTAAAATATCAATTGACATTTTAATAATGCAGTAGATTCATCGCTTCAAGAGTCAATAATTTTATCTATGTTATTTTCATCATTTAAAGTTTCCAAATTTTACTGAATTCATAATCTATATGATTTGTATAATACAGAATATAATAATACAGAATATAATAATACAGAATATTGTATTAAAATCCATTGTATAAAATACACAGATAAAGATAAAAATATATTTTTTTCTTTTGAATTTAGTAATATTAATTCGAATATTCAATGAAAATACATAAATTTATAGAAATTATATATAGAATTTCACTTTTTCTCATAATATATTATTTAAAAAAATTTTTCCTTTAGAATTCTAACCTAAATCTAAATGCAATTATTTCATTATTTATTCTTTCTTAAAAATAGATTATTTATAGATCAGTATATTGAAAGACACGATATCATTATTTTTTATATATTATTAATAAAATCAACATAGTTAAATATTTAAAGATAATAACACAATCACGATGTTTGATATTGAATTATGCTAATCAATGATAAAAGATATAATCTTTCAATCTTTCTTTTAAGACATTTATTATTATTAATCTTAATTGAATCATAATATAAGATTAATTAAATTTAAAGTTTGTTATCGTTTACCTTGCACGAGTTCGAGTTACTGTTTAACTTGTCCTTTTGTAAGTGAACACATCAGGTACAGAGAATGGATGGAACAAAGAGTGTAGGACACAAAATGGCGCTCTTGACATTAGGCGTGGCAAGAAAGTTGCCATTCCGTTCTCGTAAGAGAATTACAGCATCATGACAGTAAATGTCTTCGCTTGTTGTTTCTTCGAGTCATGGAAATTACTATATAGATCGCGTAGAAAGTTTATTCGTAATGATATTTATGTACTTCATATACTTATAGGTTAAAAATACTTGTAGGTTAAATTAGAGATTATTATATTCACTTTAAAATGTATTCAGTAAATGATATCATATTATTTTTAATTTAAATTTTATTATATGTATTTTATTTCATGAGATATATTATTTATAGATTTATAATATTTTGAAAAACATGTAACAAAAATTGATTAACACTTGAATAAATCGAATTCGACTATAACCATTCGGATGCTAATTAAGGCATACTTACATGTGCTTAAATTTGATTGGTTCAATGATGCTAGTTATATTAGGTTAAATTTATTTCGAAACTTTATATTGAATGAAAGATTTTAATAACGAAATATGGATAATATTTATATTCTATTTGATTTCACGTCAAAATTGATTGTTTCTGTTTTTATCCGCGTTAAATATTAATCTGATGAAAAATAATGGCCAAATCGATACGAAATATTTTTATAACTTGCAAATAATTTATTTTTTTTAAGAAAAAAGAAAAAGAGAAAAAATTTCGTATCACGTTGCAATTTCGGTCGAAATTGAACGGGTGCCCGGAAACGTTCCTGTGTTCGAGTTGATTGGAATAGCGAAGGTTACTTGGGATTTCGACGAGTCTCGTTCAACATTGGCACGTGTAATATTCAAAGTAGACGTTGGTACAGATATGGTTTATAGAAACGGGAGTATATGTCCCATTTTGAAAGTTTCTTTTCACTTTTAGGAGGCTTTTGGTATATTGCAGAAATACGTATTGTATGTAACATTCACAAAATACTAAATGTACTACCATTTTGAAATATTACTTTTGAAAAAGAGATAGAAATGTCAATATTTCATAACATATTACTGTTATAAAAAATTTATATATGAGAAAAATTGAAAAAAAATTAAATAAATAAAATTTAAAAATATTATAAGATATTAAAATTTCATTGTTACAAAATATTGAAAATAAAAATCATATAATTTTTTTTCGAAGGATTTTATTATATTGGATTGCCAATTTTTTTTTCTTTTTTCTTATGAAGGAATTGTGGACATCAGTTTGTTTATACATGGCTCTATAGTTTATGCAAAACAGCAAATCGTATAAAGCAAGGCAATTCATAATTATTTGAAAGTCAAATTTCAACAAGTGACTAGAATACTACTGCTGCATCAAGATTCAAGGACATGTCTTCGAATTTCTCTTTCTATCTTCGTTTTTAAATTTATTGTTAATTGTTTCTTAAAAATTATTTGTATATCTTTTTTTTTTAATAAATCATTTTTTTTAATAATTATCGCATGAAATTTAATACAAAATATTATACTTCAACAAAACAAATTAAAAAAAATTATAGAATGATGTAAAAGTATATGTTACTTGATATATATTCAAATCTCTTTTTTACAGATTTGAAATCCAGACAGGTTCCAAAAGACTTCATTCACCTTGCTAGGGCCCATTTAATTCTTTACCATATATTTTCCTACACAGATCCATCTTTTGTACAGAAAAATAGCGTTAGAGATCTTGCGTGGGTCTACTACTTCTCCCTTCTCTTTTTTTCTTTTTTTCTTTCTTTCTTTTCTTTTCTTTCTTTTTTTTTTTTAAGAACACTCTCTCGCAGAAACGATCCTACGCGAAACCACTTCTTTCATAGAAAAACGTTCCCTCATATAGAGACGATTCTTCATGGTTCCATCCGTTTTGTAGAGAGAGCCTCTCATAGAAACTATCCAAAGCTTCTCTTTTTTTCTCTTCTTCTTTTTTCTTTATAAAAACGAAGCGAGATTCATCTCCCCGGTGCGCCATGAGGAAGGAAGATTCTCTTAAATGCTTTCATCTATCGTAATAAAGACGCGAAACATCATACACATTTTCAACATTACCAATTTCCTTTTCTTTTATTTTATCTAATATTATATATTATTTTCAATTTATATATTTTCAATTTATATCATAAGTGTTAAAGAACATCGCAAAATGAATTTTGAAATATTCGCGGTTATATAATCTTATAATAAGAATTTCCAATGCTTGTTCTTTCAATAAAAAATTTCAATAAACTTATATATTTAACGGATAAATGTTGAAGTCGAAGATCGTCGTCGAATTTGTAGTACGTGGAGTACTAGGATATCTGCATCTACAATATAATGGCGTGTACCGGATGTTAATGTACAATAATGCTGTTTAATTGCCCTGTATCGAGGAAAATGGCTCGGCGAGCTTCTGCATTTAATGGAATGGTGACATGATGGATAATTTGAACGAAAAAAAAATCGAGATACTTAGTGGAGGAGATATTAAAATAGTTTTAATAATAAAAATTTATAATTCATATATAATCGAAAGTGAACAGTATCAAATGATATACTTTCGTTTTAAAGAGATACCTCTTCTTTTCGCACAAAAACTTTTTTGATTTTCTTCGCCGTACACTTGTCTTCGTTACGTGCTAATGCTAATAATCCGAAATTTTATTTGGTTATAAATGTTGGAAATTTGATAATATAATCTATTTTCGCTATACACTTGTCTTAATTACGTGTGACGTTAATAATTATCAAAGGATAATAATGTTTCCCTACATTACCGGCTAATTACAAAATATGATCCATAAAGTCATGGCGACACATGTGCATTTTTTATTCTCTTTTCGTAATTCTTATACTTCGTTCAAATCGAAATAATGATAGAAAATTTGAACGAGTAAACCAACAAAAATAAAGGCAATTGAAATAGAATAGAAGATACATTTGTGTATCTTTGATTTTCTTTACATTCCCAACTCGCGTTCATTTTTAATTGTCGATAACCAAAAAAACAATACCTCGAACATAATTTTTTCATTTCCTTAAATTTTCACTCTTTGTATCATCATATCATGAGCTAAAAAAACTATTAAATACAATTGAATACCGTAGAATAATCACTTGAACCCACCAATAAAACATATCTGTCAACAAACGTGAATCTCTCGAGAAACATTAGTTACACACGTGGGTGGCTCAAAGTCGATTCGTTTCGAATCGAATGTTTTAACACAGCGATCAATCATCGACGAGCACACACATGCGAGGATACTGTAATCCTCCTCCCACTCACGAAGGAACAATAAACTCTTTGTCACGCGTCTGCCGCTTTTGCAGATAGATAACGAGTCGATCGCGCGGCCTTGCATTACAAACGATATTCGCAAGGTTGGCTCGCGGCTGCGTACGCGCTCATTATGTGCTCTTCGTGAACGAAAATGCGTGAATCGAGCGTTGGAACATATCGAAGGACGAATATTTCCAATGTCCATACATCGAAGATCATTGTGCGAATTTCAATGAAGCGGACAGAGGCGAAAAATAGGAATCGATGAAAATGGAAGATTTTTTTTTTTAACTTTCCTTTTTAAATTTATTTTAATTTCTATTTAAATATTATTTCGTATTTTATTCGTTTAAATTTTTATTTATTTTTTTTTTTCTAGAAAGAAGAAATTAGTTTTCGTATATTCATATATTCTTGCATAAAACATCTTTTGTCGTGAAATTACAATGAATGTTTATCAATATTGACAACTATTTTAGACAAAGAAAAATTAATAAACGAAATGTCCAAAATTTTCTAAATTTTTGTATACCAGCTTAACAGTATATATATTTCCAAATATATTTATGCTGCACACTGTAAAAAAGAAAAAAAAAAANAAAAAAAAACAAATCCTAATTCATTTAATATAAATTTAAAATATAATAACTTATAAATAGAACACGGATATTTATGCAAATGCATATTTTTACAACAAATAGATAAAGAAATGATACTTGAACAGAAATATCTTTTATCATTGTTTTATCATCGTTACATTATGCTCCACATTGTAGAAAAAAAAAAAGCATTTGTGAAATGCGAAATCGTAATCCAGATTTTTCCAGAGATGCTGCACAGTGAGACGTTTGGTTCGTTAAACAGAAAATTAATCTTCTCGATTGCTTAGAAAGTTTTTCAATGGGAGGGGACGCCACCAGCCTTGAAAATCGTTTCCTCCATCGACCAACCAAGTGATCGCCACCTCGTTGGAAAAAAAGTGTCAAGGACGCGATAAATCGCCAATTTGGAATTTTAAGCGTAATTTGGCCGATTGGTCCTCGACACGACCTGTCGATCTCCTTAAATGGAAACGATAATTCCTACGATTAAAGAGCCTCATCTCGATTGGCCAAATTTGAAATCACAAATTGGCGATTTGTCAGAGGAGAGGAATCCTCCATTTTCTATTTTCATCTCCTTTTCCTTTTTCTTTTTTTCTTTTTTATTTACCAGACACGTTTCAATGAGATCAGCGATTCAACGATACTATTTTTCCAACAAGATAATCGTGTCAAGAGATCAAATTTGTGCAAAGCTACACGATAAATAGAGTATATAAATTCACGAAAGTGGAATCAGTTCCCGCGAGTGAGTAAAGCGAAGAGAAGATGGGCGAATTTATCTTGTTATTCGTTCTCTCGATTGTTTCGTTGTTCGTAATCGGTGCATCGGGATTTTATAACTGCGAGTATATAAACAATTGCAATGTGTGCACGAATAATGGAAGCTTGGTGAAGGTTAGAAGGGACGTGGACACGATAAATATCTTCGAATTGAATCTAACATCTATCGACGAGAACACGTTCGAGGATATAATGTCCATCAAACTGAGCTTCAGCATCGGTAACAATATATCCAGAGTGAAGAAGGAATCGTTCAAGGGATTGGAGATGTTGAAAGAATTAGATCTGAGCAACAACATGATACCACTCTCGCCGTATCTCTTCTCAGAATTGAAACAGTTGCGTTTGCTGATTCTAAAAAACAACAAGTTCAAGGAAATACCCAAAGACTCGTTCGCGGGCATACCCAGCTTGAAGAAACTCCACTTGCAACGTAATTACATCCAATTGCTCAACAAGGATTCGTTTTCGGGATTGTCCTCGTTAGATACGCTTCAACTGGACAATAATAGAATCTCTAATATAGATGCTGAATCTATGTGCCAGATACCAAAATTGGAAGAGCTTCATCTGATGAACAACACGCTCACGTCTATCCAGCCAGGATCCTTGGCGTGTCTGCACGATCTGAAATTTATTAATTTTGCGTTCAATCGGTTGACCAGGTTATCCAAGATAGATTTCGAGGGATTGACAAATATAGAGAGCATGAATCTGCGCAACAATCAGATAGCCAGTATCGATCCAGAGACGTTTTCACATATGAAGAAATTGCAAAACTTGTTTTTAAGAAACAATCAATTGACCACGATTGATTCTCGGCTGTTCAACGGGTTGACCGTACTGAGTTGGCTTGAATTAAATGAGAATAAGATCGACACGTTAGAGTCTGGTTGCTTTGCTGATCTTAACGAGCTGCGTATATTGCATCTTGAAGATAATAATTTGACCAAAGTGGACAGGGGGAAGGTTGGACTGACCAATTCGACTGATCTGAATATATTCCAAGGAAACACGACTACGAGTACATTTAATGAAGAGGAAGGTCAAATAATAATTTTGTATTGGTTGATAATAATGGAAGGAAAATTATAAGAATTTTATAATCGAAATTAATTAAGAGAATAATCGTATTAGTATTAATTAATACTGTTCCTATTAATACTAATCTATCCAATCTAATCTATTTTTACTCGAAAGAATATAATTAAAATTTGAAAAGATAAATGTCATATTAACGAATTTTCTAATTAAAGTAATATTTTAATTATAAATCTTATATCACCGGACTAATATTGCCAATCAATCGCATTTGAATCGTGTATTTTTATCTTTTCTCTATCTTTTTCCTTTTTGAATTATTTATATTTGATAGATTCCAACGAGATCAACAGTTTTTCTTTTTTTTTTATTTTTTTTTTTTCAAATTATTCACACTAAATACGTTCCAACGAGATAATCAAAAGTCAAAGATCGTGGTCCTGATTAATCGAATTTTTGCAACACTATGCAATATACAAAGCATATAAACTCTCGAAGATATTATTGTTCTCCTATTGAGTAAAAACTTGACATCAAGATGGCCGAATCTTCTCTATTATTTACTCTCTTAATCGTTTTGCCGTTAGTAATGATCGTCGACTTGCAATTCTGCGAAGACATAAACTAATACATTATATGCACACGTGACAGAAACTTGACGCACATTGAAAAATTCAAATACACGACAAACACCATTTGGAGCTGACAGCTATCGAGGAAAACGCTTTCCAACATCTGGTGATGACGAAACTGAGCTTCGATGTTGGTAACAATATATCCGTGGTGAGGGAATCGTTCAAGGGATTGAAGGAGTTGAGAAACTTAGATCCGAACAACAACATGATACCTCTCTCCTCGAATGTTCTCGGAATTGAAACAGTTGCGTTCACTATTCCTTAAATTTAACAAGATCAAGGAAATATTCAAAGATTCGTTCGCTGGTCAATACAAATTGTATTTCGATTTTCAAATAATTGATCAAGACTGATCATAATTGCCTTCGTCAGCTCATATTGAAAAACAACATCTATACATGGATCCTAAAAAAATTTACATTAGATTAGATCTATTGATTTATAAATCAGCTAAGCAGTATAATAGGTATAAGCAATATAAAAAAGAGATTTAAAAGGATTGACTAACCTGAGAATGTTGTTTGCAAATGATAATCAGACAACCAATCAAGCCAGACACGTTTTCAGATCTGAAGAAACTGGAAATATTGTTTCTGAGAATAAATAACTTGATCACGATTGAGAGTCATATATTTAATGAATTGCCCAGTGAAAAAAGTCGTTTTGTCCTATTATAGAATCAATAGAGAGTAAATCTTCCAGCGCTGAAAATATTAAATTAAATCGAACAAAGTAATTTAACTGCAATGGACAAGACAAAACTTGGATTGACTTGATTGATTCAATTGATGTGCATATATAAGAATGTAGTAATCTTTGAATGACGTGTTTAGATGTTATGTAATGTTTTGAAGAATATAGAAATTAAAACAACAAACGAAGTGTATAATTATTGATTCGATAAATATCAGTTGATTTAAATTTTATATTTTTTTTTATATTTATAGATTAATAATTATTAATAAAGAAACAAATATTGAGAAATTTTTTAATTATTTTAATTTTTTAATTAATACATTCATTATATGAACATATGCATTATAAACTTCCAAAAAATATGAAAAAGAAAAAATTAAAAAAGAATTTTCGGCAAATATTCGATTTTCTTTTTACATAAGCTTATATTTTATATTTTCTAATATTATATGATAAATATTTTATAATATTTTATAATTATATAAAAAAAATCTTGATATAATAAAAATATATTGTCTTAATAAATAGAATTGAAAATATGAACATTTTTGACTACTTATAATTCTAAATTAAATAAAGTATTTACCTATGAATTTAAAAATATCTTACCTATGAATTTAAAAATAAAATAAAAATTTACCTATGATTAGCCAATTATTCCATAATTTTTTTCAAAGATTCTCAAAGATTTTCAATATTATTCTTTGTTTTCTCTTTCTCTCGATAAATTTCGAAATCACAATATATATAGTTGATTCGAGTTGAGTCAAAGATCGATTGATCGATCATTATCACAAATTCGTCTTAATTCACTCTTCTCTTTCATTCTCTCGATTTATCGAAGCGCTATCTTCATTGCAAGATGTATTTCCACATGACATTTGTTATGACGCTTTGCAACATTTTAATTTAATATCACGACATTGTATTATAGATTCAAAATTAAAATTTCTAGATATTCACATTACGAGTTTTCGAATTCATGAAAAAGCATTTTTAATTCGAAAAAGCGTTTTTTTCTTACAAGATAATCGTGTTCTCGATCAAATTTGTGCAATAAGTAATGCATATAAACTCTCGAAAATACTGTTTTGCGATTATTCTTGTAATGAGTAAAAACTTAGTATTAAAATAGTTAAATCTTCTCTATTATCTGTTTTTTCAATTATTTTATCATTTTTAATAATCATCGCATCGCAATTAACGTGTATATGTATAAATATAACCTATTATTGTGCATGCAACTTAGTCTAAACACGAAACACGCAAAAAACTATAAAATATTCACAATTTCCATCTGATAACTATAGAAAAAAATACTTTGACTTGGTATCAATAATAATATATTCACGGTGAAAAGAGAAGAGATCATTCAAGGGATTGAAAAGATTGAAAACGCTAAAATTATGAACGAGAACTCGATATCTCTCTCGTCGAATCTGTTTTCAGAAAGGTTAGAAATACTGTCTTTTATTAAATCAAACAAGATCAAAAAAATTTTGAAAGAAATGAAATTATTATACCTGAACGAAAATCAGATAACCAATATTAAATCAAATGCTTTTCAAATTTGAAGTAGTTGTAAATATTGTCCTTGTTTGGAAACATTGTCCATTATTTCCTAGTATTCAATGGATGGATATTCAATGGAATTATTTGTATAATCTGGATTTATTTTAAAATAGAATCCGTTCAATAGAATTCGATGCTTTTTTTAAAGTTATTACATTTAATTAATAATAATGTATATTACCTGAATAAAAAGTATCTTGAATCTATATAATTAGATGGATGATAACCTTAAATTGTCGAGAGAGAATTCAATGTGCGAATGAAGTTAAAAGTTTTGCTTCGAAAGATGGTAGACAGCAATCGCATCGTGTTTTTTCTGCAACCCCTTCTACTATTATCTAAATGAGAGTATAATATTTAAAATCTCACTGGTAACCATAATTGTTATTATTTAACCATAATCATTATAAAATGCTTTGACATTTCATTCTACAATTTCATTTAAAAGTTATTTAGAATCATTCTCCTTTATTATTCTTCTATTTTATCTCTTTGTTTTTTTCCTATTTATCTTTTCTTTCTCTTTTGTCTCTTTATATTTTCAACTTCATGCTTTCTTATTTTATTCTCTTCTATTTTCTTCCTGAATAGATTTATTTCTCGTCACTTTTCGATTCTTTACTAAACGTTCGAAGTCTCGACTGACCAGGAATAATTAGCCCTGTTTCGAATCGCTTAATTTACCTTGAAAAAGCACAAGGCACGTTTCAAAGAATGGCCCGCTGGGGGAAAGTAGGTCGTGGAGAAAAAAGACAGCCTCTCTTGCCGAGTGCCGGCTGGGAAAACCGACGACGCAAGTTCACGGTCGTGTCCCGACTACGTGGAACTAGGCTGGTGTTGCTCTCGCCTTCCTCCCTTCTCCCGTGTTTTTCAGTACACGAGGACGGAATCGGGGATGCATGTACTACGTCTAAACTTTGCACTCTGTATATGCAAATTAAAACCTTATCTTATTATCTTTTTTCTGTTGAAGGATTTGAAATTTGCCTGAAAGTGGAATAAAATTATCGAAAGTAAAATATCACGAAGGATAAAAATCCTATGAAAGATCGTAAATTTTTTGTTTTTCACTTAAAAAAAAAAAAAAAGATAAATGCGTATTCTAAAAAGATAAATGCGTATTCTCTAAATAGAAATATGATAGCGAAATCAATTGAAAATGAATTTTATTTTCTTCTGCAAAAATAACCGTGTCAAAGATCGTGTCCTCGATTCAATCGAAGTTTGCTGGCACCATGGCACATAAATTCTCGATAAAATCAGAGATCATTCTTGTAGTAGCTGAAAACATGATCAAATCTTTTCTGCGGTCGTTTCATTTCTCGTTTCTATCGCATCGCAGACGCAATATTTTTACAAGAACGGCTATGAAATATGGAACTTTAAGTTAACGTCATCCAAGAAGATCCAAGAACAGTCTATTCATTCGCCTAAATTTACAAACTATTGAAAAAAAAAAGCTTTCAAAGATCTTAACATAACCGAATTGAATCTCAATTTGACATCTCAATTTAACATCTCTGTAGTGGAGAGAGAATTTTTATGGTTTGCAAAAATTAAAACGTCTAGATTTAGACAATAATCTGATACTTCTCTTGCCAAATTTGTTCTCGGAATTGGCACAGTTATATTAGCTGTCTTTCGTTTCCAGCGAAATCAAATATACCCAAACAATATACCCAAAAACTCGTTTGCTGGTCTGCACAAGTTGATCTGGCTACTTAAATCACAATGGTATCCAATCTATTAACAAGAATTTATTTTTGAAATTATCTTCGTCGTTACTCCTACCTCTGGCTGGAGGTATAATGAGATCTCCAATATATAGGGGTTGGAACGTTTAATCAGATGTCTAATTTGACCATACTTCACCTGGAGAATAATAATTTGAACGTCTATTCAAGGAGTCTTAAGAGATCTGCATTTGTTCTTGGAGAAAAATGAGCGTCATATCCAAGACAGATTTCCAGGGATTGAACAACGATATTGTGTCTGGATTACAATAGAATAGCAAGAATCTTACCAGATACTTTTTCTGCTTTCAGATCTGAAAAAAATTGAAACAATTAAATCTGATGCATAATGAATTGTCCATAATTGAGTCTCGGACATTCAGTCTATTATTCCCTTTGCATTTCCTTGATTTATCTATCAATAAGATTAAATAAAAAATGGAGTCTGATGCCTTTTAGAAATCTTCAAGCCTTGATAACTTTTATACATAATGATTTAACTTACCTGAACAAGAAAGATGTCGAATTGGTATTATTCATTTGTACATTTATTATTTCTAATATATATTTAATATAACTCTCTTAAAAATCTTATTATCCCAAAAATTTCTTAATCAATTCAGATTCAAGCTCAAATATATATTGTATTATTTACTCCCTCGTTTCAACCAGGTTCAAAGAATCCTTGGCCTTTAATCGATTCTCTGCACATTCCCACAAACGAATGTTGGAAATTATTAATCGACGAGGTTGAGAGCCACATTTCCTCGCGAGATAATAGTGCCATGGGTCGTGGCCCCCCCTCCGTCCCGTCCAATCTCAATGCAACTCTGTGCAATCCAACAAAGCATTGTATAAATAATCTCGTCGAAGAGAGCCGTTCAGACAGCCGCGTTGGCACGTGAAAAAACTCGGCCGAGATCGAGATGATCGAAACTCCTCCGCACTCCATCCTCTCGTTCGTTCTTCTGCTCCTGTTGACGATCGTCCAATGCCAGGAGGAACCCCACTGCAAGCAGATAACCGGTTACAAGGTGTGCGAGAGGAAAGGCACACTGGTGGACGTCACCCAACAGGAATTCGAGGACAGGCTGGAGATCCACGACATGAATCTGCTCTCCATCAGGGAGGGCGCGTTCAAAAATCTGTCCACGACCAAGCTCAGCCTCGGTTTGGGTAACAAGATATCCGTGGTGAGGAGGGAATCGTTCAAAGGTTTGGATAAATTGGTACGATTGGACCTGGACAGCAACGTTATACAACTCTCGCCCAATTTGTTCTCCGAATTGAAACAATTGAATTCGTTGTCACTCATCTTCAACAAGATCAACGACATACCCAAAGACACGTTTGCGGATCTGTCCAACTTGATGTGGCTCTATCTGGGGCACAACGATATCCGGTCGATCAATAAAAATTCCTTCTCGGGATTGTCCTCGTCGTTGTTGTTCCTCTGGTTGAACGACAATAAGATTTCCAGCGTGGAGAGTGGTACGTTTGGTCAGATGCCAGAGTTGACCCGCCTTCATCTGGAGAACAATAAATTGACGTCGATCAAGCAAGGTGTATTGAAGGGTTTGCACAAGTTGGATGGCTTGTTTTTGGAGTACAATCAATTGAGCGGGGTTTCGAAGGCAGATTTCAAAGGATTGATCGGTCTCAGGATCTTGAATCTGCATCACAATCAGATAGACGGTATAGAGGCAGGGGCATTCTCGGATTTGAAACAGTTGGAACAATTGGACCTGAGGAAGAACCAACTGTCCACGATCGAGGCTCGAGTGTTCAGTGGGTTGACCAGTTTGAAGAAGTTGGATTTGTCCGATAATAAGATAGGCGTGGTCCAGCCTGGTGCGTTCGAAGGTCTTCCAGCCCTGAAAACATTGAATCTTGCGAATAATAATCTGACCGGTGTGGACAGGAAGGAGTTTGGATTGACCAGTTTGACCATTTTGTACACCTAAGGATGTATTATAATAACCTTTTTTTTTTTTTTTTTTTTTTTTTTGGAAAACGTATTTGGTGTTTTGTGACGAAAGTTTGTAAAAATTAGAGCAATAAAGAGGTGTGAAGAGGTTTGTGTACAAGCTTGAATTATTTTTTTATCTTTTATCTTTTAAATTATTTTATATATACGTATATATATTCGTAAGAATTAATCGTTTTCTGTGAAAAATATCACACGCAGAATGGTGCCATGCATACGAGATTGTCGTTAATCTCGCTGACCAACGTTAGATAAGTGCAAACTTGTGTCGGGTCGTTGTTCCTTCTCGTGTTATCAGTGAACAACAAGAGCGGGGTCAAGTGTTGAGATTTTAAACGCGTACGCTGTTCTACGTTTAATAAACGCAAGAAAAAATATTATTGAATATTAATTAATTAATCGAAATACTGAGAGAATAATTTGCCGATTTTTTTTTTTGGATTTTAATCTTTCGAAAATTAAACATTCAGGAAATAATGGAATCGTTTAACTTTTTTTTAAAATTGTTAAAATAATGTGAAATTTCAAAGATGACTGAAAATTATGCGTATATTTGCGTATATTTGTCATAGCAAAAAATAAAAATTGAATTTTTTACGCTTGCATTTACGTGTTGGAAAAAGAAAATTGTTTTTGTATTAAAGAAAGAAAATAGATAAAGTGACAGGTAAAGATTTTCGAGAAAAATATTCAGATCGGAATAGTTAACTAGCTTTCCCGTGTAGGAATTCTAAATCTATACTGGAAAATAGAATAGAATGCCGAAAAGACTGAATGGCTCAACGAGTAGGACCTCAGGTTTCGTATCAAATTGACCCGAGTTCAAATCTTCAAAGATTACCAGTTCGTTTTTTTCGAAATTCTAAATTTTCTGATAAGCATTATAAAAAAAAAAATGAAAATTTTTAAAAAATTCTTTCTAGAATAAATAATACTCTTACATATTAAATAATAGATTGAAAAAAAATTACAAAAATTATAAATAATATTAAATAATATTAATTGTAAAAAATTTGGAAAAAAGTATTGATGTATGAAAATAAAAATTTGACTTACAGCAGAAACAAGGAAGAATGATCATCAACCATCATCAATCTGGATTTTTCTAGTGTATAAAAATCATTGGAGATTACTTTGTCAGAAGCTGTATAGAGAGAGCCACCTTCGCGCCAAGGAGGAGGAGATATAACCAATTTGTCAAGATTCCGTCCTTCACACATAAAATCCGATCGATCTTCGTGGAATGAAATCAATCATTCTCGAGGCTATAAACACCTACGCGTCGAAGGTTGACATTTCACTGAAATGCTTCGTAGTAGACAATTGTCACGCGACGACTCTCTTGAAAACAATTTACGCGCCAGAAATTTACAAAGCTTTTTAAGAATACAATGCCAAGGATTCAAGCAAAAACCACGCCATTCTCTCTCTCTCTCTCTCTCTTTCTCTTCTCTCAGGCGAGAAAGAAAGAAAATTCCCCATGTGGCATGTATCCCCCAACTTCATCCTCTAATTAAATTCTCAACACTTTCACACCCTTAAGGGTGAAACTCTCACGATATTCGTTATACACACGTTCTCTCAATTATCCATATTATACTTATTCCCAAAATATCAATTACAATCCACTGTTACTGTTACATTCGATTAATTCGCTCGAAATGCAAACGATCCACGTTAAATAGAAATATCGTTTCACGATATGTCATCGTTAACACGAGACCTGATATTTATTACAAGGACTCGAAGGTGTACCAATAGTCATTGAATCGGCACGAGTGAAAGTGCGCTTTTTGAGCAATCATTGCGCGACATTAGACGCGTATATCGTTTCAGAAAATGAATACTCGTGCGAGCCTCGACGATTCGGTGTATCCATACTGGAGTAGGGTGGGAGAAGAGACAGACACCTCTGGATTTGATTTATAGCGAGAACGCATTCGGGATGCATTCGAGATCTGTACTGGGAACGTGACTGGAACATGGAATGGCGAGTTAGAAACGTTTGAAAAGCGTGAAATTATTGGGTTGGAATATACATAAATGTCGATGCTCTCGAGTTTGAAAAGACGATACCGAGCTATTTAATTTCATTGAATCTTATCCATTACATTATTGGCGAAGAAATTTTAACGAAAAATTTTTCGAATTCGATTTTACAAAAAAGAAAAAATTCAGAAAGAGAGAGGAAGGATACTTTGAAAATACCTGCTTTTCCAGTCGGCGTTATTAAGTCTCGTATTTTTAACGCATTCCAATGCACGAAGGAAATTTCTTTTTCCTTTTTACAAAAAAAAAAAAAAAAAAAAAAAAAAAACGTTTCATCGAATTCAGAATCGTTTCCAAGCTCCAGCTATCGTTGCTCGTTCGACTGTTATTTTCGACGATTTATTACAGGTCATCTGGCCGGCCAAGCCAATTAAATCCAACTCCTGCCATCGTGAGAGAGAGCGTCGATATCGTGGAAGATACTTTTTATCCGGTTCACAGGATTCTGGATCGACGATTCTCGAGGAATAAACCGATAAAATCTGGTCGATGTCGGTCGATTCGTTCCTCCGACCAATTAACCCGTTTCCAAACTTGATACGTGTCCCACGTTTCTGCCCATTGTTCGGCAAACACCGAACCGTTTCTTATCTTCCACGTAAGATCGATAACCAATTATCAAATATTTCTCAAGAAATTTTAAAAATAAATTTTTCAATATATATATATATATATATAATGTTCTAGAATTGTATATATATATATATATATACAACATTATATATATATATATATAATGTTCTAGAATTGTTGAGATTGATTTTCTGTATCCTCAAGGTCAAGAGTGTGCCAAGACACTCGCACAATTATCGCAGATCATCCTCGTGCAAGCTCGAGAGTTCATCAGCTTGTCCATTCATGTCCACAAAATCCCAAATTCTCTGTCCATTGTTTCTCCGTTGATTAGTACATATTCTTGAAACCCTAAAAGGGAGACGTTTTGAAAGAGTTGAAGAGAGGTGATCGAATATTTTTTGTTAACAAACCTTGGTTCACCTTATTTTATAAATTTTCCAAAATATCCATCCTCTTTCGAAATTTAATACAATTACATTAATTTAAGCGTGAGATTGATGTGTCGTGTCAAATTGTTTCATTTTATTTTATACCCACTTGGATTTTCGTTATCCAAGGGGTTAGAAAAAAACGACGATAAATCCAACATTCCCTCGGCTCTTTAACGTGTCAAATGGGGGGTAAGGGAAAGTCGAGGTCGCGCGAGGATTCGATTCCCAAGTGGTCAAACTCTCACCGACGCTCTTGCATCGTCGTCGCCGTGGAAATCTATCCTCTTCTCGATTTTTATCCTTATTCGGTAATCCTTCCTCTCCGTTCTTACTTCGGTATTTGGCGAAAAGCGTTTTTGAATAAAAGAATTCGAGAGGCCGAGAGATTCGATCCTTCAATCTGGAATGGAAAACGATTAGAAATCTTCGAGATTTTAATTCGAGCAGAATGTAGGGGAAGTGAAAGTGAATTTTTTCAAAATTAAACTCGGAAATCGCGTTTTGAAGTTTTTCTATGAAAAGTTTGCGTTAAAATTTTGGATATGAATCTAGAGCAATCCATATAGTCCAAACTTATGTAATTTTCGTTATCGTAATTAGATTGGGAAAAGTCGATCAGGAGATAAACCTTTATCATCCAAACTTGTCTAATTTTCGTTATCGTTTACCTTTAAGTCGGTTAAGCCAGTTGTATCAAATGATTAAATCAAAATTCTAGAATTTTTTCTCTTCGACCAAGAATTTTCAATAATAATTAATGAATCGAACTACTAGAGATTTTTAAATTTCACTCTTTCGCTATAAATAAATAATTACAAACATTTAAAAGAGAATTCGTTAATTTATTTTACAAATTGCACGTTATTATGATATACCTGAATATAATACTCCTCTAACATGTGTCACATTACATTTTTTCCAAATTCACAGCTCTTTTTTCCTCGAGAGTGCTTCAGCTTGAATTATTCCTATTCCAAAGGATTAAACAGCAAACAAACGTTTCCACCGTCCCTGAATTTTCCCTGGATATTACTGAAAAATTATAAAGGACTGCTTTAATTATAAAGAACTGCTTGTGATATTGGATGCTTTTATAGAAAAGCTGCAAAAAATGAAAAAATGAAAAGAGAGAGAAAAAGAAAATCAGATATTTATATCCACATAGAGAAGAATATTTGAAAAATTGTACACGTGATTGAACTATAAATAAGAAACCAAAGATTGTACAGTGTGCAACAAAATAATACTTTCCATGTTTCATGAAATTAATTCATAATTGTATGCAACTAGAACTACCAATTTATGAAATTTATTCAAAAATGTTATACAATTAAGACGAAAGTTAGAATATTGTAAAAGTAATTATGCTTGAAGTTAATATTAATTTTGACAAAAAGTATTTGAATATTTTGAATGAAAAAAATGACTGCACAGAGAATGGAAAGATTTCTTAAAGATAAAGATACATCGAATTCGAATCTAATAAAAATATTGATTTTTGTAATTTTTCTCTTTGCTATCTTAATTTTTTGCAATCATAATTCTTAAAAACATGTATCTTTGAATTTATTCCAGAAACAATTTTGAAGAAATTTTGTCATTTGTCGCCACCGAGAATGAATTCAAAGCACAAAAATGGTCACCTGGAAAATTAAAATATCGAAATATCTCTGTTCCGAACCAGAGAGAACAGTATTTCGTTAATTACGCTACCATCTTAATATCATCGTGCATGCACTCTAATGCACCAAGATATGCAGAAGAAGGGAGAGAGGAACGTTGCGTGAAAGATACTCTTCCGACACGTTGGAAACGTCGTCTTTAATTCTTTAGATGAAAACGAAGGCTTGGAAATATCTTCTTCTCGTGGAAATGTATTCGAACGCTGTCTGAGAAAATTTCAATTGGTGCGAGATTTGATGAATACTCGAGGAAGTCGTATTAATTTGGTTAGCATGGAAAAATATGCGGCTTTGTCTCACTTAGATCTTCGATTTCACTGTTCTTCTTACACGTTTATTATTTCTCATAATGAAAGAATTGTAAGCTTTTGTAGCAAGTATCGTCGTGTTACAATAATATGAAATTGTTTAATATGAAATATTTTCGAGTTTCGTTCTGATTAATAGTTTTTCAGCCTTTAACTGGAAAATATTAAAGATCTAAATTAGATGTGTAATAATCGTTTATTAACTCGGTATATACATTGAAAAATAAGCAAGAAAAGAAAGGATACGTTTTGAATCAAAGTCCCATGTGTATTATCTTGGAGATTGAAATGCAAATTACCGAGAAATCTTCGAAATGTGGCAATGGTGTCATAACGTTCTCCAGGGCTACAAAGGCGGCGCCACGCTCGAAGAAGAAAAGGAAATTGTTCGGATGTCTGGCGAGGCTTGTATGTCTTCGTGTGTGCCGAATTCGTGCCACAAGGAAGCAACGAATAGTATAGGAAAGGGAAAATTGTGTACATATATACGTTGGAATCGATGAATGAAGTCGAGTATCACGAGCCTCCTCCGCGAGATTACTACTACTCTTTATTATCGTTCCAAGAGAAATGAAACATTCGAGATATTACTTGGATGGACGGGTACTGAGACGTTTGATATTATAACGACTTGTTCTAGTTTTATTATATATAGTTACTTTTGCCTATTTATTCTTGATATTTTTGATATCGTGATTAAAATTCTTATTGTCATCTGTATTCATTTCTAGATACTTTGTCTAATTATTCTTATCATTTACGATTAAAATTATTTTATCTAGTTCCATTGCTAGTTATTTTTCGTTATCTAGTAATTTATATTATTCTATTATTCTATCGAAATTTTCTTATTACCATCCGTCGATAATAAATGTTATTCTTTTTATAAATAGATAATTTACCCAATTGTGTTAAATATTTAAATAAAAAAATTAAAAATATCAGAATGTTGTAATCTATGATTGAGCGATGTATACTATGACAGACTTATAAACAATCTTTATTTCTTTTTTAGAAGTAAGATTTCGTTTCGTTCACGAGATAAATTTAATATCCCGAGGAAACTGTTCTCATCGAGAAGAGAAGTTTTTAGAGAGTGATCCGTTTTTGCGCCCGAGACAGCGATGGAGAAATTCCAAAGAGATTTCTAACCGCGTCGCGTGCAGTCCACTTTCTACGACGATTTGTAGACATTCCATACGTCAGATATATCATCTTAATCGTTTCCCTGGATTGGAAATTTTTATACTTTCTATCTCTACGAGATAGAAGATAACTACGCAATATATTTGACGTGCAATATGAATCGCTCAATTTCAGAAAATTATAATACACGTTCCTTCATGACGAAAAATTTAGATTCAGAAAAAGAAATAGAGATAATAAATCGCAAGTGAGCTGTCTGTTACAATAGACAGTATGTCAAGGACGGAGTTTGCCGGCGGAAACAGGTGCCTCAAAGGGTCGTCGTCGATGGTTAATGCGCGAAAAGACAAACGAGCAAAAGTGTCGAGCCAGAATCGGGTAAAATACACTGTCTCGAGTCTCTTTTTTCACTGGCAATCTATCATTATGATCGACGCCCTAATACTGCGCCAGAACAGCCAACGACATCTTCGGATATTTCTTCTCGACGGTGTAATTTAACGACCACGTGGATGGAAATGAAGCTTCATCGTCATCGAGGAAATGTCTTTGGCGATGAGAAAGAATAGAACGTATGCTGGAGAGAATAACTAATATTACAGAAAATATATGAAATAAAAATTGGAAATATATTCTTAAAACATTTTCTAATTAATCTGGAAAAAAAATAAAAGAATAGAATGATTTAACAATTTTTCAATTAATATGAACAAAAAAAAAATAAAAAATTAATTAAAATTAAAAATTAATATTTCAATTATTTACAGTATATAAACCATCTTTTCCATGCGTGATATCAAAATCAAAGTTTCGTTAATGAGAAAATCTATCGTCTCGTTTTAGAATTCGCTTTTTGTACAAAGTTATCATTGTCGCAATACATACCTTCAGTTTTACATTCTCCATTCTATCTTCGAATAAGATATTTCACACGATGCATTACACGATATTGCAAATATTGCAAATGTCAGAGAAAAATGCTCGACGAAATTTGACGCGACACTCATTGCAAAAAGAAAGAGAAAAAAAACAAAAAGCGAGGCATTCCAAGTGCAAGACATTTGCGTAATTTTTCGAAATTTTGTTTACGTTTCCTCTTGTAATATGTAGCTTGAATTTCCAAAGATTTAACTTATTTAAAAAATTTTGAAATAAAGAAAATATAATTCGTTGATGTTGATGATGAAAAAACATGGTGTAACCTAAATTTTTGCATATTTAAAATATTTTCCAAAATATTTTTACATCGTTGAGACATCTATAACCTTTTTACAACATAATTCAAATTAATTTATTTATTACTTGGAAATGGAAATCTATAATTTATCAACATTATGTTCACTCGATTTCATAATGGTGCTCTGCTTGTTCTCTCATACGTGTGTGTATTTACGTGTTTCAATCTCCGTGTGTTTGTCTATTTACTATTTGCGGCTTCTGCGTATACGTATATATTTGTTTGTGTATGTACGCATTTATCAATACATGTGCATGTACACACGGGAAATACGTTTCGTCTATGTATATTTTCTATTAATCATACGTGAATTTAATCCTTTCGAGATAAATTTTTCTTTTAAAATAATAAATATAATTAAATGAAAACAATAATAAATATATTTCTTGTAGCAGATAGGAAGGATGCTTTAAATTTTACTCGATTGGTACACGATTCTTCTCTTTCGTCTTCATTTCCAGTCGAAATATCTCAATGGGAGAGAATTTAAATGAAATGCACTCGAATAGCGGAACGTGACCGGGTTTCAGGATGTAGCGCACATATTGTACGAAAATAGAGTTCGATACGCAGTCTTGTTTCGCCTTTTTTACCAAGTGAAAAGAACTGAACTTTCTAATAAGCGATCGCTATATATTAATAACACGGTAACTAGCCTCAAATCGGTACCGGCTGTTACTTTAATCGAGGCCGGACAAATTTATTTCCTGCTTTACCGATTTAGAACAATTTAAATAAATATTCACAATAGCAAAAAGTTAGCACTAAAGAAGTAATTTAATTTTTCTCAATTTTTTTTCAAATTTAAACATTGTTATACTGATAGATATTATTCTGGATCTCTAAAAAATTAATAGAACGATTTTTTAAAAAATTCTTTTCAATTTTTAATAATAAATTCGTAGCTATGCTAATTATAATTTTTTTTAAATTCGACGAATAGCAGGAATCTTTATTTTTATAATAGATTCTTTCTTATCGCATTGCAATCAACTTTCAAATTAAGCCACCCACTTAAATCACTCTTTTCCCATAGATAATCGCGACACCGTCTTGTCGTTGATTTGCAAATCAAATCAGCCTCTTAAATTAACAGCTTTTCCATTTCGCTCATAGAATATCGCGACAGCTACAAACTTTTTACTAAGGAGGATTATTTAACATTAAAAAATTGCAGAAAAACTTTTATCAATTCCTTCTTAAAATACTTCACATTTAACTTTTTGTATTTTTCTGCATTTTTTTTTCTTTTTTTTTACATTTGCATTTTTCTACTCTATTTTTTGCATTTTTGTACTTTTTGTATATTTAAATTTTCCATAAATCTACAAACATCCTAAATTTCCAGAACTTAAACTTAATTTTTACAAGAAAAAAATTTAATCAATAAATTATCAAAATAAAAATTATTGAGTTTTGAGCTTTTTGTCATTTCCAATGTTCAATTCGTAGCACGAAATATTCCAATTCGATAAAATTATATTTTTTCACTATTTTATAACAGTTCTGGAAATGGCTCGATTCAACTATAATTACGCCTCTAGATGACATTAATTACGTTCTAATTTCTCACACAGCATGCCTGGAATTTATAAATGAATCGATGGTAAAGAGTTTAATAATCGTTTTTGGTTCCAACTCGACCAAGTTAGGAACACATTTGCACCACGGACAGGTGATGCATTTAGCGAAATTAGCTACACACAGCCCACTATAAATGAGCTGATTTAATACGAGCCTATTAATCGTCAGTTGGTTAAGCGATTAGACTATTCCTGGACTTCTCGTTAATCCCTTTCGAAAAATTATACCTAATGCAATATACCAAATTGATCACGATTCTTCATACAGATGAGCTAAAATAAAACAAACAATTTTTGAAAATATTATTAAACATTATAATAAAAATTTTTATTGACAAAGTTTACATACGATCATAAAAAACAGAATATTTTTGAACAAAAAATATTAGTTACAATTACCTCCAATTAGAATTTTCAGTTTCTTTAATCCTCAATGATTGAAAACGTGTTATAAATTAATTTTATTTCCAAAGATTTTTTATTTAACAATAATCTATAGTAGCATTAAATGCCAAGTTTTGAAAAAATTTCATAACCTTTAAAAATCTTCAAGATAGATTCAATATACATATAATTCACATATCAAATCTTGATATAATTATTGATTTATTTCAATATTAAGTTTTATCTTTATCTTATACTATCTTCTTTTTTAATTCAATTGGATATTATTTGTTATTAACATTAATCTCGCGAAATAGAAAGAGACTTCTGTCTAAATTAGAATGTAATTAAAGTGTTCTATATGGTTTGAACACATCTAATTCCAGTAACTAAATTCTGTCATTAATTATATCGTGGCAACGAGGCAACACTTGTTCACTTGGGTATTTCAAACTATTATTTAATTTCCTGCTTCTCAATTTGTTCCATTTGATCATATCTACATTTCCATATGTCGATCAGGAAATCAAACCCATCTTCTCGATTTTATTGAATCGAAGATTTAATATTTCCAACTATACTTTATCTTATCGTTAATTATTTTGACAATTTTCATCCATAAATCATTAATTTAAAAACATAAGTAAAAATCTATGAAAGGTATTAGAAGTTATAAAATCCAGATATACTATTCTGGATTTGATTATATTCAAACTTATGAAAATCAATGCAATGAACATATATCTCCTTGAATGGACGTCAATTGATTATAATTTTAGATACAGCAATCCATCGAATCGCATGCTCGGCAACACTATCGATCCAATTGAAACTCATATAGCTTTCTCTTTAGCTCGCTAACAGATAACTCAATTGTCGTCCAGGTGGAACTCCTCCAAATTGATCAGGCCACGAAATGATTTCCTCGTTAGTTTGGATATTCCGTTCTCGTCATCTCAATCTGCTTATCTAATCTTAATTCTTAAAGAAAGATCCTCTTGGAACCTTGATTAGACTCGAATCGTAACCCACAGATAAACTTTATTTTATTACTTTATAGATATAGCGATGCAAATTAAATTTTTTATAAACACTTTAAAAATAAAATCGAAATAAAAATCTGTTTCACTCTTAAATATATCGTCACATGTTCTTTGCTATTGAATATTTTATGTCGTGTTTTATATAGATTTAAATTTTACGCAGAAGAAAGAATTCAATAATCAATTATTCCAAACTTATATCAGCCATATTAGATCGGTAAAACAGTTTTGTTACTTTATCACAGGACAAAGAAAAACATTCAAAAATAAATCATTTTAAATCTGCACTGATTATATTAGTAAAATAATTTTATTCCAAATAAAATCTTCGATTAATATTCGATCACAAGAAAGTTTAACAATCGATTGATCCAAACGATCTTTTATATATTATAGGCTATTCTTTTCTCGAGAACGAGATCTCGAAAGAATTAAACAGATCGAAAGCATCGATGATGTATCGTGAAAAGAACAGAGTCACTCAGTTCGGACCGGTCGTTCGTTTCCGGTCGGCCATTGTTCCCGACATAGCGCGGAGATTTTTATGTTTGGGGCCGGTTTATGATGGGAATAAAACGAACATCGTCCCGTTCTGCGTGCGGGTTCCCGCTTGTTTAACGTAGTTACGCGCACTTCGGAAGCCTTTTAGCACACTCCAGTTACTCTGTTTCCTCGCAATTAAATCTTTTCGTCGGCCGCAATTCCGTGTTTCGCGATTCTTTCTCTCGCCATCTCTATTTTTATCTCTCTTTTTTTTCCTTGTCTTCTCTTTCTCTCTCTTGCTTCTCTCCCTCTCTCTATACCTTTATCTCTCTCTTTCTCTGTTTTCCTGTCTCTTTCTGTCTTCCTCTCTGCTTCTATCTATATCTTTTTCTATGTCTTCTTTCTTTCTCTGAGTTTTTCTATGTCTCTTATTTTCTCAGTGGTGGCCGTTTGTCTCCGAATGCTCGGCCGAACACTGCCTCATTTCGCGAGAATAAAACAACTGTGAAACAGGAACAAGGGTAATTGGTAGAAGCCAGGCCATTAAGATTGCTGTGATGAGTGTTAACAGTTTGTCTGGTGGAGACGTGTTGGCAAACTCGATGGTGGTAACAGTGTTTTAGAAGAGAGAGGTTTTTTTAAAGAAGTTTCGTGTTGGGTGCACTGCGCTGTCTTTATTATCGGGATTTGGATGCTGCACAATTTTTACATTACGTACGGTAAATAAGAAGACACAGTGTTCAGAGTTTTGGACATATTCGGAAACTTGATCAACATTTTTATGTGTATAACAATGTATTATAAAAACAAGGTATTTAGTATCAATTTTATTATAAAATATATATTATAAATATTCAAAAATTCTATCATCTATCACGTAGATTAATTAAACAATTTTTGAAAAAAAAAGTATCCATAAAAATTCTGATAAAGATTTTGCTATAATAAAATTTCGAAACGCATAAAAATTAAGAGGTTATCGACGAACGTCGATATGTAGAGATTTTCACGAAGCAATATTGTTTGTTCTTGTAATCTCTATACCTGAAACATAGAAACGATCGAATGGATCACGTTGATTAAAGATCAGACCGAAAGCTTCGTAAATATTAGAATTGCTCTTGACATCGAGTGTCTAATAACATTTATATATTGCACAGTATGGAATTCTCAGTTCACAATGGCCCTAATTTCTAAAAGCGTTTACGTATCCACTTCAAAGCCTCATTGATGGTAAAGTCACAGTAACGAGACCGAATAAATCTCGTTTGAGATATTACTGTTTTCGGAATTGTTGCACTGTGTGACCATCAAACTTGTTTGCACGATCGGTTCTGAGAACGAGCTCATCAATCTTCATTAATCATCTTTTCTCTAGATCATTAACTTTTTCGTTGCGATTATCTTCGTAGTAAAACAAATATGATGCGATTCCAGAACATCTTTTATTTTATTTAATAATATTGATTGAATTAGATTATATTAAATTTCGTTATAACTATCTTTGTCATAAAAAAAATTCGACACGATATGCTGAAAAGAGTGTTTTATTCAGTTATATTGATAAGTTAGGTTATGTTAGATTTTTATAATGTACATTCATCAATCCGAGATTTTCAAATATCTCCAATATTTATATATATCAAATACGAATTAATAATTTTATTTTTTTCATATTTCACATAATTTTATTTTTTTCTTAAAAAATATATTTAAAAAAATTGATCTTCGTTTGGCTTCAGGTCCGTGGGTACGCCACCACCCAAAGGACTCACGAAAGCGTGTCCAGGAACCTGAAATAAGATTCCTGGAACACGTCGGTCCCCCTTGCGGTATTTACATAATTATAAATAAAAAAAAATCTTTTTATTTTATCGTTTCGTGATTTATCTTGAAAATTATATCGATTTATCTTTTATTTTGGATTATAGATTTTTAATCTCTTATTTTATTAATAATAAAAAAAACGAGTTATCATGTATCTCGTGCTGTTCGATTATCACACACTTGATTTTAATTTCGAATAATTTTCGGCCGTTTTTAGACTTTTCGAAATTCCGATATTGGATTATTCATTAGAAGAACGTAGAGGAAATTAATTAGCGAAAAGTGCGTGAACGTAAAGTACTACGAATAACAATTTATGACACTCGTGTCTTTAATTACGAGATATTAAAGGATCGAGTATCGGAAACGAATCAATTAATCGATTGACAATTCTTCCTGCTATTCTCTCACAGCATCATTGATAACGATGATTAATTAATCACGTCTAATTACCGCTGCCGATATTAATGTCCGCAACGGTGCTCTTTTGACCCATCTAACTCGAAGATGATTAAATACTTTTTAAAAATCAATGGTATTATTAAAATTAATTAACTCTACTATTGTCACAAGTCTGAACAAATTTTTAGAACTCGAAAATCGTTAAAAAAAAAATATTCTGCAATAAAATTCAAAAATTTTGTTCGATATCATTGCAAAACTTAAATTTATATCGAAGAAATTGAGGAAATTTCATAATTCGAAATTTTTTTCCACTGCTAGAATTTACTTCCACTTCTATTTTTCGAACTGCAGCTCATTAAATATCGAACTGGATCCACCTCTTGACCCAGTGTACTATAATCAAAGATTAAATTTATATCACAGTCGAAAAATATTGAATAAATCTTAAAAAAAAAAAAAAAAATCTTAACTCAGAACGATCCGTTCATTTCTTTCTTCGATTTTTCCAACTCGCTCGATAATTTCACTCGGCCGATAATCCTAAATTCTCGAGTTCGATTCTCGAATCGATCCAACCAATTAACCCAAATAATCGAAGAGCGCAGCAATAACGGTAATCCTCGACTCGCGATAAGAAAAAAATTGAATCAAAGCCGAGGAAATCGCGGCATCGCGGCATGGAATTTATATTTGAGTGGAAATAGGAGGGAACAAGATTGTTGGGAGAGTGGAAGGCGGGAGGAAAACCCGGTTTCAAGAGTAGTAATACTACGGATTCTTGGGGCGTCGAGTGGAGACTAAAGGAGAAAACAGGTTTCTCGAGACCCAATTATGGAGCAGCTCCGAGCGATCCTTCGTTGCAAGTTCAATGCTCGCTTCTAAACTTTCGGGTGGAAAAAGCGTGACAGGAGCTGGAACGAGATTGATTAACTGTTTCTCTCGTTAACATCATCCTCCTAACCTCTGTTTATCTCGCCCATTAATTTATATAAATTTAATTTTCCTTTCCACACGTTGGATAATTAGTTTACAACGTTACCGATGATTTTCAGACAACGAATTGCACGAGACACGAGACGGATTATCATTTGACGAATTTATGGAATTGTGAACACATTCTTTTTTCTTTTTAAATTATAGAATTATGCACGAGAGAGAGAGAGAGAGAGAGAGAGACGAATATCATAATTATTCAATAATTTAATTATAATAATAATTATTTAATAATTTCTGAAAAAGTCTCACTCTTCGGGTGATCACGTCCAATTTATGGAAATTGAATAAAATAATAAAATAATATCGATATTTTCTAAAACAGCTATATTGTTTTATCATTATAATCTGACGCCAAGATTAAAACAAATTCACGAGAATTCACGTGATTAATTCGTGTATGTGAATTCCAGAAAAATCGAAAGAAGAAATATATATATATATATATTCGTAAAATTTTTCATCAACATCGGGAAACATCAAGATAAAAAAAGAGAACGAACGAAACAGGTGAGCAGAGTCGGTGCGGGAAAAGAAAGGCGGGAAATTTTAATCTCTCTTAACGGGGAGTCGCGCATGAGAGTTCGCTGAAACCGAAAAGAAAAGAAGGGAGCGGGGAAGGAAGGAGGGGAAGTGGAGAAAGAAAGAAGAGAGAGAGAGAAAGAGAATGGAAGAAAAGAAGAAAATGTGGAATGTAGATGGCGAGAAGTTCGCGCGAGTGAAAGGTGATTTCGTTGTTTTATTCGCGCGGCTTAATATTCGAAGAAGTTGGAACCAATCCAGATTAAAGGCGACTGCTGGAATTATTATTATTAAACGTCGCACTGCAATTTCCTCCATGGTTCCACCTGGTACTTTTATGATTTCTTCCGACAATCGAAAGACAGAAGATCTTTTTAACATCCGCTCCGACATTACGTTAATTAGTGTTAATTCCATTCGATAAGTTCTATTATTTAAGAGGAGAGAGAAATGAATTCGATGGATATTTCCTTCTCTCTCTCTCTTTCTCGTCGAAATTAATTTTTAATTATCCGTCCTTCCGATGAAGCGCGCTTTTCATATCTGGAAACAACGTACCTTGAGAATATCGCAGAAAATATCGAACATCTTTAATATTCGATATTAAATTACATGGTAAATTTCTACTTTTCTTCATTGAGCATTTTAACAAAAATGTTTCGAATTATCTTTCTCGTATAGCCACATTTACGATTGAATAAATACGAGAAAGAGAGAGATATCTCGTTCGTTATTATAGAACGATAGAGTTAATTCGAATAATGGATGAGTTTTACTAATAATATTATTATTCGAAGAGAAAGAGAAAGATATTCTCTCTCTCTTTTTTTTTCCTCTTCTTCTTTATCTTCCTTTCATCATCGAATTTGCACTCGAATCTCTATGGATTTACAAAAGTGAATGGAACGAAGTTTTCGCTCTCCGACAATTTAATATTCACCGAATCTGGAACTAATCCAGGAGAACAGGTTCCACAGCGTGGCATTTTTGCAAAACGTGACACTGCAATTTCCTTCGTGGGCACGATGCCGAATTTCTTTTCTTTTTTTTTCTTTCTTTCTTTCTTTTTTTTTTTTTTTTTTTTTTTTTTTNTTTTTTTTTTTTTTTTTTTTTTTTTCTTTCGCAAAATCCTTTCGTTGATCCACTCGTCGTCCAATTCTTCTTCGAATTTTTCAACCATCTACCAGCAGCCAAGATTATACAGCCACCAACCCTTTGTCCCGCACATTATTTCAAATTATTCGAAGTGGTGATTTTGAATAATTTTTTAATGCACCTGGAATATAATAATAATAATTTCAGAGAAAACCATGGAGAGGATATTAGGTTAGGTATATAGATCAGATTTTTATTAAATTTAAATTTAATTCTCTTAAGTGTTAAGGATTTAAAAAAGAGAGAGAGAGAGAGATGAAAAATCTGAAATAAAAATTTTTCTTTTCTTTTTTTTTTTTGCAAAGAATATTCGAACGAAGGGAAGACTGATAGATAGGATAAATAGAGAAAAATTTTATTTATTTAGAATTAATTAATTAAAATCTCTTTCGATCGAATTTCACCGATCAGAGTTCTTCTCTAGATTTATCCGTATCCGCTTTGAGCTCACAACTTCCAATCGTAAACAATCTTCACTCGGGATAAAGAGGTGCGTTTTGTATCGGTAAATAATCCAAAGATCCGTGCACTCGAAAGGGGGAAAAAGTTTTCTCTCGGGCCTCCCTTCCTTCCGACCAGAAATCGATGCATCAAACAACGAGCTGCTCGCGGATGAAAGACTTTCAACTCACTATCTCCCAACCTCTTGTTCGAATCTCGCGTTCTTTTTAACCTTTTTCCTTGGATTTTACTAGAAAGAAAAAAAAAATTACAGCTATTTGATATGCGATAAACAAACAATATTTCTGAATATTATTATATATATAATTTATATATATATTATTATATATATTATTATATATAATTTATTTATTTAATTATATATATATATTATTTATATTATTATTTATATATATATTATATATATATTATTATATATAATTTACTCTTCCTCCAATTATTCCATATATAAACAAATAATAAATTTCGAAAAAGGGATAAAAACGATAATCTAAATTATAAAAAATTAAATCATTACCTCAATCGTACATTCGATATAAAGCTTTAAAAATATTATATTCCTCATCCTCCCCTCTTCTCTCCTGAACAGCAATCGATCGAAAAGCGAAAAATGGAATAAGAGAGAGAGAGAGAGAGAGAGAGAGAATAATTAGTGGAAAGCGTGCAAACGAAAAAGATGGAATGAAAGGAAATATTCGCGTGAATCGTGCCGTACTAATGTGTATGCGTAAGCAAACGTGGCAAATTTGACAAAAATTGAAATTTATTAATTAGTTATTCTTAAAATATGCGCGTACTAATTGATGATGAAAAATGAAGAAAAAAGAAAATTGAATTATTTAAAATGTTTGGCGGGAACATAGAATCGAATTAAAATTGTGTAAAAACAAGAGAGAGAGAAAAAAAACTAAGGAAGAATTTGTTATATTTTCTTTTTTTTTTACCTAATTGTTTATTTATGAGCTGTTTATTTTACATGTTTTTTCGTAGTTTTGTTTTTNGGAAACGAACGGGGGTGGGGGGTGGATCCGGTTCCGTTCCTTCCGTCGAATGCAACGAAGAAGACAATGGAGGGCCGAGAAAGGAAAGAGTGGTCGCCGATTAAACTGACTATAACTGATAACGCCGCCTGGAGAGAGAAAGAGAAAGGAGAGGGAAATTGTGCATTTTCTCAACCTCGAAAATGATTTAAACCTGAGTTTAAGAGCGGTTTTAAGCGGTTTTCATCAAATACGCGGGATAAATTACATCGTTCCTCCTGCTTCGGTTCAATAGATGGAGATAAGAAAGGTCGAGGGAAGAGAGAAGGGGGGGGGGGTTGGATGGTGTGTATTGTCTGCGAATGCAATTGGGGGAAGGAGAAAGGGGGGGGAGGGGGAGGGTTTGTAAGATCGATCTCTCGGCCGGGGTATAATATCTGCTTGCATAACAGGGATGCATGCACCCAAGCGCCGACGTTTGCCCTCTTGATCCCTTCTTCTGGGATAGGAGCACGTTGAGCACTCCTCCCTGCTAAGGGAGGAGGGATGGATGTACCTTTGGTTGCCGCACGCTCGAAAATTTCCATTTTTCTTCCCTCGATATTCGAGCAATATTTGCAGTGGATGGACACTGTGAGAAAAATTTGGAGAAATTAATATATATGTTGTCGTGAGAATTTATAAATTGGTTAAGAGAAAATTTGGAGTTATTATAAATTAGGATGAGATGGATTAGGATTGATTTCATTTTGTTTAGTAGTTTATTAAAATAAAAATAAATTAAAATTAAAATTAAAATAAAAATAAAATCTTTTACCTCAGGATTATTATTAATAATATGTTTTGCAGCTTGTTTTGGAAGATGAAATTTAATATTATATAGAATAAATGAATATATAATGATTTTTTTTATTATTAATAAGTCTTTACTAAAAGAGTTCAAATTCCTTTTTCAACTTGATTACCAATAGCAATAATAATAGCTCCAATACTAGTTTCATCATTAGTTCACTCTTCAAGTTTAGTAACAGTTGGGATTTATTTATTAATTCGTTATGCAGATTTATTAAATTATGAATTTAAAAGAATTATTTTATTAATTTTTAGAATAACAATATTATTTGCTGGTTTAACTTAAGCAAATTTTGAATTAGATTTAAAAAAAGTTGTTGCTTATTCAACATTAAGTCAATTAGGATTTATAATAAGAATAATATCATTAGGATTTAATGAATTAGTATTTTTGCATTTATTTATTCATGCAATATTCAAATCATTAATATTTATATGTGTTGGTAGATATATACATTATAATGGATTTCAAGATATAGGAATATATTATATTTATTATATTAAAATTTTAAGAAAGCATTGAATTTCGAATCAATTCAACGAGTGTGATGATCGATAACGATTCCATAAAATTGAAGAATTTAGAAAATAGAATTTTTCCAAGTCGAAAAATTTTACAATACAGAAATTATTCCACTCGTCATATATATTTCATTCTAATGAAATTAAGATTCTAATGAAAAAAAAAAAAAAAAATTACCATTTCAAAAAATTGATATTATAATTGAGATTCGTATTGTGATCTGGACAATCCTCGTGCAAAATAGAAAAAGAAGAATAATTCAAAACGGAGAGTGATCATTCTGTATTACAAGTATTCCGTTCCAATGATTTAAATTCAAAAAAATTTTTCCCCTAGTCTCGAATCTATTCCACCAAATGAGAAATTAAAAGCGATTTGGCAACATTTCATTCGAACTCTTGATTATATTCCGATCTCACAATTTAGACTATCGTAGGAAATTCTATTCCAAATATTCCAAGAAATTTACGTAACCGAATGGAGCGAGCCGATCCACCAGCGATGCTATTCCGTGTACTAATTAAGAAGTTAGGTAGTTAGATGCACGGCGAGGTCGCAGGTGAATGGGCGGAATTATTTTTAATCTAAATTAAATGACAAACCAGGTGTCTGGATATCAACCAGCGATGATACAACCGAAATTTTTCGGATTTATCGAGAGATTCGCCTTATAATTCCTGTGGAAATAAATTTCCACGGCCTCGAAGTTAAATTGGATCTTTGGGAATTTAATCGCATGGATCTGTCTGCTGTGTGGCACTCGTGACTCTCAGAAATGCAATTTGAGTATCTCGGCTCTTGGCCTATTTCGAGATTAATTTTCTTTGTATTTGTCCATTGCAAATATGAATTTTTAAATATTTGAGTAGATTTTGAAAGAGATCTTCAAAATCTTTCCTATTTTTATCTATTCTTTCGTTGAATATATTTTCCAAGTGAATTATTTATCTCCTCGCTTTATTTTAAAAAATATTATTCAAATTCTATTTTGTCCTATATTTCTCAGATATAAAATCGTGCCAAAACAATTACAAGAATATCACGTAATCCATTCTCTCCACCACAAATTTATTATAAAATTTTCTCTTGAATCGTTCCATAAACGTGTCTTTCTCATTTCGTCTTTCTTATCGGTCGTCGACACGTACATAACCTATATTTCGGTTACATCACGAGACGTTGATGATACGATCATGCATAACTCGGTTTCGCAAGGATAATTAAAATTTTAGCGATTAAAGTGAGAGAGAATAGCGCGAGGATGGAACAGGAAGGCGCGATACGATTGCATAACGAAGACTGATGCGTACCGACAAGTCTAGTTACTTTTGCACAACGACTTTAAATTCCCTATTGTCTATGCGCGGTCGGTAATTACCCAACGTCTTGCGCGGGAATTTGAAATGCTTTAGAATGGTTCCAGTCATTTTATCGTACCAACGTAGTAAGTGTTGTACAATGGAGCATGTCTAGCCACTCCTGGTTTCATTACGAACGATAATTAATCGCTTTTTGCGTAGTGGATTGATAATGTTGTTTGTTGGGATAGGATATGAAACATTTCCGATCGGATCTATATTGTATCGTTTACCGAGAGAAAGAAGGAAAATTAATTTTAATTAGTACAATGAGTGATATATATTTAAAAAGATATAATAATTTTGTGTATCTTCGAATTTGTAAAATATTTAATTTATTTAGTAAAATATTTTTAAAAATCTATCGATATTCCCACAATTCACGGTACGTTTAATTACAACGACCCATTTTAATAGCGGTCGCACAAAAATAAAATTAAATATTTTGAAATTTATAATACCGTGAAAATTCTGGATTTTACGTATAATGAATTATGCATTTTTGCGATAAAATTCGATCGGCGGAGAATAATTAAAATTTTTGTATTTCTAGCATGGTAATATCATTTCGTTGAAGTTCGTAACAATTTTTAGGGAGAAAATGCAATCAGTCTTCTTTGAAATTCAATAGCAAGGACATAACTATCCCGAAAGTATTTAAGCGTAATTATAAAAGAACAAAACGGAATGAAGATATTTTACATGGAGGAAATGATATCCTGATTTAACTTTATTTAAACGTGATTATCCGAAATCGGTGTTCCCTTCGAAGAATATACTGGATTATCCCTATTACTTTTATAATTTTACATAATTCGTATAATTCTTTCTGACTTTTAACGGTAAATTATAAAGATTGCAAACGTAAAATCGCAGATTTTATATATATTTAAATCGCTATATATTTTACATCATTATAATCACGCAGTTACAAAAAAATTTTTTGTGAAAAAAAAAATTTATTCATCAAAACTTACCCAAAAAAAAGTAAAGGAAACTACGCCATTGAAATCCTTTTTTATTTCATCCCGATATTTCCATCGGTTGCCGAGATACAGGATTTAAAATCTTCGTCAAAACGATGCAAAAATTATGAACGAGTTCTTCATCTAGTGACCTACATTTTTTCCTAGAAATGCATATGTATATGCTTCTTGAAATTGCGTCTAGTCTGAAGTTTGGGATAAATCAATGAGACAAAGTACGAGCGAAAGATCCGAGTAACCGATAAGAACGAAGATAGTAAAAATTACCTTTTCCTTTACACGATGAAATCTCCGGAACCAGAAATCGTATTAAAATAAATAAAAATGCGTTTTAAAGTACAAACTTCTGCGCTTCTAACGATCGTTGATTCGTTAACCGGAAGTCACTATCTTCGGAGTTACAGCGGTTTAAAGTTTTCTTAATTTTTAATAGTATTTCTAACGATTAAAAATTATCCTCTTCTTTACACGATGATATCTCGGGAACCAGAAGTCGCATTAAAATAAATGAAAATGTGTTTTAAAGTACAAACTTCTGCGCTTCTAACGATCGTTGATTCGTTAACCGGAAGTCACTATCTTCAGAGTTACAGCGATTTAAAGTTTTCTTAATTTTTAATAGTATTTCTAACGATTAAAAATTATCCTCTTCTTTACACGATGATATCTCGGGAACCAGAAGTCGTATTAAAATAAATGAAAATGCGTTTTAAAGTACAAACTTCTGCGCTTCTAACGATCGTTGATTCGTTAACCGGAAGTCACTATCTTCGGAGTTACAGCGGTTTAAAGTTTTCCTATTTTCAATAAGAATCGTAATCGAGTTTTAAGTTAAATTACGCGATAGATAAGCCGCATCTAGGGATATTCTCGTCTCATTTTAGCTCGAATAAGCGCCCCTTAAATTTTTAGACACCTGTAGCCGATCAGTATATTCAAACTTATTATATTACGAAAGGAGAGAAGATGGAAAGGAGCATACTGTTCCTTGACCGAAATAACGACTCTCTCAAGGAACTCTTCTGCCTTCTGCGTTCAAGTTCGACTTAGCAGATCATTATGGCTTGATTTGTGCGCCCCAGATACCCAAAAGCAAGCCGCTCTTTATCGCGGTATAAACACGCCACCGGGGATAAAGCATCAAATCTAGAACCATCGTCATAGATTCGCGAAGGAACTCCTTTCAAAATTTCTTTCCCTTTCTCGCGGAAATCAATCTTTCTCTCGAGAGCCATAACCCATTCAAAAAATTAATGGCACGATATATCACCTCGTAAATAGAACACGATCTTACAATTTCAAGATTATTACGACTCTTATATATATATATTTCTAAATAATTCAATTCAATCTATTTTTTCCTTTAACAATTACCAATATATGTATCTTTATTAAACTTATAGAGATGAATTCCAATTCCTTTTTACTCTCGAATGAAAATATTTTAACAAGCACACACGCGCGCGCGCGCGCGCACAAAAAGAAATTACAGCGGAAATAATCACACAAACACCTGCAGGAACGTAGAAAAATCCCTGGAGAGTGGATATTGCTCGTGCAATAATAATATCGAGAATCACGCGGCAATAAAGCTCTCCACGGAAGGAAGATTTCCCCGATGGCGTTTCCCAACGGTTAAACTCTCGACCCGAAAGACGATTCCTCCGCGACGACACGTTATGAAGAATCGTCGCGATTCGACCCTGTCTCCCCTCGATTCGACGAATATCGATCATAGTCGGCCCATCCATCAGTTTCCATAATATGAATGCCGTCTCTTCCGCCTCTCGATTCCGGACCATGCGAGAGAAGTCTTCCAAGTCTTCCTCTCCCGCCAACTTTTCGAAGACGGATCTGAAGGGGGGAGGGTTATCTCTCTGCTCAGGTCAGTCCACAATAGATCCCCAATGTGATGGATACGGAGAGGATAAACGAGTAATACACTCGGTTCGATGACAATTTCCTTTCTGCTGTCCATCCTCATAGCGGATTCGAAATATACATCGTATATTTCTTGTTCATTTTCGAATTTTTTTTTTAAGTCACGTTGTATTTGTGCAATATTCAGAAGAATAGGAAGTCAAGTATATAAATTATCGTAAGAAGATTAGTAGTAGTTTTAGTGATTGTTTGTTCAGATGAAATGTTACAGGTGATTTATATAATATATTCTCGATTCGATGTGACGATTTCGTGTATCTTACTTAATTTCTTGCGAAATATATCATCGGGCTCGGACTTTTGATGAATGGAAATTTTTCTCGTGTATCCCGACGCGGAGATATATCGGAATTTCCAAGACAATTTCAATTACCATATGCAATTATTTCAAAGATAGCCTGGTATAATCGTTTCAGTCGCGCAATTATCGTAATTATTTTAATTCCCTTGTTTAAATCCTTTCTCATTTCTGTGATAAATTATCCCATTAAAATAAAAACAACGATTTTGTCGGCCAAATTTCGTCCAAGCACTTTGGGATTAAACAAAAAAAAAAAAAAAAAAAAAAAAAAAAAAT
>NW_025222181.1:2511118-2514936 GCF_014066325.1 Apis laboriosa
AAAAATCAGCGACTCGAGCGAGAAAGCACCCTCTCATCAACGCGATTTGTCAAATAGCGGATAATAAATCCCCCCCCCTTCATCAATTTCAAACGTGTCCAACGAACGGGCCACGGCCATAAAACGTAACCGGTCGACTGTATTTTTACGCCTCGAGTTGTCGAGCAACGATTCGAGAGAAAAAAGAAAAAAAAAAAAAAAAAGATGAAAAATGGAAACGATATCAAACATTCGGTAACGAGCGAGTGATAATGTATTCGCATTCGTTCCACGGTCGACACGATCGACCACGCGTGTGTCGAGAGAAAGAGAGAGAGAGAGAGAGGGGGGGGGGTATGCACACCGGAAACGGGTCACCTGTCCACCGTTTCCAGCTTCCGTGTCACCTCTGTCGATGGAAGTTTCGCACCAACGTTTTACCGGCAGAACGAGCAATTAATCCTGGACGATTCTGTCGATCGAGATTAATCCTTTTATTTCATTCGGGGGGAGGGAGGAAGGGAGATCCATGGCTCGTCAATTTTTCCGATTAATGCATTTAATGATCGAGTCTCGCTCTTCAACATCCTAAAAATTGTTTTTCGTAGGATAGATGATCGAATAAAAGTGAAAGTGTAATATGGTTCCTTGTTTGAATATGGAATAACGTATATAAGTGCTTCTTCTAATTTTTTCAATCGTGCGATATAACTTGAAGATATTTTTTTGAAATGTTAAGTTGAGAAAAGAATCATTCGTTTTCTATAATAATTGTGATAGAATATTCAAATAAAAGAACTTAAAATAATACAATATAATTGAAAGAGAAATTACTATATACAAATTTTATTCAATTTGCATTGTTTGCATTATTTGCAAATATTAGAAATAGACTCCTTTTAAATATTTTATGTTTTCATATTACATCTTGTCTTTCCTATCTTCCTTTTATTAAAAATTTATTTTCCTTTTGGTATGCACTTATTTCAAATTTTTGATCATTGTACAAAGAAAAAGGGTTTTTAAGAAAAATAAAAATGAGAAACTAAATCTGAAAATAAATTAAATTTTAACTTAATTATATAATTCTATATAAGGCATGTTACTTCATTTTCAGAGCAATGAAAATATAAAATATTAATAATAACAAAAATAAATAAATAAGATATATCTTAAATATTTATTTTATTGACTTAAATTCTATTATCGCCATCACTATCATTATTATATTAATTATTTATATATCTTATAAATTATATATTCTATTTAAAACAATTTTTTTACAAATTTACTTATATCTAAAAATTTTTATTTAAAAATAAAAATTTATCAATAAAAATTAATAATTAATCCTGATATTTATATATTTAGAAAGAGGATTTTTCATGAAATGAATGTAATTTTTAAAAATTTTGTACGAGTATCCATTTAAAAATATGTATTTTTTATCATTAAAAATCTTATAAATTATTAGAACAAATTCTAACCAAAAGTAGTTTGATCTAAATTTATAATTCTTTATAATTTCTATCTATACATAAACCAAATATAATTTAAAAATATAATTTTTATAATTATCTATTAAAAATTTAAAAATAGTATTTATCTAACAATTTAAAGATTTAAATTTAATTATAAACAAAATCTGAATATAATCAAGGGAAAGAAAAGAATATACATATAATCTTTTTTTATTTGATACACAATTCCAATTGGTGCCATTGGTTTCTGAAACAAAGAAGGCTACAAAAGATTAATAAATTTCAACAAATTATAATGATTTCCAAATTGAACTCAATGGATATAATAAAATGAATGTAAATAGAATTTAAATAGAATGAACGTAATTTTTAAAAATTTTGTACGAATATGCATTTAAAAAACGTATTCTTTATCATTAAAAACTCTTATATATTATTAAAACAAATTCTAACCAAAACTACTTTGACCTAAATCACTATATTAATATCACTATATATATATATATATATATAATAAATCATATAATAACATAATAATATAATATAATAATAATATAATAATAAATATCTCTATAATAAATCACTATATAATATCACTATATTGTATCGTCACTATATTAATTATTTCGACTCGAAACGAATCTGAAAAAGAACCCATCCCTCGATATCGAGCGAAAAAAAAGCATCCTCGTTCAAAAAAAAAAAGAAAGAACAAAGAAATAACAAAAGAAATGCCCGAAAGAAGAGGCGCGTGTAAGTACAAGAAAAAGAAGAAGAAGTAGAAGGAGAATAAAGGAAAGGAGAGAAGTAGCAACTTGTATCCATGGTCGGTGAACTTAGCACACACTCCATAGAGTGGAGCAGCAGACTGCTTCCGGTAATGAAACTCGACATGAAGAGGAAGTTCGGAAAGAGAGAAGGGACGCGGCCAGCCAGCCAGCCAGCCAGCCAGGCACGCACGTGGGGACGTTGAACGGTCTAAGGGATGCTGGAGGGGATGCAGGAGGTTGAGGTCGCATTGATTTTGTCTAGACAGGGTGGAGACTAGCTGTGGTATCGTCCTTCGCTCACCGTTGATATTCCGCCATCCACCGGGCTTGGTGCACGCACCTGCACTCTCGCTTCCGACTTCCCTTTTATTCGCCCTCCTCACGATCCCAAGTCGTTTCCTTACGCCAGAAACACCACCAGTTTCTCCCACGTGTTTCGGTAAACCGTTGTATTTGAATCTCGAATTTGAATCTCTTCTCTTGGATCCCATCTTGAATTTTGGTTTATTTGATTTAATCTCATTGGTGTTTTTTCTTTCTCTCCTTCTTTTCTTTTCTTCGTTTAACGAGAGTAAATGACCCTCTAAATTTTTCGTTGTTCTTTCGTTGTTCTCTTCAGATTCGTTATATATGTTCGATCAGATGTTGTTATAAGGAGAGCACGTGAGAGGTGAAGTTTTTGTCGCACGGGAGTGATTCGTGTACAAGTGAAAGGATTTACTCGAATCCGCGAGATTCTCGCGCTTTCGCTCGGTGAAAGATAGCATCTTTGAAAAAGTGGCGTGGAAGTGAGAGGTGTGAGAGGATCTCGATGGCTGGATTTGGCTGGATCATGGATTCGATGGAGTTTCTGGACGCGTTCCGGTACGTGGTTTTAAATATCGAGCAACAATTCTTCCATTTGTAATAATGAGATAATTATCGTTATCACAAAATTCGTGATATTCGATTATTTAAACAGTTCTAAGTTCTTTCTTCTTCCTTCTTTTTTTTTTTTTTTTTTTTTTTGTTTAGGATAAGAATCTATAATTATATATCCTGGACAAAATTAAAAATTAGATGAATTTTTCATCGATATAAAATTGCTCGAACATTGTGTTGTGTAATAATTAATTAAGACAGGAGTTAGAAGTGAAGAAACAAAAACAAAAAAAATTGCCATTTACTTAAATTGCATTGGGGAGATACGCGAGAATCAACGCACGTGTTAATTACCATAATTCTACACATTTTCTATACACCGATGAAAAAAACGTACAATGGACACAAAGTAATGGACACATAGAGTAAATTCCATCGTTTAAACAATTCTTACTTGACAGCTCGAAAAATACAGGTGATTTATGAGAAGAAGTAATTAAAACGGACGTCTAGCTGGTTGAATTGTAACGTGTATTTTATCAACGAATCGGTCGGCTAACGAGCCTCGGCTCGTTAAGCGTCGCGCTAATTGAGAATACAAAGAATACAGGATGTTGCATGGAAAAAACAAAAATAACGTTTCCTAGAAAAATCGAACGTCGATATAAATCGTTCAATCGTTCCATTCTCTCGATCGTGTGATATGTTGCTTTAAAAAAAAAAAAAA